>NC_057725.1:44410602-44504820 GCF_004010195.1 Chiloscyllium plagiosum
TATAATTTAGATAAATGTGAGGTACTGCATTTTGGGAAAGCAAATCTTAGCAGGATGTATACACTTAATGGTAAGGTCCTAGGGAGTGTTGCTGAACAAAGAGTGCAGGTTCACAGCTCCTTGAAAGTGGAGTCGCAGGTAAATAGCATAGTGAAGGTGGCAGTTGGTTTGCTTTCCTTTATTGGTCAGAGTATTGTGTACAGGAGTTGGGAGGTCATGTTGCGGCTGTACAGGACATTAGTTAGGCCACTGTTGGAATATTGTGTGCAATTCTGGTTTCCTTCCTATCGGAAAGATGTTGTGAAACTTGAAAGGGTTCAGAAAAGATTTACAAGGATGTTGCTAGGGTTGGAGGATTTGAGCTACAGGGAGAGGCTGAACAGGCTGGGGCTGTTTTCCCTGGAGTTTCGGAGGCTGAGGGGTGACCTTATAGAGGTTTACAAAATTATGAGGGGCATGGATAGGATAAATAGACAAAGTCTTTCCCCTGGGGTCAGGGAGTCCAGAACCAGAGGGCATAGGTTTAGGGTGAGCGGGGAAAGATATAAAAGAAACCTAAAGGGCAACTTTTTCATGCAGAGGGTGGTACGTGTATGGAATGAGCTGCCACAGTAAATGGTGGAGGCTGGTACAATTGCAACATTTAAGAGGCATTTGAATGGGTATATGAATAGGAAGGGTTTGGAGGGATATGGGCCGGGTGCTGGCAGGTGGGACTAGTTTGGGTTGGGATATCTGGTCGGCGTGGACAGGTTGGACCGAAGGGTCTGTTCCCATGCTGTACGTCTCTATGACTGTATGACTGTATGAACTTCCTTTTTGGAGAAGAAGCTGAAATATGTTTTACCTCTCTATGATCCACATTTGCAAAATCTACTCCATCTACTTCGATAATTTGATCTCCAACCTGCATTTAAAACAAAGGAGTGTGATATATGACTGTAGCTTGGTAATCTATATTCAAACATGATGTCATTTTTTTTACTTCATTGAGTTCTGTTCCAAATGACATTACACATTCAGTATCTCTGCATGAATCAGTCAGACTCAACATAATTACACAGAAACTTCATAAATCACAAATGCTTTAATAATTTTGAAATCTCTTACAGATTTGAGACGTGTCAAGATATTAAGAGTATTACAAATAATGAAGAAGAGATAACAAGGTTATAACACATTGATTGATTTCGGGGTTATTACAAACTGCAAGGCATCTACTTTAGTATTTCACAGAATGTTACAGCATAGGAAGAGACACGTTGGACCAATTTGGTTGCATTAGCCGTCTGGTCTAACCTCTTTCTCTCACTCAGCAGCAATACACTTTAATATCCTTCTCCACAAGATTTTATTGAGCTACCTTTTTTAAATAATTCAGTTTTCAACAGGGAATATGACATTCAAATCACCTCCTATTTCTGTTAATTAAACTCCAATGAATATTAGTTTCAAAACATGCTGGGACGAAGCTCAATATTCCCTGGGGATCATAATATGGTATAAATCTGTATCTATTTGTTCTGATGCAGGTAGCATGTCAACTACAATAAATCAAGATTCATATGTTTCACCAGACCTTCACAGACATCGCATTGCTGCAATCCTCAGATCAACATCTCACAGCTTGTATACACTGCCAGCTATTCAACTATAAAAGCTTCATCATACAAAAAAAATTGCAACACACTCACTATTTTTTCAAGAAAAGTTAGCAAAGAACTGAAAAGCACCGAAACTGCCAGCATGAATTAGGTCGGGAGAATGTCCTGAGGTTGACGGATCAGTTAGTAGTCGCTAATATTAAGATGATCAAAGGTAAAGCCATAGCAAGCCGAAATCTATCGTGATAATGGCAATGTTATACCCAACAAACACCATTTTCTATATCTCAAATCTGCAATGTCCAATTGTATTGGGGAATATGCTCACATTACAAAGTGCATCATGCTCTGTTTCTTATATTCTCCACACAGGTTTATTTAAAGTGTAACTGATGGGTCCACCCACACCAGGGGCGATTATTGTTATTGCTGCGATCAACGACAATGCAGCGAAGTCCAGGAGGAACAGATCCATCAGCAAGCCCAGGATCAGCAGCAACCTCCAGCAGCTGCTGAGCAGCTTCCACATGAACAGGCAATAGCTAAAGGTAACCTCAGGATGCACAGGAGATATAGGAGGGCCGGAAACCTTCATTCTAGATGTCATTACCACCAGCCTAAGGATTGCTCAAAAACTGCATGAATCCAGATAAGATTCTATTAATTCATTTTTTAGATTAGAATCAGTCTAAACATTACGGCACAGATAACAGCACACAGGGGGCTAACCCTTCAACACATTATCTGGGCTGACACCAATTGTTAAAGTTAACCTGAGAATGTAACTTTTTAAAACAAGTTTTGTGACTTACATATGAAAGAAGTGAAACTAACATGGTCATTCTAACAGATGAGAGACTTAACAATCAATCAAGGTATTTTTCAATGTATAATTTCAGTTGCATTACACTGTAAACTTTTGCTATAAATTCTGTCTTACAATCATGTCCTCCACAACCACCTGAAGGAGCAGCTCGCTCCAAAAGCAAGTGCTTCTAATTATACCTGTTAGATTATAACCTGGTGGTTTGTAATTTTTAACTTTGTACACCCCAGTCCAACGCCGGCATGTCCAATTCACAGGGAAACGTACTATAAAAATTGGGACGTCTTAATAAAAGTATATCAGGCATTTGTTATACCACACCTGGAATACTGTGAACAGTTTTGATCCCTTATCTAAGGAAAGATATATTGGCATGGGAGGTAGTCCCTAGAAGGTTCACTATGTTGATCGCAGCTCCAGGGGATTATTTTAAGGGAGAGGTTGAGTATTTAGAGCCTTTACTCATTGAAATTTACAAGAATGAGAGGAGACCTTACTGAAACATAGATGGGCTTGGTAGTATAAGTACTAAGAGTTGGTTTTCCCTGGTGAAATAGTCTAGAACCAGAGGGAACAATGTCAGAGTAAAGGATTGCTCAGTTACAATAATTGAGGAAGAATTTCATTCCTTAGAGGGTAGTGAATCTGTGAAATTCTTTATCATGCAGGACTCGCAGAGGCTCGGTCATTAAGTATACTCAATGTTGAGAAAGACTTATTTTTAATCAGTAGGGGGAATCAAGAATTATGGAGAAAAGGCAGGAAAATGGAGGTGAGGATTAGCAGATATCATTGAATTGTGGAACAGACTCAAAGAGCTGAATGGCCTATTTCTGCAATATCTTATGGTGGATGGGACCGAGGTGGAATCTCTCAGTCCTCAACCACATTAATTACATGAAGACTGTTACTGATTGTGACAGATCACACCACTTCAGCTTGTTTCCTTGTGCCAAAGTCAGTGCTACAGCTTGGACAATGGGTTTTGCAAACAAAGCTGGCTTCACCCAGGATCAACACTGTAGGCAATTTGATGGAGAATTCAGAATGGGAATGTTCTACTTCTGAGGAGGAGGATGAGCATAGTAAGCGGGGGACCCTCATCTTCAGTATGCTAGATTGCAGCAGTGTCTGATACTACAAAGCAGACACCCTTTTCCAATAGCTGAGAACTGGATGCAGTGATCACTTCTTGGGTGTAAATTTATTCATGCTCAAAAAACAAACAGTGAGTTTTTGTTCTGAGAGGCAGTTGTTTGGTATTGCAGTCACGGAGTTAAAGTGAAGGCTCTGACATTTTTCCTGTCTGTGATGAACTGACATCGAACAAATAAGAGATGCTGGGCTTCACTAGGCATTGTGGAAAGAATAGCACTAACTTAGGCAGCGATGTAAGATGGGAGCTGGTTCAGAACAGGTAAGATGTGTGGCTAGATGCTTCAACAGTGATAAGTGTAAGACTGTGCACTTTCATGTACAATGGAGTGTCAGCTATGTGCCTTGATAAGTGTTAGTTTCCAGTTACCCTCCCATCACCTGCACAGTGAAGGCGTATTCTGACTGTCAACACTTGACCAAATGCTCATCAGAGGTTCAAAATGACACTGCCATGGGGTGGCACGGTGCTCAGTGGTTAGCACTGCTGCCTCACAGTGCGAGGGACCAGGGTTTAATTTCCGACTTGGGCAACTGTCTGTGTGGAGTTTGCACATTCTCCCCGTGTCTGTGTGGATTTCCTCTGGATGCTCCAGTTTCCTCCCACAATCCAAAGATGTGCAGGTCAGGTGAGTTGGCCATGCTAAATTGCCCACAGTGTTAGGTGCATAAGTCTGGGGTAAATATAGGGTAGGGGAATGGGTCTGGGTGGGTTTGGAGGATTGGTGTGGACTTGTTGGGCCAAATGGCCTGTTTCCATACTGTAGGGAATCTAATCTAATTATGGAATACTGGGATAGACCAGCAGTGGCAAGAACTTTTGCAATTGGCAAGTCGGAGAATAGGACAAGCTGTCTTCGGAAGGAATGTGGTGTATGGTTAATAATGTAAGTTTGGGATGACAGTGTAAGATAAAGCTCAGTCCTTGAGAGAGAAACCTTCTGTAAACTCTCCAAACTTTTGATTTTAGTTCTCAGTGGGGGGTCAACCTCTGCCTTATAAGAGCTGTTCAGTTATGCTTCCTAACACCAGTTTGTTCTTGCTCATATATTTTGCTACGATTAAACATTTATGAATTGCCTTGCAAAATTTGTGTGTATTAACATCTGAATGATAAATTAGCCACTGTTAGTTCAGATGAAGTAAACATCAATCTGAACAAATGTTACCGCAATAATTCAGTGGCAGGTTAAAATACCTTGAATTGCATGGCAAGAGCACTTCCTTGAAGGCATCAAACATTTATGGCAAGTGGAGATTCGGCTCATTTTGTCAACTGGTTGATGTAGAGCTACTCAAGCTAATCTGACATGTAGTTAGGAAGGTCAGTGGGGAGTCTGGTTTTCAGTTCACTAATTACTAGGAATTAGAGTAGGTTTTTAATCCTCTAATATTTCCTGCTTAGCTATTAAGCTTGTGTGTTGGAGCCCCATGATTTTAAATGGGCTTTATCGGAGGGTTCCAGACTCAGGAAAATTTCCATTGGAAATGACAATTTCCCAGGCAATTCTCACAACGTCAGAGACATTGGGAATTCTATATGATCCCAGTACACAACTTCATCCTACGTTGCATGCTTCAACAATGATCTGGCCACTGGAATATCTGGACCAATGTTTCTAATCCAACATGGAACTTTAGAAACATGAAATATATTGGTTGCACATAATATTGCATAAGGTACTTTGTCGATAAATTGCTATTAACGTGAAATAAAGAATAAAGTCTAAACATATAAAACCTGTCAATTTTCAGCTAAAATTTATTTGTAAGCAAAATCCTTTATAGATCAATTACTCGTGTATTTACTTAAAATATGTTGTTTAAACTCTGGTGATTGTTACAGATCTGTCCAGGGATTACAAACATATCTATAACCCATTTATTTTATAAAAAAATGAAATATTATTTTATTCACAATGGAATAGTGTTCTGGCTTAACTTTAGCCCTAAAAGCTAGCATTTACATCATTTCAAACTGTGCCAAAGTAAGAGTAACATTAAGCACTGTGGCTAGCCATCAGAAAAAAAAAAAGAGGCTCACTTACCTCTAGGCCAACCTCTGCTGATACAGATCCTGGTTTCACATTGCTGATAAAGATCCCTGGTTTCTGGGTTGGACCACTAGAAATACTAAAGGAAAGAAAATAAAGGAATGCTTTCAGTAATTATTGATAAAAAGGAAAAGTGAGATCTAAGAAACCATTACTGATTTGCCTGAGAAATTGACAGAGTGACTGACCTGCATCCCATGCCTTTTGTGCCAACTAGGCTGATAAAGACTTTTTTTTCCTTGATTTCCTTAGTTCCCAGTGAAGCCAAGCCAGCTAAACTGATCTTTCCATCCTACGAAGAAGTTTGGGAATGAATTTTCAATAAATTTCAAACTTTGACAAGACTGGCCATTATGGTATTGATATAAATAAGAAGAGCTCAGTAGTTCAAAAAATTTTCTTTTTTAAAAAGTGGATAGAAGTTTTTAAGTATGGTTAGAGTACCACAACTTTTGGAAATATTTGTTTTAGACAGTGGAGACAGTGTCAACATGCGACAATATTAATGACAGTACTTTTTTGCATATTTTGTAACCAAACTTTATAATCTTTATGATCTTGTATAAAGAAGAAATTAATAACAAAATCACTGAAAATTAAACTGAAACATGCACTCATTTGCCACCTTCAGTGTCTGCTAATTTTCATAGAATGGCAACAAGCATGAATTATTCTGCACATATCATTCTGCACACAACCACTTGTTCAATATCTTGTTTGCATTTAAGCAAGTTATCAAAGTAATGAGGAACTGAGCTCTGATTTAAACTAAACCATTAAAATATCAAGTGCATAATGAAAACTTCTGTACAGTATTTTTCAAATTAAAATGGTGTCAAAAGTAAAAGCCAGGCTTGCAGTAAAAATCTAATTTATTTTTGAAAATATTATAACAATCTATAACCAAATATTATTAATGCTTTTTAAAAGGAAAGTAAACAATATACCCAGAAAATTGCATGAGCAGTCATTTATCTAAAAGATCCGGGCTGTGTATCAGTTTAAATTGTGCCATAATGTTAATATTTACAAAATCCTTTATGGCTATCGCCTTTTCCTCCTCCATGATGATTTAAAACTCCTGGTCAAGAGCTTATTGTGTCCAAACATTTTCCAATGTATCTTCTTTTTTGTTCACATTCACATACTTCTATCATCATCTTCAAAAACCCTATCAAAATTATTGTTTCACCACATTTTGTCACCTCATCTTATACTTCGACAATTATGTGGCAGCTACTTTTCCTATTTGCATATTTTCCTAGATTATATCAATTTTAAAAATTACTTCACTGGCTGTAAGGCAGTGAGCATCCTGAGGGTCATGATACTCATTATATAAATGCAAGACTTTCTTTTCCCTGCAGTAAAGGTGTTAAATAAATGGACATTGTGGGTGATGTGGTTTCCCCCCCCCCCCCACAAAATACAGGCTAATGGCAGATAAATATGGCAAATATTCTCAGTTATTTCAGCATCAGTGTGCCAGAGAGAATGCCTGTTCTACCATACCACTACAAATCTGAGCCCATAACTTAGTAAAAATTGATGCATGACAGCACTATTACTTTCAACGCTTTTTTAACATTCTATCGCTTCGGATGGCATGCTGATTTAAGAGGTTACAAATCTCTGGGTCCCGGAGACTCAGAATCGAGGAGGGACCCAGGCCACAGCCAGGTCATGGCAGGTGAGGCTTTTCAGCTCAAGCTGTCAGGGAGTGGGGTGCATGTGTAGCCTGGCAATAAGGGCAGGGGTTATATGCTTCGATCAGATATTGAGTACCTTGGAATGAAGGATTCGCTCCCCAAGGGAGATCACACTGCAACAATCTTGTTTTACCTTTCATGCATGCCACATATTGAGAGGCCTATCCACCACTGGGTTAATACCTCCTGTGATGGGTTGACACGCTAATGTAGTAATGAATTGTGCACTCTCAGGCTTCAGTTGGCATTAGTGCAGGAAGTCTGGCCCTGTCTTAATTCTGGCAGAGGTGGAAAAGTGACAGGGCTCAGGAATATCACCATTTCACTAAAAGGCCCTGCCCCAGGCATCATCTAATTAAATTTACTAAATTGCAGCTCCTGTTGGGGAGGTGGGGGTGGACTCTCTGAACTTGAAGAGATATCAAGTAAGCGCCCTGTTAGCATATGTGTGAGACTGGGTATGGGGGGATTCTGAGTTGATTTGGCTTGACGTTGAAGCCTTGCAGTCGAGATGTCCCTTAATTAATTTATTATTCATGGATAAGATGAAATCTGTGATCAAGCAGTGTAAGAACCCAATCATTTTAAATATAGTGAAAGCTAGGAGGATAATGAGGCAAGATGAGGGCAATTGGCTTAAGACCTCGCTGTTTACTTTGTTGGCGGGAGCCCAAGGATTTAAAGTTGGGGCAATGGACTCTGGCTTTAAACTTTGGGAGAAAAAGGGAATCTCCTGTCTGGAAGATTTATTTGAGGGGGAGGTCTTAATGTCATTTAGCCAGCTAAGTTGGAAATATGGATTGTCTCATAGGGACCTTTTCCGGTATTTCAGATAAGGGATTATATACAGAGGAAGACCACGCTCCTGGCTCAACCTACAAGTCAAATATGGAGAAAGGAATGCTCCGGTGTACAGGCACTCTTTCAATTAGTACTTTATATTATTTACAGAAGGGACGTGCCTTAGGAGATGTGGAGAGACTCAGTAGGATTTGGAATCAGGAACTAGGAGAGGACATTTCACTGGAAACATAGGAAGATATATGGGAAAATGTAAAGAAAATCTCAATATGTAACAAAGCACAGGCCATGTAATTGAAAATTTTATACAGGGCTCATATGGCGCCAGAGAGGCTAGCTAATTTCAAGAGAGGAGCATCTCCAGGGTGTCCCAAATGTAAAATTAGTATAGGCACTCTTACACACTGCTACTGGTCATGTTGCAAGATCCAGAGATACTGGAGTGCCATAGTGAGAGAGCTGAAGGGGATCCTGGGAATTGAAGTCAAAATGGACCTGGTATTTCTTCTTCTGGGGTTGCCAAATTTACCCTGTCTGGGGGAAAATGGGAAGAGATTATGTAACATTCTCACCTGTTGTGTGAGGAAGAACACTTTAATGAATTGAATGTTGGGAAAACCCCAGGTCTTAAGGGGTGGCGCAGGCTGTTGATGGAGCATCCCCCCCAAGACCATCTCACAAATATGGTGCACCACAAAATGGAGCAGTTTTACAAGACATGGCGGCCCTTTCTAAATCATATTGATGCAGACTTATTGGTAATATTAACTAGGGCCGTGATATAGCTGTGGGAATCAGTTTGGGCACCCGTGGGGCCCTGGGAGAGGGAAGCTAGGAAAAAGAAATATGGGTACAATGACTGGTGCTCCCAGGGGTGGGGGCTTCAGTGGAGGTGTGGTGAGTGAAATAGAATAAAGTAATGTGATATAATTTAAGATATTTAAGATATTGAATTTAGCTTAATTTAATTTTTATTTAATTTGATTGTAGTTTAGTTTAAGTAGATACGTTCATTCTGGTAGAATAGTAGGTAGTTATCATTAATAGTATTATGATATGACATTGTTGTAGAACCTTTATCTTTTTGTATTTTTTTAATATATATGTAGTTGTTTTGCAAAAGATTTGAAAAAGTTTTTAATGAAAATATTTATTTCAAAAAATACCCTTCCCACCTCTGAACACACCACAAGAGAGACCGTGACATTTCACCCTACAAATAGACCTGATTTAAACTGAAAATAGAAACAAATGTGCAAATAGTTCCCAGTGAAATGTTAGCAAGAGTTATTGATGACCACAAAATGAAGAGGGACAAATGTCAATTGGAAAGAATCTATAACTTACCCCAGATTCTGACACAAACTGGTCCACAAATTGCCATTTCAAAGAGTCCTCAGAAGAACTAGAAAAAAAAAGATGAAACATTATTCACCTCTGCCTGTGTCTTTCTACCATTCATTATTGCTGTCATGTCAACTTGTCAGCTGCTGAAGAAAAAAATAACTGGCGTGCTATGTAATCGGGAATTTGGAACACAAAGCCTTGCTCTCCTGTCAAATTATCAGCAATTGAAAGACACAGATCTTGTGAATTCACCAGTAATTAAAGGGAAAAGTAGAAGATCAGACTGGGAAATACACAGCTACTCCACTCAAAAATAATCTAAATTTTAGATTTTCTCATTTCTTACCTGCACTGTAAACTGAATGCAACTGGCACTATGGATAATTTAGCATGGCCAATTCACCTGAACTGCACATCTTTGGACTGTGGGAGGAAACCGGAGCACCCGAAGGAAACCCACACAGGCAAAGGGAGATTGTGCAAATTCCACACAGACAAAATTGAACCCGGCGCTGTGAGGCAGCAGTGCGAACCACTGAGCCACCGTGCCACCCTATCTGTTGGATCATTCGTTCATCAAGCTCGAGCAAATTATGATTATGATTTTCTTTGTGGAAGCACTTGTTACTATCCTTCAATCACTGAAAAATAAAACACTTATTTAAAAAAACTGCAAATGCTCTCAGGGAATATTTTGAAGAATATAGTGTCAGATTTCAGATGTTATGAATAACATAACCTAAGTTGAACAGTATCAGCAGAACCAGTCAGGAATGGCTGGTTGCCAACCACTCACATTGAGCTGACTGCACAGCTTTGCAAGGTCAGGCCACGTGAATAATTAGAAGAGCACCGCACAAGTAGCAGTTTCGAGATGCAGCTGAAAATGTGAAGCTTAAGCAAATGTGATCACTCGAAAACAAGTGATTACACAAGAGGATAAAAATAGCTTCAGCTGCCATCATGTTATAATTAGGATTTGACATACTTTTCAGACTTTGAGGGACAAAATGCTGTTTGAAAATGTAACTAAAGCAGTGAAAGCTTGCCTCCTTTAAAGTGTTTTTCCTGATGTGGTGGTGCTTATGTTATCACCAACAGTAGAAGAAACTGCGTGTGAATACTGTGGTGTTGAAATTTTCCAACAGATTTTACAATTAACTATTATCTAAAAGCATTACATTCCTCAGGCAAACAGGGTAATACTAAGCTATTTGGTTAAAACAGAGGAACATGCTTCCAATACAGTGTCATGCTTAAAGGTGATCTGAGCAGTATAATTCTGCCAGTGCGTGGAATTGGTGATCTATTATCTGTGGAGGGATGCTGAAGTACACATATTTCAGGATGTGTAATGTTAATATGTTTACACTAGCCAACATGATTTTAGCTTTTAGTCTGTTACTCTGTTTTTTTAAAGGCATATGACATTAATGGTTTTTAAAGCTTCTGATTTTCTCACACCATTGACATAGTGTGAGAGATATAACAAAATGGAAACTTGACTGTCTCCTGAAATTTGCTGTTTGGTTGACTGAGCCTAAATGTGCTTGCATTTGTGTTGTACGGTTTATTGCCTCCCAGGCCACCCATGTTTTTGTCCTGGCGTCTGGCTTGGCCTGTGTAATGAGATTTCCCACACATGTATGCAAATGTCTCCTCATACCAGGTGTTTTAAAGACATCAAGAAAAGCTGGACAGCGCTTGGATACATATATTGACATGTTTCGACCTGTGGGTAAGAATTCTGCTAAAAAAGCAGAGATGGTGTTACACAAGCTTTAAATTTTGTTTTCAAGGCAATTTGTACAAAGAAAATAGATAAACCAATCAATGTATCAGTACAGGCAAGTCCTTTTAATGTTGAAAATGTTTTTCAAGAGATCTTTTTAAGCTTCATTTTCTTAAATATAATGCTTTACAGGTTTAACTACAACAAAGATATCGCAGTCCTTTGTAAACAGCCAACACTGGTATGAGGTATGAGTTTGTGCGCAGCAAGGTGTTTTATCTGATGTAGCAATATTTCTCTAATGTCCAATAACATTAAAAACTGATGGATATTATAGTATTGAAGAATCCCTCAAACGTGTATTTCAGCTTCCTATTTTATGCACACATTAGATTAATCAGATACAAAATAGAATCTATGCGAGTAATAAACTGATAGATTACATCAGGGAGCATTGAGTAACATTCTTCTAGAAGTGTGTCACACTTTAAGTGATCCCAGGATAAGGTGAAGGATGCAATCCTTACACCTTCAGCTTACATGCTATTCTACAGCGATGGCATCATGAGCATGTCTTTTAAAGATACACAAACAGGGAAACAAAGCACAACGTAAAGGATGCTCAACTGAAGCAACTGAGACTATGGAAGCAAGTAACTGAGCAGTGTACCACCAGATCCAATTTGCTATCTAGTAAAAATCGGGGTGCTGCTGCATTAGATGGGGCAGTGCATTAGATGGGGCAGTGCATTAGATGGGACTGGGTTGATAAGTAGAGGGGTCTATAAAATAGTATTTGTGCCATGTCTGTAGCCTTCCCCAAATGCATTTTTACCAGGGGAGAAGTCAGAAGACCCTTCAAACGATCACCCAAATACAGTGCTGCTGTGAGAGCATCTGAATGGACCCTCGGTGTGAATGTGTTGATGAGCAATAAGTTCCCTGGAACTTTTAAAGGACTTGCTTCAGTCTGGGCATTTAAACAGTCTCTCATCAGCGTGAACCCACTGGTATCTCAGTAGGTTGGAAAGCTGAGTGAATCTCTTCCCACAGTCAGAGTCGGTAAACGTGCACACTGGTGGGCTAACTAGTGAACCCCCTAGACACTCAGAGCAGCTGCACCGCCTCTTCCCTGTGTGTATAATGAGGTAGGAAGAATGCCTGTACCCAGCCCCAGAACAAGGGCACTTGAATTGTCTCTCATCAGTATGATCAATTCCCCAGAACTTTCATAGCAATTCCCACAGTATTTTGAAAGACCTTATACTAGTAAGAGTTCGCTGTTGTCTCAGTAGATTGGATAGCTGAGTGAATCCCTTCCTACAGTTGGAAGAGGTAACTGGTCTCTCCCTAGTGTACATGCACAGGTATTCAAGGAAATCGGATGACGGAGTGAAGCCCTTCCCACAATCGGGGCAAGTGAACAGCCTCTCCCCAGTGTGGACTCACTGGTGTACCTGATCCCAAAGAGATGTTCCCTATTCCCTGTCAACATCCTTATTATTTCACTCTGGCTGTGACATCTCGCTGTCAGTGCAGTCCCAGTAATGCCCTTCACTCCTGGAAACACTTCTGAAACCAGAAAGTGGCTGGCCATTTGTTTATTTAGCATCCTTTAGAGACAGCACCTCCTCTCCAATGGAGGGGAAGGCCTATCTCTTACCAGATAATAGTCAGATGGTCATTAAGTCACAAGATCAAAGTTTGACATTCTAGGAAAGTCAAGAGCTGATTGATTATTGAGCAGTTGCTGTTCTGGACTGTGTTTCACCTTCAGTGATTCTGAAAAACATGCATTTTTAAACCAGTCCAGCAAAAGAAAGAATGTATAGGCATAAGCAAGGGACTTGAGTTGTGAGCAAGGACAAAGAATTCTATTTCTTACTCTTATCCAGAATTTAGTCAGTAGTATAAAGATTAAAATAAGTTAAAGTAATTAAAAAGAGTGCATTAAGTCAAGTATAAAGTAGGACAGGGTAGCTCAGCCAAGCAGAAATACACATCCTTTGGCATGTGGGGAGTCATGGATAGTTGTTATAGCCAGGGAAGTCCATGTACAGAGAATATCGCTGTACAAGCTTAGCCTGCTGGTTTTAGAATTTGAGCAGTGCCTAAAGTCACAAAGATGCATCCACAAAACCAAAAGCTATATGGTTAACATATTTAGAATACAGTAAGATCTAACAGCACAAGTTAGGGGCAAGCTGGCAAAATTGGGAATTGGTGCCCACCAAGCAGTCTAAAAGATAACAGAGACCTGGGCAGATCTGAATGTTTAATATTCTTAGTTACAATGGGTCAATAAAGAAAAGAAAGTAAAAAATAGGAAGAGGTGACACTTCTGGTTGGTGACAGCATCTCAATGTGGGAGAAAGATGATGTTTCAGAAGGTTCAGGGACAGAATCAATTTAGCTCAAGGCTAATGATTAAGAAGGATACGTTTTCATTGCTTAGCGTTGCCTACAATTCACCAGTTAGTCTCTCATTGGAATCAATGTTATTGCTGAAGTTATGTTCCTGTGGAAACACCCCTTCCCCAAAACACCAATATACAAATTTGAAATACACTGAATCCCTGTTATCCACAGGGGATACAGCACAGATCATCCATGAATAATACAACAACACAGATAGCATTGTAATAGAAATCCCCTACTGACTGCAAAGGACCATGAGATCCGTGAGAAGAAATCATGTGTGGGGTCAACCCCATGAGTAATCAGATCTCTGGATGAATCCATATATAGGGAGGAGTATACTGTGCTACACATGTGCAGAACTGTGTATTGTTTGCTGAGAAAAGCTTGAAAAATAAACTAAATTACTTTAAGTAAATAGCTTTGTTACCAAGGCAACAGATCTGTTTTCTCGCCACAGATGCTACCAGACTTGCTGACTTTCTCCAACAACTTCTGTCTTTGTTCATTGCAGACCTTCAGCACCCACGGTTTTGTATTAATTCTGTGTTTAATTCACTGCCACATCTCTTCCAGGTATGTCCACATTGAAGCAGTTCTGCTCCTCTCAGAGGGCTTTCCTTTTTAAAAACTCTTCTTTGTCACTATTACTTCATTTTCTCTTAGCATTTGACAAAATCCCAGGGGAGGGGTGAATCTGTAGACAACTGCAAATGTGTTCACTCCTTTAAACCAGTGACTAGAAATCAGCTCCACCTCTGCTCGGGGTGTGGTGTTGATTCCGCCCCCTCCCCTCCCCAAACTCACTTTCACAGTCATCTCTCACTCCTCAGTGACAGCCTCTGGCTCAGAATCACCCCACGCAGATTCCGGCTGAAGTTTCATCCTTTGTTTTGAATCCACCCAGATTCACAGGTACCTCCATGGATGTACAATGCTCTTCAGAAAGCTGTTCTTGCTTTATCCTGAGATAATTCCCTTCCCTCCACTATCAGCATCCCACAAAGTCTGTTCCCTTCGCAACAGCGCGGTCCACTCCTCCAAGACTTCTAATACTTCCTCACCTCCCATTGCCACCTTCCCATGCAACAGCAGTAGATGAGACACACACTCTTACCCCTCCTCCCTGTCCAAGATCCCAAATTTATCTTTCAGAAGCTGTAGTTAACTTGTACTTCTTTCGATCTATTCAACGATACCCATTGCTCACAGTATAGTCTCCACTACATTGGCAAGATCAAATGCAGACTTGGTGACCGCCTTGAGAAACCCCTCTGCTCTCTGATGCCAACCTTCCAGTTGCTTGCCATTATAACAAGCTATCTTGCTACCATGCTAAAATTTCCATACTGGGCCTCCTACAATGTTTCAATGAAGCTCAATATAAGTGGAAGTGGCACCTCCTTTTCCATTAAAGGCACTTTATATTTTCTCGGGGCAACAACTTGAGCATGACCCCTGTCCTTCATTTTGATTATCCCCAGCTTATCCCTGGTTGTACCTTCCTTGTGTTTGGTTGGCTTTGACACTGAATTTACATTGACACAAAAAAGGTGAGGCAAAATGGAAATAAAAAGCACAAAATGAAAAATAAAATAACATTAAGCATGGCAGCTTAAAGGGAAGACTTACTATAATAAAGCAAATTAAAAATCACAACACCAAGTTATAGACCAACAGTTTATTTGGAAGTACTTGCTTTCGGACCGTAGTGTTAGGTAAGGGGTAAATGTAGGGGTATGGGTGGGTTTCGCTTCGGCGGGTCGGTGTGGACTTGTTGGGCCGAAGGGCCTGTTTCCACACTGTAATCTAATCTAATCTAAACCTGTTGGCCTATAACCTGGTGTTGTGTGATTTTTAATTTGGTCCACCCCAGTCCAACAGCGGCGACTCTACATCATGTAATAAACCAACCTAAGCCACATATAAATTACCCAATGAAGGATATTTCAAATAAAAAGACAAGTTTCACTTTAAATTGTTAAAATAAAAGTGATATGCTTCAAGTAGTTACAAACATTTGCATTACTTTCCACACAAATGTAGCACCTTGTGAAATTTTAGCCTTCCCACTCAACATCCATTGTGTGGATCTCTCACATTTCTGGTAATCATTTCGAACCTTCAGTTGCATTCACCAGCAGGTGTATCTTACCCAAACTCACAGGATCAGTTAACACTGATAAAGTGCATGTCTATAAACCTTCTCTCACTTGTGTCATGCTTGTCTTGACCACATGAAATAATTTGACTAAAATTTTGCTTTAATCAAAGATTTCAAACCGTCCACTATTATATCTTCCAGTCCCTAAAAGCTTTACATGTTGCTAAAAGTCATCTTCAAATTCCATGCAATAAATCGGACCATAAAAAAACAATTTTATATACAAAATTACCACACTCCCATCATTAAAAAGAAAAATAAAGATCCCTGTTTAGTGCAGTGAATTCAAATCCCATAAGAGTCTCTTATTGTTATGATTCCAATTGATGTTATTATCAGACTGAAAATTGGTTTGATAGATTCTTTTCCTTCTTAAAGAGGTGGTCTTTCACATAAATACAACTGCACTGTGCTGCAAATTTGATTTCAACAATAAAACACTAAGCTTATTGTGCAAATGAAAGGAAGATAAAAGTGAGTAAACCAAGCTACTTACAGAGAAAATAATATGAAAGATTTCAAAACACATGGTAAAACAGAATTCCATCTAGTCAGAATTCTGTGGAATTCTGATGGAATTCTATCACATTACAGCATTGTAACATCAGGAGAATGTTCTTCTCTATCACATCTCTAGTTTTGATTTAAATGTTTCTTTCAACTTCCGTTCTTGCTAGTTTGATGGTCTCTTTCTTGATTAGTCACTGAATTTCAACTTACTCAATTTTGAAAAAGCATTGCAGAGTTCAAACCAAATACTTCTCCTCCAGAACTTTTAAGCTAAAGTCCATCTGCACTGAAATAATCTATTTCCTAACAGTTCTAAACTATCTCCTTTCTTTAGAAGAAACTGTTTCGTACTTCTAGCTTTTACCAGGACTTCTGCAAACTGAATACAAAAAAAAAGGTTTTCCAAGACACGGGTTTTTCTTCTGGGCAAAACAAATTCCTGATTCTTCTAAGTGCAATATCTACTCTGTACGTAAAACTCTCCCAATGCAAACAAATTCCCATTATCATCTCAGGAATTTTCTTTCTCATTCTGGATTAAGCAGAATAATGGCTCCAGGAAAGTTGACAAGTTAATTCGTTAAACATCCTCATACATACAGACCAAAACCTATGCATCACTAGTTCAAAATCCAAACGATATATACTTTATAAATTCACACACTTTACACCACATTCTGCTCACACACAAATTCGAGATGTTCTGAACTGCCTGCCACCAGACCTACTTTAATCCCATTGCAGGTATGTCCACATTGAAGCAGTTCACTCTCTATATGTCTTTTTGCTTCTGAGTCTTTCATCTCCATGGTAACCTAATATTACACAGGCATTTCTTGGAAACTAAGAATATGATATTCGGCAAACCAATTTCTGTTTCAGAATACTCTCCAGTTCATAGGGACACTGCGTGATAAGAAAATGCAGACTTTTCCTATTGATCATTAAATTGTAAATCTAAATTCAGCAAGACAATCGCACACAGCAATTTCCTACAATCAGCAAATTAATGATCAGATAATCTGTATTGTTGGTGATGATTAATGGAATAATAGTGGTCAAGGCAGCTATTCATCAACTTGTGTCACTCACTTGAGATGGAGGATAGGATCTCACTGGACCTCTTATTTGAAAAGCAGCACTGCCTGTAATGAACTGAAGTATCAGCTCAGAAAACATGCTCAAAATCATCAAAGTATTTGAACCAAAGCCTTCAGATTCAGAGAACAGAATGTTCCTAACTGATCCAAGCCAATGCCAAAATAATTTGAAGATCAATCATAAAAAATACATTCAACAAGTACAAATTGGTAACAATATCTGCTAATGGAAGAAGCTCCATCACAGTTAATTAAACTTTACCTGTGGCCAATGGGTTCAATGACTAAAGGCGCAGCTGATGACAGAAAACAACATGGACTGTTTTTGTGGGTGGGATATATATCTGGAATTTCTTTCTTCATGTTTTGCAAGCAGTTACATTTAAACTGGATAAGCTAAAATTGCTCAAGAGTCTGTTTTATGCAGTAAACCTTCGTAAATGCATTTACCTAAATACTACATAGATGTTCAGACATTTCTGACTCAGATCTGTTTTAAAAAAACACCTCACCTTTTGACTGGAATCATTCCAACATCTGTAAAAAAGCAGAGACATAATTAACAGTGTCTGAACTGTCACCAGTAATGAATTCCTAAGTACTTAGAAGGAAATATTAGAACGAATGGAAGGTCAAACTAGGAGACATATTTTAGTGTCTGTATTTTCCCTATCCTTTGGTTTTGTTTTGCAGCAACAGAAAGGAGCAGAATGCTATTAGAATTAGGTGTTTTCTCAGCATCCATACCATCACTGAATGAGTTCCATTAGAACTACAGCACCCATAATTTTGCCAAATACCTGCTCAGCAATTCTCAGGGAAAATATATTGCTTCGATTAGTAACCAAAAAAGAACAGATTTGGAAAAGAAAATTAAATGCGTGGTGGCTCAGTGGTTAGCATTGCTGCCTCATAGCACCATCGACCCGGGTTCGATTCCTGCTTCGGGTGACTGTGTGGAGTTTGCACATTCTCCCTGTGTCTGCATGAGTTGCCTCTGAGTGCTCTGGTTTCCTCTCACAATCCAAAGACGTGCAGGTTAGGTGAGTTGGCCATGCTAAATTTCCCAAAGTATTCAGGGATATGTAGGTTAGGTGCATTAGTCAGGGATAAACATAGGGCTGAGGAATAGGTTTGGGTGGAATACTCTTTGGAGGGTCAGTATGGACCTGTTGAACCAAATGGCCTGTTTCCACACTGTAGGGATTCTATGATCTATGAAGTAAGTATGGGTATTGGCCCACATTACACCAGTTTTCAAATATTCTTCAGTGGCAATGAGAGAAATTGGCATAATCTCTCATTAAAAATGACCTACCAAAATAAAAAGCATTATTTTAGCAAAATATGCACTATTTAATAGCTTTGCACAGTATTTATAATTGGAAACACTGATGTATAAATTTAGATTTATGTGCAAATGAACATCGCACAAACAACTCTGCAGTAACTGAAGCAACTCGATAATAAACGCTTACACACTTACGTCTGACTTTCAGAGAAACAGTCTTTTTAGTGCGGATTAGGTTTATCACTTCCTCATGGGTGCAAGATACTATTGAGTAACCATTTATCCGAACAATCTCATCTCCAAGCTGAAAAAAACATGTTAAAAGGAATTGGAGTACCAACTCAGAACATACCTTATTGTTTGTATATGTAATATCCCAGCTGTTTTGGAGTCTCTGACCCAAATTCTGTAATTCTAAGAAATGACTTTCCTTACAGGTATTTGGGTCATGATTCAGTGTGATTCATTTGACGATATATCCCCAATCCCCCACCCTGCTTTGATTTGGCCTTTTTACACTTCAGGAAATTCTGCTTTTCCAGCTTTCTCAGTACTTCTGCTAATTGCATTTGAACCACAGACTCAGAATTCCAGGCTGCAACACTGGACTGTTCGTTGTCAATTTTTTCCCCCCGATATAAGTGAATTAAACTTTGAAGATACAAAGACATTATTGTGGAAAACAGATTGGAAGAGAACTTGTCAACCAAAATGTTGAATGCAAGTGCACCTCTTTTTTCCTTACAATATTGAGCAAGAGATGAGAGATGGACAGGTTTGCAGAGAGTTGAGAATTAGCTGAGTGAACGTGGAACAAGATATGGTGAGATATAACAGTTCAGTAGGTAATTCAAGGGGCAAGGTTTGGGCTTGTGATGAGAATATAGAGATGATGGGAAAGTGAGAAGCTAAAGTGAAAATTATACAATGAATGTGAAGATACAGAGGAAGAACATGTCCAAAACATATTGTCAGGATAAGCTCAGCAATCACATGCCAGTCAGTTTAACTCCAGTGATGGCAAAACTTCTAGAAGCAATAATCCAGGACAAAATCAATTGTCTTATGGACAAATGTGGGTTAATTAAGGAAAACTGTGCTTAACTGGCTGGACGTTTTTTAAAGAAGTAACAGAAAGGGTTGTTGAAGGTAATGCAGAACACCTCCCGATGGTGAAACCTCCTTCCCAATTATAGATGGAGATCATACAATTAGGTAATGGCTATGCGATCAGCTTCTTTGAGGTCTATTACCTCATCGCCAACTTTCCTTCACCACCCTTTCCTCCCCATAATTTTCAGCCCAAAGTCCAATTTGTTTCTTGACAATGAAAAGGTCTTGTCAGAGACCTTTCAATGAGAACTACAAATATAGAGCAAAATGAGGAGAGAAAGGAAGAATTGTTATTCGGGAGGAAAGGTAGAAGAATAAATAAAAGCTACAAATAGATCATGAGAACAAAGTAAATTTTTTTGTCAAATTTAAATAATTACTTACATACATAGAAATAGGGTACTTCATCCTCGAGCCTACCTTGTCAGTCAATAAGATCTGATCTGATTACACTACATTCCCGCCGACCCTCAAAACCTTTCACTCCTTGTTTGTAAGAATTTGTCTACTTTTGCTTTAATAATAAGCAAAGACTCTGCTTCACAATTTTTTGAGTAAGAGTTTCAAAGATTCATCAGAGAGTAAAGGTTTATCCTAATTTTTCGTAAATGGATGATTCTTTATCTTCAAACAGCGACCTCAAGTTCTAAACCAAAAGAGAAAATGCTGGAAAATCTCAGCAGGTCTGGCAGCATCTGTAAGGAGAGAAAAGAGCTGAGGTTGAGAGTCTAACTGACCCTTTGTCAAAGGTTTCAGATTCCAGCATTCGCAGTAATTTGCTTTTATCCAGAACTCAAGTTCTAGATTCTCTCACAAGAGGAAACGTCCATTCTGTATTCAGTCTTTTAAAGGTCCCTCAGTATCTTATACATTTTAATCAAGTTACCGCCTACTTCTCTGAACTCCAGCAGCTACAAGCCTAACCTGTAAAAACTTCTTATAAACCAACCACTCAATTCCAGGTATTAGTTTAATAAAGGAGAAAGTGAGGACTGCAGATGCTGGAGATCAGAGCTGAAAATGTGTTGCTGGAAAAGCGCAACAGGTCAGGCAGCATCCAAGGAGCAGGAGAATCGACATTTCTGGCATGAGCCCTTCTTCTTGAAGCTGCCTGACCTGCTGCGCTTTTCCAGCAACACATTTTCAGCATTAGTTTAATAAACCTAGTTTGAAGCACTTCTAATACACTTACAACATCCTTGAATAAGGTGATTTTATATAGTACCCCAGGTGTAATCTCACTATTGCCTTGTATAACTGCAGCATGAACTCCCTACTTTAGTATTTAATTCTCCTTGCAATAAACAATTACATTCTATTTGTTTTCCCTAATCATTTTCTCGCTATCTTTTATGATTCATGCATTAGGACACCCAGATCCCTCCCATCTCAGAGTTCTGCAACCTCTCACCTTTTAGATAATATGCCTCTTTTTCATCTTTCCCTGCCAAAATAGACAATTTTACATTTATCCACATTATACAACATTTGCCAGATCTTTGCCACTCTATATCTCTTTGTAGCTTCCCTATCTTCCCTTCACAACTTGCTTCTCTACCTAGTTTGTCATCAGCAAATTTAGCAATCACACCTTTTGCCCTTTCAAAGTCTTTTACATAAATTGTGTAAAAAAACTGAAGTCCCACCACTGATCCCTGCAGCACACCACTTCGTATATTCTACCAATCTGAAAATCATGCATTTATACCTACTGTTTCCTGTTTGCTAGCCATTGTTCTATCCACATCAATATGTTAGCCACAACATCATTAGCCATACCCTATGACTTATCACACAAAAATGATTGCGAAAAAGCTCTATAGGCATTGAAAACATGACTCAAAGATTTATCAAGCTTGAGCTGAAAGAGAATCTTTAGGAAAAGTGCAAGACAGGCCTGGGGTTAAAGGTCAACAAGCTGGAAATGGAAACGAATGAAGCAATGTTTTGGGAGCTGAGAATTATTAGGACTGGTTCCAGAAAATGAGATGATGACTTAAGAGAACGTATAAAGCAAAGCAATCAAGTAGGATGTTTGGTTTTGTTAAAAGTAACATTTGTTTAGGGCAATAACCAATTCTGGAAGGTTTGTAGCGAAATAAATTCCATCAAATGGGCAAATCTTGGTAGCTATGCCATCTAGTGGAGAAATTGTGGTCAACACTTTGAATCTTGAGATTGTTATTTGACATGCAATTGGTGAGTGCTTTTTGAACATTGTTATTTGGAGATATTGTGAGTGAATTCATTAGTTCTGCTAAAAATTTCCCTCCTTCGCTCATTGTCACCAGGTACATCTCTGACTTTTCCCTTTCCTTTCTTGATTTCTCTATTTTCATTTGTGGGGATAGACTCTGTGCCAATATCTGTTACTGACTGTCAGAGGTATCTTAACTAAACTTCCTTACACCCTGCTTGCTGTTAGGGCTACATTTTATTCTCCTGGTTCTCTGTTGCTGTTGCATCTGCTCTGATGATGCCACTTTCTACCAGGCTGCCTCCAACATACCTTTCACCCTCAACCGTGACAGGCTTCTCCTTCCTCTCACATTCCATCCCACCCGTTATTTTCCCTCTAGTTTCTCCAGCTGCTGCACAGACCTCCAATGTCCATTATATGGTAGCAGCTGTAGAAACCAGAAGTTAACATGCTGGCTGGCCTATTAAAATGCACAGATCTTTGGCAAAGCTGTGCACCTTAGAAGGACCCTTGTCCACCAGTCTCCACATTTAAAGGGTCATCTTCCACCTACCTCACCTGCAGCAGAATGTCACCACCAAATTCACCTTCCCCTACCCTCCACTGTCAGCATTCAGCAGCTTCCTGTGTGACACCCTGGCCCACTCTTCCATCACTCCCAACAATTCCTCATTCCCCCAAGGCATCTTCTCATGAAATTCCAGAATGTGTTACACTTGGCCATTCACCTGCTCCCTCCTCACTGTCCAAGGGCACAAACACCTTCCAGGTGAAGTAAAGTTTTACTGTACTTTTTTCAATCTGGTCTACGGTATTTGCTGCTACCAATGAGATTGTCATTACAATGATGAAACCTAATGCAGACTAGGTGACTGCTTGCAGAAAACCGCTGTTCTGTCCGTACAACTGACTCTGACCTTCCAGTTGCTTGCCATTTCAATGAACCCCCTTGTTCCCATGCTGACATTATCACCCTGATATATCACCAATATAGTTTTCCAACAAAGCTCAATGAGAACAACACTCTATTTTCCATTTTGACATTTCAAAGCCTCCCGCACTCATGACTGAATAATGAGTATGATCTCATTCTTTCATGTTCCTCACGTCTGCACTCCCGCTCCCCCACCCTGCCTTCTTGCAGCTGTGTCTTGTTTGTGTTTTAACTTATGGCATATCTCCACAAGAACTAGAGAAGGGGAGAAAATCAATGGTTTCTGTCACCTCTTTTACAAACTACCTTTCATCTATTTAACGCTAGGGATCTATTTTTCGCTGAATTTTGATCAACACTATAGCTCTGAGTGTATAATCATGGTCGACTCTTCAATGTGGTATTAACCAAATGTTGTAATGTTTGATATGCCATCATTTGGATAAAATGTTGTTCTCAATCCAATGGCACTATTCAGAAAAGGAAAATGTCCCCTGTGTGCCTGACCAACACTATTCCTAACAAAAATGGATTATTTGGTTCATCAATAGCAGAATCACTTTTGCTATAGATTGGCTGCCAGTTTTACTTACATAAGAATTACTGAACTTCAAAAAATAATTTATTGGATCCAGAACATTAGGAATCTTAAAGATGCAAGAAGGCAAAATATAATAAGGCAAACCCTTCCACTTTTTTCTCGTAGCTGAACACAAAACCAATCATTTCCTCATAAAGTAATACAAATTAAACTAAAAGTGAAGTATTATAAGTAAAAAGGGTCTGGCAGCATCAGTGTAGAGAGAAAAGGCTTTAAGTTTTGAACCATGATTGGAATCCCAAAGAAGTTATATTGAACTTGAGATGTTAACACTCTCTCTCTCCACAGTTTCTTCCAGAATTGCTGAGTTTCTCCTGCACTTCATTCTTTTTACCAATTCAAACAATTTATTTTCTGTAAGATGCTGATTAACCTGTGGATGGCTGACACCTTCCCATGCTTTTGCTATTTTGCAAGAGGGTGAAAGGTAACAGCCTCAACCTCAGCTAATCCACTCAAGTGTGCAATTAGCAACCTTCATCTGTTTCTGTTGGCATTTACTAGTGACATAAGACACTTGACGTTAAGGGGAGATTGTCATTTTCGTTGATTCATGAGGGGACCCTTCTTCTTTGAGCACTCTGGACTCAGGCCGACAAATGTACAGCCCCATCCTCTGCCCATGGCACCATCTTCAATCAGTGACCCTGCCCAACCTTGCAGCTTACACCGCTGAGGCTAAACGCCAGCTCGCGGACACCTCCTCCTACTGCCCCCTTGACCATGACCCCACCTCCCACCACGAAACCATTTATGGTGTCAGTGAGATCACATCTGGAGTACAGTTGTAGTGATTGGAAGAGGGGCCAGGTGGATCCCATTGTCTGTAAGATCCTTGAGAGGGGTTGTTAACCTGGGCTAATCAGGGAGCCCTGGCTCACAGATATAAACAGGAGTGTCAGAGAGTCTCCTCATTCTAGGGGTGGTCAGAGCCCATGTACTGTGCACACGTGAATAAAGGGTGACTTAATAATGGGATACCGGCCTCCGTGCAGTTATTTCAGCTGTCTGCAGTATTGGTTTCCTTATTTGGAAAAAAGATACCATTTCATTCAGAACAGTTCATTGAGGATGAGGGAGTTATTGAATGGGGAAAGGTTGCAGAGGTTAGACCTGCACCAGTGGAGTTTAGAAAAATGAGAGCTCATGCTATTGAAACACATGAGATCCAGAGAGGGCTCGAGAGGGCGGGCACTGGGAAGATATACCTTTTGTAAAGCTCAGGGACACTCTTTAAGAATATGAATACCCTTTATTAATCAATGGAATTCTCTTCACCAAAAAGCCGCGGGGGTGTGTCATTGAATTTGTTCAAGGCTGAGCTCGCGACAATTGGGTGTTAGGAGGGAGCCAGACAGGAAAGTGAAGTTGAGCCGACACCCTGATTATCCTTGATCTTAAAGAACAGCTTAGCAGTCTCAGAGGGCCGAATGGTCTCATTCTGTTCTTAATCCTTTGCCCTTGGATATTGTGCTATTTCACTAACAGGTCAACAAAAGCACGCTTCCCAGAATGGAATTGGGTCCATGTTGTAATAATATGTTCAATTAGTGCTTTTAGTTCATATGTTCAGCTTTGACTGCACCGTTGAAATGACCATGGAAGTACAATGTGGCATCAGTGTCAATCAAGAGTACTTTCCTCTCCCCCCTGGCTTGGTAGGGAGCCAAAGTCAAAAGGACCAACGTTACAACATTCAAGCTTTTTTCGCAAATGGCTTAAATTAATAAGTGACTTTTTCTTATGCTGCCAAATTTGAAATCATTGAAATATCTCATTCTTTGGGAGAACTCACTGTGCCTGTTTTGCGAGTGTTAAACATGTAGCAATCTCTGCCCACAAGTTCCTATACCAGATGTATACTCCTGGCATGGAAGTCGCTATATTATGCTCCCACTGTTTGTAAGAATAAAAACATACGAAACAGGAGCTGGAGAACATAGGAACGTAAAAGCTCGGAGCAGATGTAAGCCATTCAGCCCCTTGAGCCTGCTGTGACATTTAATATGATCAGGGTTGATCTCATCTCGGTCTCAACTCCACTTTCCTGCCCACTCTCTATAACCCTTTAACCTACTGCGAATCCTCTTGCAACGATGCCTTCCTTGAAGAATTTCAGTGAGTCCCTCCTCCCTACCTTTTATCTTAGCCTGCTGGACACACTTTCCTCATTCCTGAAGAAGGGCTCATGCCCGAAACGTCGATTCTCCTGTTCCTTGGATGCTGCCTGACCTGCTGCGCTTTTCCAGCAACACATTTTCAACCTTGCAGCTTGCCTAATAAGCTCTGGTGTACCCAGAACCTACTTATAACACATCCTCACTTAAAATTGTGGTTGAAAATTAAAAATGTAAGCAAAATAACTTGCAATGAAGCATAGTTTCCCATTGAAATCAATGTTAGGTTCCTTGGGATTGTTTTTTTGGCCAGAATAAACAATGTAAAAGTTGAAATATTGTACGTGTGTAAAAGTACATTACTAGCTAAAATAACTTGTAAGATAAAATGAACCAATAAATCTAAAAGAATTAAAATACAGATTTCTTGTCATCTAACCTTCACTGTGCCATAGTTAGATTGACCATGCTTCCAATAGTGGTAGAAGTTGGTTGCAGAATCTGAACACCCAAGATCATCTGCACTGACTAACCTCTGCCACAGGATGGAGCTAAGGACTTCAGTTTGATTTCAGAAAGGAAGCAAGGACCAAGGAGCGCAGAAGCAGTGAACACTTATTCTCAACCTGAAAAGTGAGACAGGTGGTGGGAGGTAAGGCCATTGCAAAACAATACTGGGGAGACATGAGGGCCAGGAAATACCAAAAGTGGCAGGCCATTAGGAGATTGAGACCTACAACAAAGCAAGCTGAAAGAGGAGGCCAGGAAGACAGGGCAACAGGGAGGAAAGATTTCTTGTCCACAGTCAGAACAAAAAGGGAGTGAATGGGATGTAGACATTTAATGAGAGTATACTAGACCCTGGTTTGTGATGATGACAGATGTTGATAACTAATCCACAAATGACATTAACATTAAAATGGCAATGCAAAACAAAAAAAACATATATAGGCTAAAAGCACAAATAAGGTTAAGTGGAGCTTAAAAGAGGAGGACTTGCACCTGGTTTTGAAGGTGCATGTCCATAACTGTAGCCTTTCCCTCCATGCTATGCCTCTGATAGGACCAGCAGCTCTTGGGGACAGGCAGCCATCTTTAATATGATGGCAGGCCTGCCTGCTGTAGTCAGTAAAGTACCGCCCTGTGTCTTAGTGTCTGTGAAAATGGAGTTACCTTTTCCACCTCCTGTTCTGCTTTCAAACCAAGTGTTAGGAACCCTACTGGATCCAGAAATGTCCCAGCTACTGAGTCAACTTGACCTATTACACTAAGTCATGTAAGAGCTGCACTCTAGCACTGCCAAATTGCTGGGACCTGCTACTTTGCTGTCCTTTCAAACATACATGCTATGCCGTATTCAGCAATTCAAATAAGTGGCCAAAAACAAGCCCAAAAAAAACTGCCCAAAGTAGTATCATTCTTCCTGCTGTCTTCATGAGTCAAATAGGTGGGCAGTCTCTGTTTGCGTGGAATTTAACTGATCTCATCAGAGGATGGTTTGAGTACTCGAGTTTTAATGCATGTTTAATAACTCTGAATGGACAATACTCCTGAAAGGATTTCAGATGAGGACAAGAATGCACTTAACTCTGCACATGGCACCCTCTCCTGACAAATCTTGACAGCGTGAACTACCATTGTCATGACTCACGAATAATGAATGGTTTCATGAATGCAAGGTTTTCCAAGATGATTACATGGCCAGAATGGGGACAAAGCTGTGGACAAACTTTTAGTGTCTAAGATTTCAGACAGAAAGAGGAGTTCTCAAAGAGAGATGAAAGGCTGCAGGCCGTGTAGTTAGCATGTCTTTTCTGTGGCCTACCAGACATATTACAGGAGGAAAGACAATCACTGGTTGAATAACACATTGATGGCATCAAATGAATCTGGAATGTTCATGCTGTTAACACAGGGAGCTGGGAAGGATCATAGGAGCTAGCTTTACTGCTGATAGTCAGTTCAGGACTTCTCCAGAATATAAGAGAAGCCCCTTTAAATACTGCCTCAGCAGAATAGCTGTACGTTTTGGCCTTGCTTATAGTTAGAGAGAGGGTATATTTTCTGTAGTAATAGCGTACGAGTTGCTTACTAAATAATGTTAAGTAAGTGTTGGTTTTAATTTTTTTAATTCCAGTAATAGTGTTGAAATTGAAGTATTGTCCCGCATTTACTTTATGTGGATCAGTAGGAATTCAATTATCTTTGTAAAAGTAATCCATCTCAACAGGAGTTGTAGCGATGGGCATTTCGAAGATGAACTGAAGAACAGCTGACCCATTAGAACCACAATCCAGAAAGAATCAAAACGTTTGGAAAGAAATGTGCAGTGGATGAAGCTGATAACAATGGAGCAGTTAAGGGGATACTTGTTGGATTCATTGCAGAGGAGGGCACAGAAGAGTGCAGAAGGATTGGAGAAAAGGACTTAAGAGCTTGTGGAGATTTGTTTGGAAAGTAAACACCAGTATGGGCTACTTGATCTGAGTGGCCTATTTAAATGATGCAGGTTCAAATGTTCTAACTCCATGTTTAGCTATTAGCACGCGACATAATTTAACAAAACATAGAGGAGAGGGGAAAACTAGCAGCACTAGCAATTAAAACTCATAAAAGGAAACTTTTTTTTCTGTTGAAATTCGCTGTAGTGCAAGTGATTCATTATAAATATTGTGACAATACTTATAATATAATGTACTGTATACAACATATCATAATGATGTGTTGGCCTTCATTGGTAGGGGGATTGAATGTAAGAGCTTTGAGGTTATGCTGCAGCTCTTTAAAGCCCTGGTTAGACTACACTTGGAATATTGCGTTAAGTTCCACCTCATTGCAGCAAGGATGTGGAAGCTTCAGAGAGGGTGCAGAGGAGATTTACCAGGATGCTGCCTGTTCCGGAGGGCATGTCTTATGAAGAGAGGCTGAGGGAGCTAGGGCTTTCCTCATTGGAGCGAAGAAGGATGAGAGGTGACTTGATAGAGGTGTACAATATGATGAGAGACAGAGGCAGAGTGGATAGCCAGAGAGTTTTTCCCAGGGAGGAGAGATGTCAGAGGTATGTTCTTTACACAGAAAGTGGAGGGTGCATGGAATGCAATGCCAGCAGTGGTAGGGTTAGAGTGGTGCTGGAAAAGCACAGCACAACAGGCAGCATCCAGGAAGCAGGAAAATCAACATTTCGGGGAAAAGCCCTTCATCAGGAAATGTCGATTTTCCTGCTCCTCGGATGCTGCCTGACCTGCTATGCTTTTTCAGCACCACTCTAATTTGACTCTAATCTCTAGCATCTGCAGTATCCACTTCCGCCTGGCAGCAGTGATAGCATACATTATGAACATTTAAACAATTCTTGAATAGGCACATGGGTGCTAGTAAAATGAAGGGTGTGCAGGTTAGTTTGATCTTAGAGTAGGATAAAAGGTCAGCATAACAGAGGGCTGAAGGCCTTGTACTGTGCTATACTGTTCTATATTCTATGCTCCATGTTCAGTAAGGTTGGATTTTAATTTAAAAATATAGGCAGGTGAGGTTTGGTCTATGAATTTTTTAAAAATGGTTTGAAAGTTATTTGTAACAGTAACATAAACACATCATTTCCAAGAATGCCTGTAATCCAGTCAAGCAGTACACCTGTATTGGATGGAACATACTGCAGGGTTTACAACATACCAGGGTCCATTATTATAGCTTCTGATTGCAGCTCATAAAATTCAGGAGTTGTGCTCAGGTGGGGGAATAATTTCCTCATAGCAGAGGAATCATGTTCTCAGTTCAAAGGAACAAGTCACCTCAGCAGAAATGATTTTAGTTTGTGAAGCTTCCAAACTGGGTGAGTTTGTATAAAAATCTTCAAGCTTTTGAAACTGAAAATGTTTAGGCCATCAGAAGTGAGAGATGTTTATGCTAGCAGTCTCAGAAACAAATCATAAATCTGTCTCAGTAGTCCAAGAGTTGATTAAATTAAAAAATTTAAGAGATTAAATAAGATTAATATTTCTCTGCGATTAAGTAACTGTAAAACGAAAATGTTGGAAAAATAGTTGAAACGTGGTTTTGCTGTTTTTGTTTAGATCCTTCTCATATCGGATATGCATGGGGAATGGGAATTAAATCTGCCAGTTACTTTAGAAATATTAGTGGTGTCTGAGAGAAATCAACCTATTGCTGCCTCAAGATAAATGTGTATTTTAAAAACCAGTGGCCACAACTGCTCATAAATACTATCAGTGAGGTTTTAATCAAAAGGAAAATGAGGCACCAAATTATCAGTTCCCAGAGCTAAGAAATCCAATCCTGTCCCAGTAAGTCAGTCACTCTGAGTAAATTCTGCAGGAGGTTACCTTTCTTATTTCCAATTTTGATTCTTGGGCTATGCTGTTGCGGGAGAACTACAATACACCTTTCTGATTGCCAGCTACATGAGAATTCTGGACAGTTGGGTGCAAGATAACAGCGATTGTACTATATATAACTTTGTATGCTCTTTTTCTTTGTATTGAAACTTATATTTTGTTAATGAAGAACATCTGATGCTTCATGTTTCTATGACTAACCTCCATATTAGCCATGTAGAAAAATTAAATATATGATATATCAAGCCATGGTTCACTCTGGGATCTGACTTGTCCCAGTAACATCATCTGGGATTGTAACAATATTTACAAACTTCAAATATATTCATTGGTGACAAATTTGAAGTAATTACTCTACAAATAATTATGGATCCCTTAAAACTGGTAGACATTTGGACAATTTTCATCTAATATATCTCCAATTATGAAATCAATAGTTGACTAATGCTGCAGATTGATTGTTCCTGTGAGGGAGAGAATACTATTACAAGTATTATTACCATTTTCATAGTAAATTGCCAAAACGCAAATTAGTGGTGGCTAAAATGGAGAAAATTAAATTCTGTGCTTTTATTTACTTTCAGCACAGGAGCAACACAGAAATCTTACTTTATGTACAATAGGAAAGGGTATCTTAGTTGATATGCATTTTATTTTGCACATTTCTTTCCAGTATGAATAAAGTACGAGCTTAAACAGTAATGTGAGAAAATGAACTTGTTTTGCACAAAGAATCAAGTGAAAAGGTAACTGTTGCGAAGACAGTGAAATTCCAGACAGAGTCTGCTATACAATGAGATTGCAGTTTTGAAGAATGAACTTCCCGTGTATCATAATTCTTCAACTAACTGGTTAATTGTCCATCAGAAAGTCTCTTCAGGAGCCAAATGTGGCAATCAAATAACAAAGAGTCTTTAGAGATCCGATCAATTATATTTTATAAAAGGAAATTTATCCTCAATTTATTGCAATTTATGACCAACAACTTGGCAATGTTAATCTGACTTCAAAATAATATGTTGCATGTATTCAAAATACCACTTGACAAGTTAAATCATCCATGTACTTCTAAAAGGTCAGCAATGGAAATTGCATTTAATTGCTTTTATTGATAAAATATTACTGGATGAATGCACCACAGATACAACAAACCAAGATTACATTTAACAAAATAAGTAAAATGCACTAACCAATCTTCAAAAGAAACACAAGTTAAAACAAATACAATGGATCTTCAAAAACAAAAATGCATAAAATAAATGATTGCCCAGTAGTTCTCGAATTGAGAAATAACTTGGTCCTATTCTCCAATACTGAATGCCTTATTTCTCAACTCTTGCATATCCTTACAGGGTGGAGTGGAAATCTGCCTCATAAAATGTATAATTTCATTATGAAAAATGGACTTCAAAAGGGTCGGAGTACGTGGCCCAATATCCATTGCATACCTTCTACCCATGGTAATAAGCAATATTATTTGTCACTGGAGAAGAAAACAAACTTGCTAAATTTATTTTCTTATGTACTCCTTAAATAAATGTGGCTATACCTGTGACTGTACCTCTGAGTATAAACTACTTTACTTTCACTTATGCATTTGGCAATGCTTCATGGGAAAAGGCATGAGAAATTACCGATATATATCCTTTCAAAACAAAAGTCAAGCAACCAATAACAAGCATAGACAGGCACATGATGATCCAAACTTTATATGCTCACACCTGCAGGCCTTCAAACCTCCACACTGCCGAGAGCAGCAGTTAAACTTATTTGCATATTGAACAACTTCTTCAATCTTATTCATTTCCTCAAAGTACAAGTGTTTCTGTAAGGGCCCTTGTATTTTTTAGATATGCTTGTGTCTGCTTGGGATATGCAGAATGTTCATTGTTTTAGACTGACTCAGGTCTTCGTCCTTTCCTCTTTTTCGGGTACAACAATAATTGTATTGTTGCTGTTACCTGCTCCTGCCCTAGGCTGCCAAAAATAACATCTCCCAAAAAAAAGGCTGATCCCTGTTAGTTTTAGGTTGACAGAAGGCTCACACAACTCACATCCTGCCAACATGGAGAAGATGTTTCCACTAGTAGGAGAGAGTAGGATCTAATGGCACAGCCTCAGAGAGAAGGGACGATGCTTTAGAACTGAAAGGAGGTGAATTTTCTTCAGTCAGATGGTGGTGAATCTGTGGAATCCATTGCTCCAGAGGGCAGTGGGGGCAAAATCATTGAGTGTATTTAAGACAAAGATAGATAGGTTCTTAATTAGTAAAGGGGTCAAGAGGATGGGGAGAAAGCAGGAGAATGGGGTGTGGAAACATATCAGTCATGGTTGAATTGGCCGACCAGACTGAATGGCCTAAATCTGCTCCTTTATCTTATGGTCATTCACATGTGTATTTCCTCTCCAACAAGGAGGAAAGTAAAAAAGCTCAGAGTAAGCATATGTTCAGTCAGTGGATGCAGTTCATTGGGTGAAGACAATAATGAGGGAAAGACATGAAATCACAATCATGAGACTGAGTGCAAAGATGAAGATGTGAGAAAGAACATTGATAGAGTGAGGTAATGAACCTGCAAAGTAAGTGTTATCAGGAACTCTGTCATGGATTACTCTTGAGAAGACAGAGGGGTTAGGGTAATGTGCACAGGAAATATGCTCTCCTTTCCGATCCTTGTCATTACATTGCCACCCACATGGAATCTAAGAACATAACACTACACCCCTGCTTCTAATCTCCTGTGTCACCCATAAACATCTAACCTAAGTGTCAGTATCCATTTCCTTCAAACTATTGCTCTGACTCCTTACAAACCCAGCAGCCCAGCATTAAGCAGGAGCACAACTTTCCTGGTTTGATCCTGAGTGTTCATTTGTGACTGGCTCAAAATGTTAACCCTTTCAAATTGAAATCTCCATAATTGTTATGATACCAACCTGTTCTCACACAAAGTGAATACATGAAATAGGTTTTATTTAAGGAAATTGCTAAAATTATTTGATGAACTGGCTGTAGTTTCCAGCTTTCTGGAGAAGCTAGAATTTGTCACTATCCTTCTTCAGCCATGCTTAGGGACGTGCTATAAAGAAGGGACCTTCTAAAAAACGTCACAAAACTCTCTGCAACTTATCTAATCTGGTATTGGCATTATCACAGGGCATTGCTAAACAACCTAGAGCTGAAAAGGTCATTCTCCTTTTATGAGCTTGCAGATGGGCCACTGCCAAATAAATAATTTGGTGAACCAAGCATTCAGCACTGTTACAAAGATAGATGATGTTTACTGAAGCACTTCACCTCTCTTACATGACAGTCATCCTTACCTGTAGGCCGACATTGTCTGCCTGTCCTCCTTTTACTAACTGAGAGATGAAGAGGCCACAGTTAAACTCCAAACCACCTCGCACACTCAAGCCAAGGCCTTCAGGATGAGTTCGATCTAAACGCACTTCTTTCAATTTCCTTCAGGGTTAAAAAAGAATACTGAATTACAAATATGCGTTAAATTCCATTTATATAATGGTCATTTTTTTTTCCTTCATACATTGGGAGAGCAGATTTTCACATCCTGAAATTATACATAAATACGTCGGCATACATCGCAGAGCAAGTGGACCATTAGTTGGCACTTTGCTTCTGAGCTTCAATTTTCAACTTTTTAAATTATTTGTGAGCTGGTATTTGGGCCCATTTCCTGTTTAAACTTCATTAAGGCTTCAGATTTAATCTAAAATATTTAAATCAATATCATATATGGTTTCCTGATATTTGTTAAGATTTTCTCTTTTTCATTGTGATATTGGGTGGAATAAGAACAGGGAAAGTGTCACAGACAGAAAATCTCTTAAATGGTCTTCTGGTAAGATTTGTTGTAACAATTACAATAACAGATTACTACATTAGACACATTCCTGTTTCTGAACTTTTTATGAAAGCATTTAAATTTCAGGAGTCGGGTGTAACAAAAAGGTCAGCATCACTTTTGCTCTATGTCGTAAACTTGCTTATAAAATTTATGTTCAAGTTTGTACAAGGTGCAAGCACTTGACAAGCCACAGACCGTGATAAATTTACAGGCCTGTAACATAAGAAACAAATTAACCAGATTGACCCTTCTAGAGGAACAGCAATACAAGTGGGGAGCAGGATCACTCCATCTGACACTTCCTACATCAATAAAATGGTAGATTTTCATTAAAAATGTGGAAGAGTGTCATTTTGCCTTGAATATTATTATTCTTTTTTAAACCAATGTACTTTATGTTTATCTCTTCCATTTCATAAAATCTAGAATATACAGCAACCTGGTGACAAAACCTTAACAGGTGGGATCTAGTCATCAGCATTGACCTGCATCGGAATTGAAAAAAACAGTAGCAAACAGTGACAATGTGGCAATTGTTGGCTTTTGCAGCACTTGGAATGGTGCTCTTGGAATCCATAAAGCAGGATTGAGACTACTCAAATTTGGCAGCATTTAGTTGACTGTCCTGGGATTCAGCAAAAATACTGTAGAGTTTTGGAATGTGGAAAGCAAAGAGTTTGGCAGAATTTGAGAAGGTGATGCTGGAAGGAGGCAGAGAGTGTACCCAGCTGGGGAGTTATGGGCCAGGCAGAATTTTGTTCTGTGTATCTAATCATAACAGAAATACTTATGTGATGCATCAGGTCCGAGTAACAAAGGAGAGGGTTGCAGAATTCTGACAGCAGGAAGGTAGTTCTAGGCTTCACAGTATGAGAGGGATCTGCCAGCGCTGGGTGTAAATTACTTACTTAAGGAGACTTTATTGAAAATTCATATAAGTCTCAAGTGTTTTCAAGAAAGTGAGGACTATGGATGCTGGAGATCAGGCATCTGCTGTTTTTTTCCACTGCCACACTTTTCGACTGAAGTCTTTTATAGTAATTGTTGTATGTGGTAATTATCAAAAATGGAATATGACAATAAACACAAATGAATTGAAGCTGATTGCAGTTTGGATGGGTAATGGGTTAGCTGACAATGTGCTTTAATATTTTTAGGATTTGCACTTTAGTGTACGTTGGCTACCGCAAAGCTTACATAATAACAATCATTGCACTTCAAAGACTGCAGAATTTGACAACTCTGAAAATGGTCATAAGAATGGTGGTGTGCCCTAAAGTCATAATCATTGCATCTGATCTAAACTTTGTGCTGTCTGCTTATGAAATCTTTGTAGTGTGTAGCCAGCATGAAACACGCGACTGAGTGGCTGCATAAATGAGAGGGGTTAACATTAATTTCAAGTAAGCTGGCACTACCTAACACCAGCTAATAATTTTTAGGAAAGGTGCCAGCAGTAATTTTAAAAGCGATTCCAATTTGGGAAAGACAGAAGAATGACCCAAGAACGGACTCTAAAATTTTTGGATGCTGCGTTGGAGAGGAAGAGAAATATCTTCAATCCATGGAAGGCCAGGGAACTCTGCCGATGAACTCTCAGAAGTCAGACTGTGGCAGTCAGTTAATATGGCAGAAGCCTGCTCTCAAACATCAGAAAGGATTTACTGACACTGAAGGGGGCGCAGAGGAGGTTCACTATTTTGATTCTGATAGAGGGTTGGCTTATGAGGAGAGATTGAGTAGACTTGGACTATACTCAATGGAATTTAGAAGAATGAGGGGCTATCTTATACATGCATATAAAATTATGAAGGGAATAGATAAGATAGAAACAGGGAGGTTGTTTCTGTTGGCGGGTGAAACTAGAACTATGGGGCACAGCCTCAAAATAAGGAGGAGCAGATTTATGGCTGAGTTGAGGAGGAACTTCTTTACCCAAAGGACTGTGAATCTGTGAAATTCCCTGCACAGTGAAACAGTTAAGGCTACTTCGTTGAATATTTTAAAGGCAAAGGTAGATAGGTTTTTGAAAAGTAAAGGAATCACGGGTTATGGTGAGCAGGCAGGTTAAGTGGAGCTGAGTCCACAAAATGATCAGTCATGATCTTATTGAATGGCGAAGCAGGCTCAATGGGCCTGATGACCTACTCCTATTTCTTATGTTCTAACAATTTCAGAACAGTGATTCAAGCTGTTCAATTATCTTATAAGAGTGAACATGGTCAGTAAATGCATCTTCAATTGCAATATCTCACCGATAGCCTTAGACGCCCAACGCGGCACGGTGGCACAGTGGTTAGCACTGCTGCCTCACAGCGCCAGAGACCCGGGNCGGTGTGGACCTGTTGGGCCGAAGGGCCTGTTTCTACACTGTAAGTAATCTAATCTAATCTAATCTAATCTTATAAACAATAAGAAGCAATCAGAATTTATTCCTAACATTCACACCTTCGCCTGACTCTCACCTACTTAGCAGTGCTGCAAGCTTCTCAGTCACACCTTGAACACACTGCCAGCAATTTAACTGTGACAGATTCATTACCCAATCACAATTCACTACATTCACTGATATATTGACACATTGGTACACAGTTGGAGGTAGCAGTAGATATGTTCAAACCAACCTTATCAAGAATGTTATTACACACCTCTTGAGCAGGTGGGACTTGAACCGAGGACTTCCAGCTCGGAAGTAGGACCATACCACTGCACCATAAGAGCCTTATCCGGAGTGGCAGTATCTAACCTTCAGCAGACAGTCTCAGCTGTTTGTCCATACTCCAAATAGACAGAATGGTGTTCAATGAAATTGCCACAAGTGAGGCTGTGGCTTGTACAGGGCTGAACCTAATCTTCCTTTTACATCCCACTATTTCTTCTCATTTAAAACCTGCAAATAGTATAAACACACATGTTTTCCTTACTTAAACACATGCCTCTCCCCACTCTATTACCAAAAATGGCTAGGCAGTAGTGGAATAACATGGGGAGCATGAAAAGGAAAGCAGCAAAGAAGTTAAAAAAAAAACTTGTCATCTGCAACCTCCAGTTCAGATAATGCCATGTGTGTACCTTAGAGGATAAACCTAGAAGGGGACCTGTATGTGGTGAGACAAGGACACAAGTGCTTATAGACCGGACAAGGTGATTGAGGGCAAGGTTCACTAATATTGAGCATGCACAACAAAATGCTTGGTGCATTGAGGTTTGTCAGAAAGCTTGCTACCAATGTCATGTAGCATGGAGGAGTCAGCACCAATTTGGAACGGGACTTCACATGGGACACAGGGACCATCCTTTCAGAATGGAAATGATGGCCAACTCTATTAACACACGACAGATTCAACTATAAGTAAATCATTTGAGGGCACGAGTCTCAATTTCGATAGTAACTCAAACAGAAGCCACTTGAGGTTTTGGTACTGTATTGGAAGCTCAATCTGAAATGATCTTGCTGCCATACATTATCTCCCGCAACTCGTGCAAGGTCAACTTGTTGCTATTCACTGTTAGACTATTGTATCAGAGCTGCAGATACCAGAGCTCAAAGAGACTTACCAATCCTCTGAAATATTACTGGATTGCCGAAGTGCTACCCCAGTGGAGATGCACTGTAGAGCATGAAATTGCTACGTTATTCATTCCTGCAATCTTCTATTATGAGACTTGCGCTGTTATTATTGATCAGCATTATCTAGCACAGGTTGCTACCATCAATGTCAAGATGGGACAGAAAGAAGCCTGGCATTTTAGGTTCAGAGCTTCTTGAGGTTGTCCTGCAAGACCATCTGCAATTACCTCCACAGAAAGGTAGTTGAAACTTTATTGCTGGAACAGCACAGCAGGTCAGGCAGCATCCAGGGAACAGGAGATTCGACGTTTCGGGCACAGGCCCTTCTTCAGGAAGGGCCTGTGCCCGAAACGTCGAATCTCCTGTTCCCTGGATGCTGCCTGACCTGCTGTGCTGTTCCAGCAATAAAGTTTCAACTTTGATCTCCAGCATCTGCAGACCTCACTTTCTCCTCTACAGAAAGGTAACCACCTTCCACCTTCAAATATGAAGAGAAACTTTCAATTATGAAGAGAAGAGTCAAGAAGAATAGGAGGCTAGCATCCCAGTATCAGGGACCAGAATTATGAAAAAAAATTGGGTCCTGGAACTTTGAAAGAATTTACACTCGAGGTGGGTTTTTCTTTCTTTAAACCCAGACAGCTACACTGTCACCAAACGGACAAAGCATCACTGGCTGTGTCAGCATCCAAAGTGATTTAAGAAGGTAGTGGGGAACCATCTTTTTAAACCACGTAAATCAATATTGTGACAATACTATTGCTTTAAGAGGTATATATTGTCCTGGGTGTTTTGAAGGGAGATTTTAAGGCAGAGATGCTGAACTGTCTATTGAAAGCCCATAAAATAAACAGCTTGTGACATATTTTTTGAAGTAGGAACAATAAATGCAGCCTGAATGGGTGGGGCAAGCTCCCCCGGGACCAGGATTTTTAGTTTTACTCTTCAGTAGTTGTTGCTGGGGTTTGAAGCTGGGCAGAAGCTGCAGTACATTTCTCCCTGCTACTCTCCTTCTCTGAGTTTTCTCTTGGTGTTTTCCTCGCAGTGGAGAACTGCCCTGTGGGACAATCTATTTGGCTGAACTTGCCTTTGTCAAGGAGGTTTCATGGGATGTTACTATATTAGAACATTGTTTATTAGTTAAGTAATCTATTATTCTGTTTAGTTTTCCAGTACAGTTAAGTTATTCCAATTTCTTCTTTCTTTTGTTGTATTTTAACTATAGTGTATGAATAAAGTGTGTTTTGCTTCAAATCTGATAGTTTGACCAGTAGAATTGTATCCAGAATGCAAGGCTTGGCACTTGCCTTTAACATTAGAAAGAAGTTACAGTTTAGACTGTCATCTTGATATATTTTGAGGGAGTTTGGTCTGGTCCAATACAATATGATTTCCTTTTGCTCGCAGCAACTTCTGGCATTTTGACATGGAAATGATGAACAAACAGTGACATATTTTCAATTCAGAATTACATATAACACAGAAGGGAAGTCACATGTGCTCTAAGTCCCTGCTACTATGTTCATTCTTGTTGGATGAAATCACAGATTTGAAACATGATTTCCAAGAAGGTGGAATGAGACATTGAAGTGCTTTGTGTAGAGTAGAGTATAGTCATGATATGCCAACAGAGGATCAATATATTATAACAAATTACTGCTGATGCTCGAGATCTGAAATAAAAACAAAGTGCTGGAGAAACTCAACAGGTCAAGCAGCAGCTGTGGAGAGGGGCAGACGTAACATTTCAAGTTTAATATGATTCTTCTTCAGATCTGGGTGGGGGGGGCATTCGCTGTCAGGATGATTGATCCTGATCGTTTACATCCCGTATACAAAGGGGGTGGAGGTATAAATGAAACACATAGGGAGACTTCTCGGAACAAAAGACAAAGTGAGTGCAATGGCAGGAAAGATATAGATGTTGAATAGGTGTTAATGGTATTTGTGAACTGCTGAGAGTGAACCATACAAACAGGACATGGAGGGGAAATCAAAATGGAGGACAATGCTCATCTGTAAAAGTTGTTGAACTCAATTGAGTCCTGAAGGTTCTAAAGCGCTAAAACAAAAATGAGGTGCTGTTCCGCCAGTTGGACTTCATACTGGTATGCTGGGATGTTTCTTATAGACAGAGCAGAATAGCATGCAAGATTGTTCAGTATGTAGAAAAACGAATGGAGCTAAAATGGATTCAAACCAGTGTAAGGCATTTTTTGAAACTCTTCTTCACACAAAGGCTTATTAATAATTTAAGAAACATCCACAAATAATAGCAGATGAAAATGCCCATAGAATCTATTCAAAAACAATTGTTAACTACCACGGGCACATTAGGATATCTCTGATGCATGCAGTGAAATGGGCTAAATGGTCTTCCCCAATCACAAGTCAAACTGTGGTCAAGTATAGCAGGAGTTACATTCATTGTCTATAAAACTTAGTTGAGTGACATGTTTTAATTAATTCCTTCTTTCATGAATACTCCATTTTTATTTTGAAGCTTGAAAGAGATACAGTAAAGCCATGAAGTAAATTCCCGTCATATAATTAAAAAGGCTTCAGAATTTCTGGTGTGGGTCAATAAGTACTCAAGCATCTAGTAAAACAAGGAAATTCAACAATTCAACATTGTTTCTCTTCATAAAAGCTTCTTATTGTAGAGAGTTCCACTGTATGATCCCAAGTGAATTCATTACTGTATAACGCATGGATAACAATTGCAAGTATTGTTCAGACAAGAGTACTTCCAAACTGTTTTCGTAGAACCCACTTAATATTAGAAAGCTGTCATTCTTTCTGCATATGAGAAAAGGTTGTTTGAGAAAGTCAGGTAGATGTGGTACCTGACTTTTTAAACTTGGTAATGAACATCACTACAGCAGGGAATCTGCCATCTCATGCTCCCAGAAGAGCACTGGACTTATACAGTGAGTTATGATCTGTGGAAACATCCCTAGCATATTATTAAAATATTGTGTCCATTTATGTAAACTCTCTCACTGTCTGATTTTTCCGATATTACCCTGAAGGCTTTATTACACTAAAGGGGCATTGCTGGAAAAAAGACTTTGTTAAATCATTTCATCATGCATTATTCAGGACAATTCACAAGCAATACCCAAGTAAAGGGCAAACAACATTTAGACTGAATGAGAGGAGAGTGTTGAGTGTTTGGTGGAGTGTTGCTCTCTGGGATGCACCAATTAAATGATTATCAACAGTTAATTCCCACGTTTCTGGTAAATTTTAAACCATGCAGTTTGTCTTTGATTTGTCAATAAATTGCCTCCAGAAATGAACCACAGAATGGCTGTCATCTATTTTGTTGAGTTTAAACAGGCACAGTGTGTGTATGTACACATTATTTCTCTTTGAGAGAACAGGGCCCTACATATTAATATTTGTAGTTGTCAGAAGAGGCAAATGCCACATTATGAATCCAAATGGTTGTCCTAAATTAGTTAATAATGTAAATTTTCAGAAATCCGTATTATTTAGCAAATGTTTCCAATTGTGGAATCACATCAAATGTTGGACACAATTAAAAATCACACAACACCAGTTTATAATTATCTATAAGATGAGAGACTTAACAAACAATCAAGGTATTTTTCAATGTATAATTTCAGTTACATCACACTGTAAACTTTTGCTATAAATTCTGTGTCTTACAGTTGTGTACTCCAATTGATGATGGAGCAGCACTCCGAAAGCGAATGCTTCCAATTAAACCTGTTGGACTATAACCTGGTGTCATGTGATTTTTAATATTGTACACCCCAGTCCAACACCGGCATCTGCAAATGTTCGACACTGTATTGTGAGTTCAGCTCTTACCTGAGCTGTACTGCAAGTAGTTGAGGAACAGGACTTGAGGAGGTGATAGAGCTGGGGAAAGAAAACCTAAACAGCCCTGTTCCATTTTGGCTCTCCCTGAAGAACATATTGACTGCAGTGCCAGTAACTGTGATCCCTCTTCCCTATTCACCAACAATGCCACAAGATAACTTCCTACTGTGTAAGGGTTATAAGACTCTGCAGCAGCCTTACAATGATGTAATGGGACTGCTCTCATACAGCATAAATAATAGTGCAGGCAGAGTCCATTAGATTCGAAGAGAGAAGTGCATGTAGCGAATAGTCCCTAATGCAAGTTTAAGGTTAGAGCCTGTAGATCTCAGATTATCAAGTACAGTTGCATTTCGTGTCCACGTGCAATAAATGGAATGCTGAAAAAAATCGAAGCCTAAAGACAGGCTTTTCATCTTGCCTCCTCCTTGATCATAAAGTCATGAAGTCACAGAGAGAAATAACACACAAACAGACCCTTCACTCCAACATTTCCATGCCGACCCGATATCCTAAATTAATTTAGTCCCATTTGCCAGCATTTGGCCCATAAATGATTGAGCTGAGAAGGTGACCCTTATCAACAGTTTCAGAAAAGCAACCAAGGAGACTAAATCTATACCTGTGAAATAATATATTGTGGAAGCCATTTGAGTAATCTAGACAGTTTTGTTATTTTCTTTTGTTTTTCCTTTAAATATGTGTTTTCCCCTGTCTATCGTGTGAATGGGAGCTGAAAACAAATGTTTTGCATTTAATTAATTAGACATTAATTAGATTACAATGTTGTTTAATTTTTTCTCTGCTAAAGTTATTGTGTATTTCATAACTAGTTAAGTCTTTTACTTAAGTTACAAAAACAGGATTTGGAAATAAATTACTTGTGAAGTCTGGGATTAGTTATTCAAAACTCTGGTTAGGAACTATTGGAGTGATTATTTGTGGGTCTTTGATGGTTTAGTTTTACTGTTTTGCAAATACAGAGGTAGGAATGCTGCTTTGGTTTGGCTATCTGAGTCCGTGTCATAACTCATTTAGAGAGGAGAGTCTGATGAGATGTCACAAAGGGCAGGCAACCATGTAGCTTGGTTATTAAATGGTAAACCATTAGTGAATATGCACTTAGACTGCAGTGAAGTGTCAGCTATGTGCCCACTGAAGCGTTGCCTTTTTGTACCCCTTCCATTATGTCCACTGTGAAGGACAACCTCTGCGTTTGTCCTGGTCAGCTCTAAAAAAAATGGAGGTCTCTGCAGTGACAGTACTTTCACCATTGCTGAGTGAAGAGAGAATGAATGGGGCACCAGACAGACCTTGTGCATTGTAAATCGCTCAGAAAGAAACTCTCCATGAAACCTGTCAAAATTGACATCTGGCTGATTTCTAGCAAAATTCAATCCAAAATCTCCTAAGTTGTGCTGTCATTCAATATTTCCAAGGTCCATTTACTTCCTATGTGACGACCAGTAACTGCTGCAGCAGCAAAAAGAGGTGCAGGCTTGCTTTGAATGGTGCAGACTAGGTTTAATTGGTCTCACTATTGGTCTCTTGGTCAGGTATCCAGCTAAGCAACACAATTAGAATGGATTAGGTGCTAAAGTGATATGGATGGTCAAAATTGTTGTGCTGTCTGCATTGGAAAGAAATGGTAGGGAATAGTTGGACATTGCAATCCCTGCACCCTCGATGCCTATAAATGATTTGATCTTTGCGAAATCACAACAGCTTTGTTGATCATCCTTATTAAACATCCTGACACTCATAACTTTCAACAGGAAATCAAGCTTCTTAGCAAATAACTGCCCTGATCAACTTTACAACTGTCGAATACCAACATACAGACTATTGCTGAAATTTAGGAATATTCTGCTGCTTATTACATAGCAGTGTATCAGCATAAATGTAAGCACATTTTAAATATACATATAATCTTTTCCTTTTTGTTTGGGCAGTCCTCTAAAAATATGATGAATTAATTATTTCATAGTACTTCATCCACCTCAAGAGCTTTGGAAAGGATAAACTAATAAAATACTCCACTGGTAATGTCACATTAGCATACAGATAGAAATTTGCTTAGGTCAGTAAAAAACAAGGAAAGGACAGCAAATGGCTTTTGCTCTAATAATGAAAACAAATGCACTTTCTTAAAAAGAGAATGTTTTAACTGTCCAGGAAATTATTCGGAGTTATATTACTATTTTCTCAATTAACTATGCCTTGATTTCCTTTGGTGTATCTCCACCTTACCGTGATCGTTTTGGTGTCAGGTTATCATATTCCACTTGATGTTTTAGTGGAATAAGGGGTCGGATGGCATCAAGCATTGGTAGACGACTTGGCTCATTTATCACCAGTTTTAGGTCTCCAACCAGAACGGGGAGATCCATAAACCTGAGACACAAAGAAACAAAGTTGGCCAGAGATAAAACAATACATTTCCTAACATTTTCCCCCACATTATCTCATCATATCTCCACATGTTTGACTCACTTGATCCATCTCCCAATTTCCTCTTTCAACATTGCCACTGATATTGTCATTTGATTCAACAATAATTATTTCACTCATTCACCCAAAGAGGTACTTGTCACACTCATTCCTCCCGTTCCCAGACTTACATCCCAACACCTTTTGCAAAATGGTATTGTGTATGTGTGTGTGTGTGTGTGTGTGTGGGGGGGGGGGGGTAATTTAAATACAAAACGTACAAATATCAACCTGCACTTATTCAGTAACCAAATATGATTCAGACTATTAACATGATTTATTGACATCATTCATTAGTATGATTAAGCCATCCAATTTACTCCTCGTCAATTGAATGTGGCAAACTCATAAAAAGTAAAATTAAAAGTAGGAAAATGGTGCTAGTCCAACAGAGATGCTGATATTTCAATTTTCTTTCTCCCAAGGTTGTTTTAAATATGGAATTCATGACACAACATGAACTCTATTTAGGAGCAGGCTCAATGGGACAAAGAGTCTATTGCTATTTATATTTCTTATGTTAGGAAATTTTCTTTTCTCATTTCATTAATTGATAAAATGTGAAATAACACTTTAGAAAGAGTTGTGGAATAGAATTTTGAAAAGAGATCTGGATGATCTTGAAACTTTAAAAAAAGCTATGATTGTGATACAAAGAATAAAAATCAAAAGAAAGTATGGGTATTGAAAATGAGAAACAATGTTCAAATATCCTAAAAGCACTCAGCATTTCAGTAAATATTTTCTGCACAGAATACATCTGTAAAAGTTACAGGTACAGTTTTTTCAAGAACTGTAAAAGCTCACAGGTAAATAACATTTTAAAAGAAATGGAAGTGAAAAAAGGGAAAAGTGAAATTTCTAAAAACATTACAACAGCAAGAAAATTGGTTAGGCACCAAAGCCTAACTCTTATCTCTTCACCTTGGAGGCTCCCTACCTCTATTCCTGATGAAGGGCTTTTGCCCGAAACATCGATTTTCCTGCTCCTCGGACACTGCCTGACCTGCTGTGCTTTTCCAGCACCACTCTGATCTAAACTCTGCTTTCCAGCATCTGCAGTCCTCACTTTTGCCTACCAAAGCCTAACTCTTGATGCAGGAATTTCAAAACTGTTACAGAAACATGAGTGGATACTTCTTATAAATGTACCAAGTGGTGAGAAAAATTAACTTGAGTTTCAGTTTGTTTCCTCAGTCAAATATATATAGTCAGTTCTGCTATAATGCACTGTTTTTCAAACACAATTTGGCTATAATGTAATTGACAAATTTAGACCATCTTTGTGGAGAAAGTGAGGTCTGCAGATGCTGGAGATCAGAGCTGAAAATGTGTTGCTGGAAAAGCGCAGCAGGTCAGGCAGCATCCAGGGAACAGGAGAATCGACGTTTCGGGCATTAGCCCTGTATACCCTTGTAGTGAATTCTCCGTTCGGTGTTCTCTGTACCATCACGTCTAGGAATGGGAGTTGGCTATCCTTTTCTTCTTCTCTCGTGAATCGGATTCCTGTGTATACAGGAAAGCCACACACACAGACCAAGTCCTAAACTATGAAAGTAACCACCCCAACACACACAAACGAAGCTGCATCAGGACACTATTCAAAAGGGCCACAACACACTGCAGTACACCAGAACTGTTTGTTGATGGAGTTTGTGGATGAATGTTGGGTCCAGGTCGATGTGTTTGTTGATGGAGTTTGTGGATGAATGTTGGGTCCAGGTCGATGTGTTTGTTGATGGAGTTTGTGGATGAATGTTGGGTCCAGGTCGATGTGTTTGTTGATGGAGTTTGTGGATGAATGTTGGGTCCAGGTCGATGTGTTTGTTGATGGAGTTTGTGGATGAATGTTGGGTCCAGGTCGATGTGTTTGTTGATGGAGTTTGTGGATGAATGTTGGGTCCAGGTCGATGTGTTTGTTGATGGAGTTTGTGGATGAATGTTGGGTCCAGGTCGATGTGTTTGTTGATGGAGTTTGTGGATGAATGTTGGGTCCAGGTCGATGTGTTTACAGCGGACAGCTGAAACTGACAACCGGAAGCGGCAGGGACAGACCACTATAAACACCGGAGGAAACATCAAAGAAGCACTTCGCAGGAGGCTCCCAAGCACTGATGATGTCGCCTAGCCAGGGGACGAAACGTTTGCAACAAAAACTTCCAGCTCTATCTAACCCTGCCTCAAAAATATTCAAATACTCTGTTTCCACCACCTTTTCATGAAAATGATTCCAAAGGCATGCAACCCTAAAAAAAAACATATTCTCTGTTTTAAGTGGGTGACTCGGATTTTTAAACAGTGACTCCTATTCCTAAATTATTTGATAAACGGAAACATCCTTTCCACATCTAGCCTGTCAACATCCCTCAAGATTTTGTTTCAGTGAGGCCTTCTCTTACTCCAGCAGATACAAGCGTAACCTAGCCGGCCATTTCAGGTATAAACCTCACAAGCCATTTTAGAATTGCAATACATTTACATCTTCCCTTAAATAAGGTAAACAATACTGCACACTCTACTCCAGATGCAGTCTCACAATGCACTGTATAGTGAAGCACAATCTCCCTACTCTTGAAATCAATTCTGCTTGTGATAAATTAGAACTTCCTAAATTACTTTCTGTAATTGTGATTTATGCACAAGAATGCCCAGGTCCCTCTGCATCTCTGGAGCTTTGAAATCTCTCACCATTTTAGATAACGTGCTTCTTACATTCTTCCTGCCAAAATCGACAATTTCACATTTTCTCCACATACAATCCATTTGCCACATCTTTGAAATTACAAAGCCATTTGTGTTCTCTTCACAATGTTATTTCCAATCTATTTTTGTGCTGTCAGCAAATTTGGTAATCATACCTTCAGTCCTTTCAACTCAGTCATTTGTAAAAATTGTAATTGATTGCAGTTGCAGCGCTAATCCCTGTGGCACACCATCCCTTACATCTTCCCAAGCTGAAAAGACATATGTACACCTATTCTCTGCTTCCTGTTAGCCAACCCATCTTCTAATATGTTACCCCCTACATCAATGAGCTTTGATTTTTTTCACAATTACCTTCGATGTGGCACCCTATCTGGAAATTTAATACAGCATATCCACTGGCTCCTCCTTTATCCACAACGCAAGTTAGACATACAAATTATCTGGTAAAACAATATATTATGTAATGCAGTATTCAAGGATCCTTACATATCTTTTAGTAGCCACTTACAGAACACATTGTCCAACTTGCGCAGTTATGTACAAAAGCACAGCAGTCAATTGAGAAACTGAACTTGTGCTGAGATTTTCTTTCACAGAAAATGTATTTAAAAGTAAATCAGATCAAATCATGGGTTGAGAATCTTTAAATTATCAATTTTCCTTTGCAAGCAAAGTCATCTTAAAAATATAAAATTGCAAAAATAGTAAAATATCTTTTTACTATCAGTTACCATTAGTAATATTACATGAGAGTACGTTTTGAAGTTAAATAATGATTTTCGAAACATAGCAATTATTTCTAATTCTTGATCCATAATGATTAGTTTCTTCTATCCACACCCGTTTCTGCCACCACCCTATGCAACTATCCTACCTTTTGTGCTCTTTTAAAAAATCTCATCAAATCATTATAATTAATTCTAGTCAGTTAGTTACAAGGTTCATGACAAGGTGAAGGATTAATTGAGTTCAGAATTAAGTTTATGATTAGCTAAAGGATTCAGTCAGTAGTTGGTCAGGAGAGAGATACAACTGTTGGTCAAGGGTCAGTTTAACAAAGCTTAGAGTCTCATCAACCACCCCCCAGTAGCTGGTATGTCCTTACAGTATTTTATTACAGCTCAGCTAGCTTGATTTCTACAAGTTTGCACAAGTATTTTCAGTGGCTATTTCAAAGACATTTCAAATATTCTGATACAAGTTGTGGGATCTGGAAATGTAATAAATTAATAAAAAGGCAGAGAAAACACAAGTTATTATGATATAGCAGTGAATTTGAACAATGCAGCAAAGGAATTAATTATTAAGAACTGTTGATTCACTAATGATCCAAACACTGCAGGACTTTGCTTTATGAATGGCAAAAGCAATTAGGCAAACCTCCATGAAACTGAGTCGGAAAAGACCACTGAGAAACAACATCCATTCTCCCTACAAAGATCACATGGAAACTTTGCCAGCGTCTACATTTCAGTTCCTTTTGTGCTTCTTTTATTCAAGTAATGAATGGAAACAATATATCTTACAAAACATTTCTGTGACAGTAGGAAACTAATAACTCTTTTCAAAATAATTATTTTATGCAGAATAAAGTTCATAATTCATTTTGCATTTTATCATTCTATGGATTAAACATTTAATGCCAAAATATTCTGACTTGGCTCCTTAAATTGGGCAGTAGGGATAAAAATATGGTGATCTAATTTAATAAATCATGTTGCACTTAGTAAACACAAAAGTGCAGCCAAATGCTTTTAATACATTTAATGCTACTCCACACTGTGATATTAGCCTATATCTTGTGTTGGCATTTATACTGGTAGTGGTTTGTGATTGGTACATGCTCAAAGCTATGGTCGTGATCTAAGTTACGTCATGAGCTGCACAAATTTTTTATTTGAGAAAATTGGGAATTTTGCACATGCATAAAGTTGACCCCAAGATACCTAAGCAGCATTTAAATTTTAATCTTGGCAAAGAGGTTGAACTTAAAAGCCATTAATTGTAGTGTAAATAATTCCACACAATCCATTATAATTCAACTTTTAAACTAACTTCGAAGTACCCTAGAGGGATTTGAATTATGTATCATTGGTCCAGGCCACTATGCTACTAGATACCACCAGTAAACTACCATAACACAAACAGCAAGTTATTACCACAGAAACGTTCAAACAAATGCAAATACAGATGTTTATCAATATGCTCAAGTATTTTAAATTTTGAGATATAATGTTACCATTTCTTTTATTATAAAGATTCTGCATATTATAAATGTCTGTAAATTATAAAAGTTAATTTCAAAGATTTTATCTCTGCTCATAAAAATATTAAGATATAGACTGATAATGGCCATCTTAATAAGTTCTTTAATGCTAATATTTTCATTTTGGCTCCACAGTGAATACGGAATTGAGCTTCCCCAGTCACTTAATTGGGAAGTGAATCATCCTGCATTGTACTGAGCTATGGAGATCAGGAAACTCTGTGCTGAGTTGATTGATTTACAAATGGTTTTGGAGATTTGGGCTGATGGGGGAATACACAAGCATTCCCTCGGTCTGTTGCAGATTATTACATCAGTGGATTTTGTTGGAAAGCTTTCAGGAATTTTTACCAGATGCAGGGCAGGTTTACATTTAGATAGGCTGAACCTCCTTCTATCTCCTTGAACACATCATTAAAAATCAAGTTAACATTTCTTCGCCACATAGGCTCACAAATAAAATTGGACACAGACCACGATCAATTGCATGAATCTTCAACAGAATATGGCTATATAAGCTCTTCAGTTTAAATGTCGACATGTGTTTTATTTTTAAGATCAAACAAGATAGATTATTGTGGTCTGCCAAAACAAATCCTTTAATTCTCAATTATTCAAGTTTATACCATACTATTTTAATATTTTCTACATCAATGGTTACAATGAGAATATTCATTTCGGTTTGGTAAACTCATTTATTTTATATGGGTTTAAAATTCGAAGTTTTTGCTATTTTCTACCCAAAATCATTATTTAAATTGTGAAATGTTTTGGGGGCTCCAGAGTCATGATTATCTTTGCTTCCAGTTGTTAGTTCTTGTCAATCACATATATTCCCAAGCATTATCTTTTACATTGTAAGACTTATATTTACAGCTAAATGTGCAGTCACATCCATAAATTTGCATTTCCACAACTGAGAACTACAGAAACGTAAAAAAAAAATTTGCCAACTTCATTCCTTCTTTTCCTGATGAATCTATATAATGTAATTGAAAAGAAGAACTCTAGTTGACTGAAAGATATCCCCATCCAAACAAGAAAAGGTTACGAGTAAAAATGATACTTACTGGTGGTATATGCGTAATACATCGTAAAGATAATCCTTTTCTGCATCGTTGTCAATCAATACATCCACCTGATAATCAAGGGAAAATGTAAATCAAGATTATTTTTGATAAGTTTTTTGCTGCAAGTGTAAACTAGTAATCGGAATATGCACAATGTTTAATAAAATCAAATAATTGTTTCCAGTTAACCAGCTGGATACCTTGGTTTGCTCTTGTAGATTGAAAATTTAATAAAAAGATACTTAACCAAACTAAATACCATATCTGATATAAGTTTAAAATCTTCCACTAAGACTAATTAACAAAGCTGAAATCAGACTACCAGTTAGTACAGACTTGGCTTTCACTGTAATAAAATCAGAAAATGATCTGATAGACATTTTGTTGATAAAAACTTGTGTACCTGATGATTACTAAGCTGCTCAATAAATATATTCAGGAACCTCTTGGGCCATTCATTGATGTAGCACATTCCCCTACTTCAGAATTAGTGTAAAAACACAGACAGGTAAAGTGATCAGTCCTTCAAACACACATCCTAACAGTATCCAGGCACCAGGTATTGAAAGCTCATAGGCATATAGGTTTCTACCAGTCACCTGCCACCCAAAGGAACTGAATGCTAAGTCACTATCCCCCATTAGCTGACAAGAGGTTATTCAAAGCCAGTATCATTTTACAATACACTCTTGTTCATTCACCTATAAACCAAAGATAGCTTACTCATTTAAAAAATAAATTATAGCTTCTGTGCTGAGTTCTTTAATATTATAAGACATAAAAATTGTAATGAACCAAAAATTATACCTAACTAATGTCTCTCTAATACCATGCTTTTAGATGCTTTAGAGAATTAATTATTGCAAAATATTAGTTCAGTACAATTTCAGAACTTTAGTCTGATATATTTGGAGGTGTATTAAAATATGGAAGTTTTGACTTTATTTCAGAATAAATGAAACCTTTTGTCTTTTGGAGGTTACTAAACATAATGAATACCTTAGGGACTCAACAAATTTATGCTGGGCACATGCACTCTAATCATAGTCCCTGCAGTATTACATAGTGAAGAATCCATTTTATTGCACCAGAACACTCAGCATTTACCATTAATTTTTGTTATAGTTTTTGTACAAACAGCACAGATCAGTGTCAATTAACTAATCAATACATTGCTGATACACACTCCCCTTTTTTGTGTTCCTGCATTGACTATCTAGACCATTATCAATTGCTGTGGCTCCAAATCTCTGTCCTGCTATTAACTTAAAATCAATAAAATAAAATGAATTAGACTGGGTCATCCTTTGTCACGCTCAAGTGTAATGCTTTCATGGTCTCTCAATTTCCCTAATGGCTATCACCTTGAGCTTCAAATGCATTGCATCCTCAAAGATTCGTGCCTCTGCAGGTATTATAAACCCTTTGTGATGATTATTTTTTTTCTGGAGACCTGAACCACAGTTAATATTCTACGGGTCAAAGAAAGTTTAAACATTTCCAATAAAATATAAGCTTTCACCTTTTAAAATCTGTTAATACATGCACAAATTAGTTTTATTCTTATCCACCTATTGTGAAAATAATTAAGAAATGGCCACCAATCTGTGGTCTGTTCCAAGGAAAGAACAGGGTCAGAATTCTCTTATGAAAGCTACATGTTGTTTGCCAAACATTTTGCAGCCAGGATTTCAGCACCAAACTAGACCCTAGGGTTTAGAGTCTTTTTTTTTAAGCAAAATCAGCAATAAGGTGTCGCTGACTTAGCTTTTAATTAGTAGTTTCTTCTAAAGGACAAAAAAATTAATTGGTCATTTTAAAGTCTATGTTGAGAGAGAACGCAAATCATATTATATTACTAATTGATTTTCAGTAGCAGAGTCAGTCAAAATCAAGTGCAAAGTTTAAAAGAAGCAACAACCTGTATTTATATAACATCCTTAACCCTGTAAAATATCCCAAGAAATCTCACAGGAACAGTGAGAAGAATGAAGTCAAACAATCAGTCTGGTAGGAGATCGGCGGTCAGATCCCCTAAAGATTGGTCGAAGAGGTAGATTTTAGGGAGTGTATTGAAGGGAGAAAACAGGAGTTAAAGAGGTAAACAATTTCCAGGTTGTGAATTCCAGATCTTAAGGCTTTGGCAGCTAATATGCCAGATACCAATTCTGTAGACTTTTAAAACTGGGGTTTCTCAAGAGACAAATGTTTTGGAAAGGAAGAGATTGTAGAGAGGTGGTGTGGTGAGATCATGGAAGAATTTAAAAACAAAGATGAGGAGAGTTATAAATGCAACCTATTGATGAACTGGAGCAAACATAGTTCAACAAAAACTGCAAAGATGGATGAAGGGTAATTAGTAAGAGGTGGAACCAGTGTTTCAAAGCTATGGAAGTTTATAAAGTGGAGGCTGGCCAGGAGTGCACTGGAATTGCAAAGCAATGAGATGACAAAGAGATAAATGAGGATTTCAAGGTTGTGAACAGTTTGGATCAGTTTCAGCCAGGGAAAGAAAGAAGGACTCCATGATTCATGAGCAGAGTTCCTTCAATGTTTCCAATATTTTAATTAGAGGCAATTTCTGCTCATTTAGATCCTATCAGACAAGTAATCTGACAATTGAGAGAGTAGAAGTCAAGGATTCACATATTCACGCAGAAACTAATGATGTGTTTACAAATTTTGTCTCCAAGTGGCAGCTGGCAGATGAGAAATGAAAGTGGCTGAGGAGAATTCCTCTGAGGGACAACTGAGGAAACTCTGAGGAAGTGGGAAAAGAAGCCATTACAGGTAATCCTCTAGCTATGACTGAGGCGGTAAGAATAGAACCAGGCAGTGTAGTCTCACTTAACTGGAAGACAGCAGAGAGGTGTTGGAGGAGAACGGTGTGGTAAATCTTGACAGGAGCTGCAGTCAGGTCAGAAGAAACCGAAGGGATGGTATAGCTCTGTGACAGCCACATAGGATGTGACTTTGAGACCCTTTTTAATTGCAAGGCAGGTAATATTCTATTTGGAGAGATTCAAATTGACATGTGGGGATGATGGACACAGACTTGGGGACATGTTCAAGGTCTTTGAAGATGGAGGACAGGAATGAAGCAGTGTTTTTTCATTGGGAATATTACTTCGGAGAAGAGGAGAAACTGTGAGATTTGGTGGAGAGGTGCACAGTACGTGAAGAAAGAAAAATATGGAATAGTATCAGCTAACAGGAAGGAAAGTTGGATGGTTAGTAGTTTGGTGGGAATTGGGTCATGGGAGAAAGATGTGGATTGTAGGATGAAATGAGATAGGAAAAGGACATTGTAAGAGCTCAGAACAAAACCAGACAGAGCAACAAATCCAGGGCTAGGGGATGGAGCAACCTTAAAGGAAATTTGGCCTGGCAGGCTCAGGAAAGAGAGACCAGTGGTAAGAGGAGTTAAGTAAAATGGGGTGCACAAATAGAACTCAATCAATCATTCTCTTAAAAGTGAAACAAAGAACTGCAGATGCTGAAACAAACAAAAACAGAAATTGCTGCAGAAACTCAGCAGGCCTGCACTATCAGAGTTAATGTTTCGAGTCCAGTGACCCTTCTACAGGACAGTTCTGAAGTCGGGGTGGGGGGGGGGGGGGCTCTTGACTTGAAACATGAACTCTTGTTTTCTCTTTACAGATGCTGACAGACCTGCTGAGTTTTTCCTAAGATCTTCAACTCATAGGCCTCAATATCCACTTGACAACAGGCAGGAGAAGGTGCGCACTTCCATGTTTATGGCACTGGATGTTGGGGTGTTGAAATTCCATAGTATGTAGAAGTGCAATGCTTTGCCCATTTGAAATTAGACTGATAGAGTAGAATTATTTTCACAAATTAAGTGGTGATAGGGATTCTATGCTATTCCAAGGTGGGTCAGGAGGAGCTCAATCAACCAAAGCCTCTCTTTCAGCCCTCCCCACACAGGTCCTTCCCCACCAACACATAAATCTTTGACTTCCTCCCTCCTTAATACAGCATTTACAATCATGCAGCTCTCCCTCTCCACTTGCAGGCCTCTCCCACCATTGTTAATTGCTCAATTGCCAGTTGGGAGTTGGATCTACAAATTTTAAATATGGCCCTGACATTAGGACCTACGGTGCGTCTATGTCCTGTGTTTGTTTTTGGTCCTGCATCACCATCCTGGAAAATATTGTGGATTTCTGACTTCAGTTTTGTATCAGTCCTGTAGAAAATTGTATGTCCACATTTAGGATATATCCATTATCAGCAGCCTTGAATATTATAATACCACGCTTGCATTGGTTTTACCGTCACTGGTAATTAAAAAAATTAATTACCTGATTGACCAGTTTACATAGACCAGTTCCTATGAAGACATAGGAACATAGTATGGAAGAAATAGGCACAAATACAAAATGCTTAATGGATCTTCCCATTCTTTTGTGCATGTTAGGACAAAGATTTTAAAATATAGTCATTGAAGAGATCATTAATTTATAATAAATATTCATTGGCCTATATATTATCCAATACATTTGCAACAATCTTCAGCCACAGCTGATAAGACATTTTGTTCTCCTCCTTGTCAGCATATGACTTCTAGGGCTAAAGATCTTTGCTCCAGAATTAGCTCCATCTCTAGACAAACTGCTCCAGAACAGCTATAAGACTAACATCTAATAGTGTGAAAAATTGCCCAGTACGGCCTGACCACAAAAAGCAGGACAAGTTTAATGTAGCCAATTATTGTCTAACCAGTTTATTTTCAGTTCTCAGCAGAGAGTGAAAGATAATGTCAATGCTAGTGGTATTACCAATGCTTAATTTACCAATAGCCTGCACACCAATGCTCAATCAAGATTCTATCACGACTGTCTGGTTCAAGACTTGATTACGATCTTTGTGGAAAGACCTGAATTCAAGATGTGGAGTGGACTTCAATTGGCCAGCAGCCCATCAGATGAGAAATATAAAATCAGGCACCTGATTCGCAACAAAGATCTACCACTGTCCTTTTGATCCTAATGGGCAGAATATATGGCTGGCACCTTCCCAAGAGTCAGCTTGGGTATCTCAACACATTTTTAGGCAGTGCTCTAGACATGGAGCCAATAAGGAAGGCACCATTGCTAAAGTGAACGTGACTGTTCTTAACATTGTGCAGCATTTTACCAAGTGTAATATCAACCAACCCCATTAAAATTGAAGTTCGTGGAAATCAAGGAGAGAATGCTCCTCTGCTGAAGCCACGCTTAGCACAAAGAAAGATGGTGTCATAATTGTAGAAATCAATTATCTTATGTTATTGCAAATATTTGTCAGGGTAGTGACCTAGGCCTAATCATCTTCAGTTTCTTTATCGGCAATCTTCCCTCTATCTTAAGGTTAGAAGTGAAGATATTCGCAGATAATACCATCATGTTCAGTTTTATTCACAACTCCTCAGATAAAGCAGCAACCAATGCCCCCATCAATATAACAACATTCAGACTTAAGCTGATAAATGGCAAATAACATGTTTACTACCCAGGTATCAGCTAATGACCATCTTCAACAAGTTTAAGGTCAACCACATCCTCTTGGTATTCAATGGTATTAACATTACCAAATCTCATCCACATCTGGGGTTGGGGGGTCATCATTGACTATATATAACAATGACTATATAGCTATATGATGTCTAAAATAGCAGGTTGGAGAGACTATGTATTTTATAACAAATGACTCACCCCTTCACTCCACAAGCCTTTCCACATCTACAAGGCACAATTCAAGAGTGAAATGAAAATAAATGCCTAATCTTATCGACTCATTTATTTGTTACTTTATTACAGCAAAAGCCAAAGTATTTATTTTATCATTTTCTGAAATAAATGTCATTTTAGTACTTTTTATCCTTTTAAAATGGTGTATAATTTAAATGTTTTGCAGCTAAGATAGCCCAAGACTCAATGCTGTGGAAAACTAACACATTTTATTTACTTGATAAATCAACCAATCATGGCTCATTTCATAGCATTTCATCTCCTGATACATAAGGTTACAGTTCTTGTCACACTCCCAGATCCAGAGTTCAAAAATAAAAGTTGATACTCCAGAGCAGTGCTAAGAGTCTACTGCTCTGTCAGACGTGCCGGCTTCAGACGAGACTTTAAACCAAAGCTCTACCTGCTGTCTGAGACAGAAGTAAAGATGCCTTACCATTATTTCAAAAAGTGCAGGGGAACTAAGTATTTATCTGATTGTATAATCATTATTATATTGCTTTTTGTGGCAGTTGGTAGTGTACAAACCAGTTGCTGCTTTATGACAGTATAACAGTGATTATGCTTCAAAATGAATTTCATTAATGGTACAGCACCTTGAGACATCCAGTGATCATGAAAAATTTGTTCAAGGGCAATTTAGGAATGAACAATAAATGCAGATATCGCCAGTGATGCCTACATCCTGTGAAAGAATTTTTCTTTAAAAATGCAAGTCTTCCACTTCTTTGAAAGACCACACTGGGCAACAATCTGTGAGACTGTAAAGAAGATATTCCAACTTTTAACTGTAGAAGGTCTTATAGCTATTTGTATGTTCCTTGCAAGTTTGCTTTTCTACTCTATTTATCCATTCTTAGACAAACTCTTCATCCTCCTTTGTTGAATTCAAGTACTTTAGTATCAGCTACTGAAGGTAGACCCACACATGATGGTGTATGGGAATGAACAAGAGGTATTGGAAGACTGAAGGAAATTACAAGATAACAAGGGACAAGGCCAGAAGGGATGTAAAAATAAGGAAAGGAATGCTAAAGTCAAAACATTGCTTAATTGGAAGCCAATAATGCACAGGGCTGAAAGGGAAATTGGATTGCTGCAATTACTGAGGAGTCATTTTTTGGAATACTTCAAATTTATTGAGAGTAGAATTTAAAACATCAACCAGGAATCCTTTGCAAAAGTGGAGTCTAGAGGTAACAAAATCATAGTTGAGGGTTTCAGCAGCAGAGGTAACAGCAGACCAACTGAGGTCAGAGTCCCCTCAGAGCCAACAGGTCCCTTAGAGCAATCTTAAAGAAGTGTAAATGGTGACATTAGAAATTACATGAATATAAGGTCACCTTAGGATCAAATGTAAACAGACTGACTTATGTTACCAGGGATATCTTTAAGTTTCACCAATTGGGTCACTCATAGGTAGAGAGATAACACACCAGGCACACCTAGATCCTTTGAAATACACAAAAAGGAATAACAACTCCTCCACCACAGTTGAGTCTAAGGTACTTGTTTAACACCCAGACTGTACAAGGATCAAACTTCAATCATAAAGCAATAAAGCAAAAGGTTTCAGTCAATAAAGTAACATGGTAATTTATTTTTTGCTGTGCTGTTAACAGCTGTTCAAACTGGCAAAACAGCTGTTGCCAAAACAATCCCAATCTGCAAACATTTCGATGGCATCGTTACAATCCTTGAGCAGACTACTAATTTTATGTCACTAGATAGGAATCATTCATGTTTTCTTTCAAAATGTTAACAAATTGTGTGATCCCAGGCACTTACAAAGAAAATAAAGGCACACAATTCATAAATTTGTTTATACAAAGTTAGAGCACTAATACGATCTGAAACGTAAGTCATTACAGTCCTGAAGGATCACAGGCTATGCTGTCACTCGACAGAAATGCAATTGGGTTTAACCACAGAGTCACTGTGCCTCAGACAAGGGATGAGATTGAGATGGTGAAGCCATCCTCATGGTTACTCAGCCTTGGGAATTAGACCTGCATTGTTGGTATCGTTGTGCATTGCAAACCACCTATCCAGCCTCAACTGAGCCAGCAACCTCCCACCACCAATCTACAACATACATTCTAACATCCAAAATTAACCTGAGGTAAATATAGATATTGACCATGTGGTGAAACATCCCCAAGAGCACATTAAATAGCAAATGCAGTCAAGACAGATTGCACAGATTTCTCAGCCACTCCCTTGACATTAGTGACACCGTAGGCCATCAAACCTCATGAAACTTTCCAAGGAATTCCAATTTCTTTTTCAAATAGTGTGCTTTAGAATCCCCTCTAATGCTACTGCATCACAGACAGCTCAAGTTCTGATGGTCCACCTTCCTTTCCTGAGACTAAGCTCCCCTAGATTCTTGGAAACTGCACTCCAGCTTGAAGTAGTAGGAGTGAAAGTAAAACATGCAGCCATCGAGTATGTTCTGCCATTCAATAATATCATGGATGATCTGATAATCCTCAACTTCACTTTCCTGCTTTATCCTCACAATCCTTAATTATCTTGCTGATTAAAAGTCCAGCTCAGCCGAATATACTTAACAAGTTGGCTCCCCAGACCTCTGCAGTAAAGAATTCTACAGATTGAGACTGCCCTCTGAGAAATACATTTCTCCTCCATCTGTTTTAAATGGGTGACCCCTTTCTCCGAGATTGTGCCCTCTGGTCCCGGATTCTCACACAAGGGGGAAAAAGCCTCTCCACATCTACTCGGTCAAGTCCCCTAAGAATCTTCTAAGTTTCAGTAAGGTCCCCTGTCATTCTTCTCAACTCCAATGAGTATAGGTCCATCCTACTCAACCTCTCCTCATTAGAAAATCCCTCCATACCCAGAATCAATCTAGTGAACTTTCTGTGGACCAAAGCCAGTCTATCTTGCCATCCATAAAGGGATCAAAATTGTTCACAGTATTTCAGATAGTCTTGCTAGTTTTTTAATATAGAATCCCCAGTGTGGAAACAGGCCCTTCAGCCCAACAAGTCCTCACTGAACCTCTGAAGAGTGACCCACCCAGACCCATTGCCCCTACCCGATATTTACTCCAACTAATGCACCTAACCTACACATCCCTGAACACTATGAGCAATTTAGCTCCTTGTATAGTTTTAGCGAGAGCTCTCTATTTACACACTGCATTACTCTTCCTTCACATTCCAGCTTTTCACAAACAGTTAGCTTCACCAAGCTAGTGCTCCCCTTGATTTTCTTTCTACTGAGCTCTGGCCTAACTTAGTTGCACCAGGCCTAATCCTGCTTGTGGGCTTTCAACAACACCCTGCTAACTCTGGGCTCCACTGAATTCTTTAAAAGCATACAGCCTCTTCAGAGTCCTACAACTTCCAAAGTTTTCCTGAGACATAACCCCAACAGTAAGCTGCACCTCCTGGCTTCCCAGTTTTTTCCTGAGTCCCAAATGCTTTGAGTCTGCTACAGCAGCTGTTGTTCAGAATTAAGTCTCTTCTCCCTGCTAAAGTACCTGACCAACTAAGAACCTGAAGGTAATCATTTTGTCCTTTGGCTGCCTCCATCCAACTGACTTTTCAATAACACACCTCAACACTTTCCCATATCTTTTTGCATGACTTTTGCCCCAAGTTCTGAGACAGAATTGAATGTAACTAATATTTTAGAACAGTCAAATTAGCAAATCATTGGAACTCTCTGTTCCCTTTCTATTACCATTTTTGCTGAATGCTGGTTTACATAGCACATGTGAATACCTGAAATATAATTCACTAGATTATTACGAATACCTAACTACCATGCACGAAGAAATTAATTGTGAATGTTGTTTCAATTTTAGAGATAGCATCTTAATGTGTTTGATGGGTGAATTTGACAGTGGTACATCCAAAAGGATAAGAACTCTTGTTCTGCAGTGGGCAATATTTGACCCAGAAACTCTTGAGTTCAAGTCTCAACGCAGGACTTTATGGTTAAGGAAGATATGTTCATGATGTAATCAAACAGCTGGAATATCAAGCTGAAAATTCTGGTTATTCCAGATTATTGACACTAACCTGCAATAACCTACAACTAACCTGAAATACTTTCACCAATGGCATGTAGTCCCCAGTTTAAAAATATTGCACACTGAAAGCTGTAGACTAGTAGTTGTAGATGGCAAAGTCCTAGGGGATTTTAGGGCAGCTCTCCCATTACAGAGAGAGTGTGGAGGGGGTCCAGGGGGAACTGGCAATGAGTTTAACCTGAATCACCATGCCTCAAGTTAGATAGTAGGCTTGAAGGTGGGACCTTCACGGTAAACTCAGTCAGTGCACAACTGAATCAATGCTTTGGGTGTCACTCGGGATTGCAAACCAACTGTCCAGCTTGCCCTGCTGATAGCTGTAGATATTCCTAATAAACCTGTTTTGGCATGTGATGTCACATCTCTGGATCAGGTGAGAATTGAATCTTGGCCTTCTGGCCCAGTGCTGGGGACACTACCACTGCACCTGCAGAGCCCCATGACAGCAGTAATATTGCTGCTCTTCATCTTGCTCTATTTTTTGATGAGTCATTAAAAATAGAATTATACATTTTAACAGCCAAATGTTATTAAATTTTCATGAACTGTGTATTTTGGATTAATGGTGTGAATTCTGGACTATTGCCTGCAGAGTCTAACTCTCCCTCTGCTCCTTGCCATGTGATTTACAGATACAAAGGGAGAAAACTTGCGTAGGCAATGGAGCTGTCAGCTGACCAATGAGTGATGGTGGAGTGGATACGGAGAGCAAGGAGAGGATTCTCAGTAAATGCACTTCCTCCCTGATGGCCCTAAATCAGACACAATCTATCTTTCAATGAGGAACCATCTCTCCCCACCACAACCATCTGCATCCATGTGGGTTTACTTGTCTTTCTTCTCACGTGGGAAGCCTCTAGCTAAGTTAACACCAGTGGTAACAGGATGAGGCCCTGAAATGGGTCACTTAAGATATTCAAGTGGCGGGAGGGTAGAATAGGCTTTCCCACTGCAGACAGGATCAGGGTGAAGGCAAAAAGTTGATGGGGTCTCAATCCCTCATCCTCCCATTGGTTAATCCCCACCATCAAATAAGATTTCACCCCATATCTAAAAGGGGAATAACATTGCTAGAGGTACAGCAGGTCATTCAGCATCTGTAGAAATATAGTAAGGCTGTGTGAAGGAGATTTTTCAGATTTCTTTCTGGTCAGAGAAGCATTTGTTTGCTTTCAATTATAGTCCTGTCCTCAAAACCAAAACACTATGCATTTCAGCATCAGAAAGGATGGGAAAGGCAAAAACTTTCTGTGATTTGATCAGTTGTGCTTTAAGGGAATCTGCCTAGCAGTGTGGATAAAAAGTATGATATGACTGGAGAAATAGCCATTACAGGTCAAAAATAAAAACAGAAATGATAAAAACAGGTACTCAGCATGTCACTGGTATAAATAATTTTTAAAAAAAAATGTAATTACACTTGGTAAAAGTGTAATCGGTCGTACGATTTACACCCAGAATTTCAACTCACTCTGGGTGCAAGTAGGGTCACCTCAATTCGCTAGCACCTGTAGGAAAGGGAATGAGGTATGCAGATAATGTTTGTAATTACTAACCTCAAATCAAAATGCTGAGGAGAAACCTCAGGTACTAAGGCAACTACCTAGTTTCCAGGGAAGGGGTACAGTTGCCAGGGACACGTGGCAATAAGTTATAGGCATGCAGCTCATTATTTCCAAGTGGAATTCTCCTCAAGTACAAACAGAAACTGCTGGAGAAGCTCAAGGTAAACCTTTCTTCAGAACTATCACTGGACCTGAAATGTTAACTCTTCTTTCTCTTCATAGATACTGCCAGACCTGCTGAGTTTCTCCAGCAATTTCAGTTTTTATTTCAGATTTCCAGCATCAGCAGTTCCTTGTTTTGTCTCCTCAAGCATTGCTCCCAATCAAGAGTGTAGAACTGATCTATTGCTTCTGCAACTTGGCAGCACACAGTAATCATTCAAAAATGGAGGCAAATATTGCATGGCTGTAAGCTACATGGGATTTTTATGTACATTAAACTAATTTCCTTCCCAAACTGCCACTGATCGACTCAATTGTACGATCAATAATCTCTGTCTCTCTTAGTAAACTGTTACTTATTCCAGATTATTGACACATTACTCTATAATTCTTTCTTTACTCAAATCTGTTGTGTCATATTGGATTATGACTTAATTAGCAAAAAGATTCTCACTCTTCTCGATGTTTGAACTTTGACAAGGAGTGTCAGCAAGCAGTATGGGTGTCAGGGCAGGGTGGGGCTGAACAGCCATCAGATACCATCCATTAACCACATGTAAATAATTTTCAACATCAACCTTTAGATAATGAGTTGGAGGAACTGATTCCATTATCCTTCATGGCACAGAAGCAAGGTGATAACTTGTGTCATTTCTGACAATACTCCAGCTCAACCATCAACTACAAGTGACAGACATTTAGATTAGATTACTTACAGTGTGGAAACACCGACCCACCAAAGCACAACCCACCCAGACCCATTCCCCTACATTTACCCCTTCACCTAACACTACGGGCAATTTAGCATGGCCAATTCACCTAAACTGCACATTTTTGGATTGTGGGAGGAAACCGGAGCACCCGGAGGAAACCCACGCAGACACGGGAGAATGTGCAAACTCCACACAGTGTCGCCTGAGGTGGGAATTGAACCCAGGTCTCTGGCGCTGTGAGGCAGCAGTGCTAACCACTGTGCCACCATGCCACCCATTTAAGAGAATATTTCAGAATACACAGAACAAATGCATTCCAAAGAGTAAGAAAAATTCTAAAACATAGACCCACCAAATAGAACTTCTCAACGTCACATCAAACTTAAAAGATAAACCATTATCAAGTAAAAACATATGGGAGATCAGCAGATTGCACAGAACTTTAAAAAGAAGCAACAAATGACCAAAAAAAAAGTGAGGAAAAATAGAGCATGAGCAAAAGCCAGTCAGAAACCTATTTATTAGTAATATGTTGTTATATCCATGATCACTTAAAAAATGAAAAGTTGAGTGGTGGTCTGACAGAATATGAATTAGGAGAATTAGTAATGGAAACTAAAGATATGGTCAGTAAATTGACCAAGTGTTTTGCATCAGTCTTCACTACTGTGGATGCAAGTAACATCCAAGAAGCAGCGATAATGGATGGGAAAAAGGATGTCAGGAAAATCACTATTGCCTCAGAATTGGTGTTGCATAAATTGTTGAAGCTTTGAGTTGTCAAGTACCTGAGTCCTGATGGACTTCATCCTTGGATCCTAAAATAAGTGGCCAGTGAGAAAGTTGATAGCTGAAACATAAAATGAAATGTTACAGATAATGAGGGAGCTAGCTATCTCTCTTTCTCACAGAAAGTCACTTCTTGCAGAATTTTTGTGATTTGCCTTCTAGGACTATGCAAAAAAAGTTATAAACTGATTTTGAGACTAATCTGTATGCATTATTGGCCTAATGTGACCAATGTGACTGAAGGCTCATACCTCTGAAAGCAGTGATTTAGACACCTCTACCTTGCAGGTAAAAGAAAGGGAAACGATATTCTCTCATTCTGAGTTCTGCTGAAAGGAATTAGGATAAAAGAGTTTGAATCAACTTACAAAATCAAAAATCTCAAAATTAACATTTCAACTGCCATTTTCATCACTGCTGGTAGCCTGCAACCACCACACCACTCAACAATACACTCGACAGTGACCCCTGTATTGTTTTTAAATCAATTTATTGGACTCAAGTCTTTTTTTTTGTGTGTGTATCTATGTGTGTGTTGCACTTTTATTTTTTCTTATGTTTATTAATGATTCAACTCACTCTTTGCTATTCAAGAACACTCAGTTAAATTGGCTCCTTTTAAAACATAAGTGAATTTGGGTCTGGCAGAAAGGAGATGGGGTCCTTTTTAAAATTACTATTTTGTGACTAACTGAGTGGAGCTAGCAAAGAAACAAGGGGAGCCAGTCCACCTTAGGGGTTTTGAAGTGGCCTGTCTGGAACAAATTATCAAATTGGGGAATATCGCCTAGGAACTGTTCAGAACTCTAATGAGCTGCCCACCAGAAACAGGCAGAAAAAGGGCAGCTGGTGGAGGGATAGAAGAGGTCAGATATGTGACAGAAGATGTTTGGGCGACTTCAAATGGTAACCATTGATAGCTGTTTGCTACTGACCATCCTTTCCGAAGTCATGGGCAAGGGTGTTTAAGAATGAATCACAAAAGATGTAAGGTAGAATGGGCAAGGCTGGGGAGCAGTCCTATGCTTCCTGCATGAACAAAAGAAATATTACAATTTGTGTTTTTCTGTTGTCCCCAACGCCCTTCTCCATTTTGATCCTAGTTGAAGAACCTTCTCCCCATCTCTGTTCAATCACCTTGCACTGTTGGTTATAACAAGGTTAACTTAAAGCAAAAGGTCTGTACCTTCACGGAAAACTTTGAGTTCCAGTCCAGACATGTTTTAAAAAGGAAGCAATTTAACCAGAGTTTCTCAATTTAAAGAAAGTATGTTTATTAGTTACTAAAACATGGAGGAAAAATAAATTGCAACACACAAACACAATAAAAATGAGAAGTGAGTAAAAATATAACAGTTTAAAAAATAATATCAATCATTCTTTGATTTCTCTGTGTGGCGTAGATGGTGAAATGTTGCACCGCTAAGATGGGTGATTCCAGTGACATTGACACCGGACGTTAAGGAATGGTTTTTGGGATTCTGGGTTATGCAGATTAGCCAGAAGGCATTGTCACCTATCCTGTTTAACTGTGACTTTTGACTAGCGGCTTACTTTCTGCAATCAGTGAGAGAGATAGACTTTGTCTTTTTTTCTTTTCACCTACAAGCATGGGAGTGTCTTGTGGATGTTCTCAGCTGTGACCTTCACAGCACACTCTAATGCTAGAATCGCAGACTGCCACAGCAACACCAGATTAGCACACTATACGAGAACTACAGTTGATTTTTAAGCCCTTCTCTCGTGTATTTCTGGCAGGGATAAAACATTTTTCCCAGATTATTTTAGTTTACATTATGTGCAAAGTCGCAAAGGAGATGGCTCAGATTTTTGCATTGGAACACTTGCTTAAAAATGATGCTTTGAAAATCTTAGATACTATTCTCGCTGAAACATTTATGGTCTGTCACAAGAATGAGTGCAATTCACAAAATACTTTTTGCCATCTATTGAATTGCATTTTCTGCCATCTCTAGACTTTATGACCTTTTCTTTTAAATGAACCTGTCTTACTGAACTGTTCAGCTAACCCTAAGAAATTTGGGCAATGAACTGTTTGTATGACATGGTCAGAGAGGACCATAATTTTCTGTATGAATGCCAGAGGAGCACGCCTGCTTTTCTTGAAACTAAAAACTTTCTTTTAGCATGGTTGGATAGTATCAAGGTTTCCTCATAGGCCCCAATTTTGGGATTATTTAATGTAACCAAACTTCAAGTTGTATAAAGGTAAATGCTGGAAACCAGAAACATTCACAAATTGTGTCCAAATTGCACAACTGTGTTAGGTGGAGTCATCATTCACGTTTAGAAATCTAAGGGATAAAACAAGCAATGTTGATCCAAGTGTTATGAAGAGGTAATTAAGTTCCTCTGAAAATGTCCATCCACTGGCTTCCATTGGGTGAGTTAGTAAAATCAACTCATAGGTCTTTTGCTTGTGCAGTCTCTGCTTATTTCTGGCTGGGTGACTGCTTTGCAGAACCCCAGGTTCCGTCTGCAAAAATGATTCCGAGCTTCCAGTTGCCTGCCAATTCAACTCACATTGTGTTCCCACAGTAACTGACACAAGGTCAAAAATCACACAACACCAGGTTATCGTCCAACATCTTTATTTGTAAGTACAAGATTGTATTTTCAAATGAGCCTGTTGGACTATAACCTATTGTTGTGTGATTTTTGACTTTGTCTACCCCAGTCTAACACAAGCATCTCCATATCATTTCTGTCACACACCTGCCGCAGTGTTCCAAGAGCCTCAGCACAAGCTCAAAGATCAGCCTCAATGTTTCCAGTATAGTCTTTAGATTGAACATCGAGTTTAATGACTTTGGAGCCTGATTCCATTCTTCCATTTTGTTATACTCATTTCACACCCAGTCATGTTATGACATGGGTTGCTTTTAGCACAGCTCCCCATTTTTTCACTCTTAGCTCTTTTCACTGATTCAGCTTTGTCTCTGTCTTGGCCTGCTGTCCATAATCTCCTTGTTTACGTATTTTTTCATATCTCTTTCTCTCTGGGCTCTGTGTCCACCTATTCCTCCATTTTCCCCCTTCACCATCAACAACCTCATCTCCAACTTTGGTTCAGAATTAAATACCATTCTTTCATAGCTACGAACACTTCCGAAGAAGAGTCACTGGATTCAAAACGTATCTATGCTTTGTTCCCACAGGTGCTGCTCGACCTGCTTATCTTCAGCAGCAATTTCTGTTTTTAGAACATAGGACAACACAGCGCAGAACAGGCCCTTCGGCCCTCGATGTTGCGCTGATCCTATTCTCAGCTCGTCCCCCTACACTATCCCAAAATCATCCAAGTGCTTATCCAAGGATTGTTTAAATCTCCCTATTTTGTTTCTGCTTATTTCTCAGCTTGTTTTAAAGTTATTTCTCACTGTCATTCTCTATAAACATGCACCTTTCCAGCTTCTATCTTTACATCCATATCTCTTTCTGACATAGAGAGAATGCTTCCTCTTGTGGGGAAGAGCATGAAGGTCAAAAATTTAAGGTAGTCACCAAGAAATTCAGCAACTGATTTAGAAGATAATAAAAACAAAATACTGTGGACACTGGAGATCCGAAATAAAAACAGAAAGTGCTGGAAATACTCAGAATCTGTGGAGAGAGAAACAGAATTAACATTTCATGTCCAACAAATCCAATTCTTCTTCAGAATGAAACTTAGAAGTGGTAAGAATATAAAATTTGTTAGCATGACAGGTTGCGCAAGCAAGTCGAGATGAAATGAAAGAAAATTGGACAAAAATATGAGGAAAATAGTGAACAGATAGTTATAATGGCAGAATAAAGGAATGGCTCAAGTGAAGCATAAACATTGATTTGGACACTGACCGCGTTCTGTGGCCGCATTCTGCGCCATATATCCCATGTAATTTTTTTCTCTTCATTAATTTCAGGACACTTTAAAACTCACATATGCACTAATATAGAATTTAAATTTTGAGAAAATAATCATCAAAATATGGTATTGTTTCTTTCTTGTTCAGCTGTTGTCGAGTTCCAATACTTGGTGTAGACTTTGCAAAGTCACCACAACTTGTCTTTTGCAATAAATAATACATTAAATTTACAATAAGCAATTTGCTAATAACATGCATTGTCAACAATGAAGGTTATAAATATTTGTAATGTTCTTTTGTCACTGCTGTCTCAGTAGTTAATTTTACACTGATCATACAGTTGTCATGACATTTATTGCTCTGGTGTATTTCACAGTTGCTGGAAATTGGCTTGGCATTCACTATTAGTTTTTCAAAAGGCAATCTTTCATTTATCAATGGTTGTAATCCTGTGAGGAGGGCAGAATAAAGACTCAGGAGTCAGATTATTTTGACTTGGATGTTGTTTTGTTGAGCTGAAACAGGATTCAGGACCTACTGAGTATGGAAACTTTAAGTGTCATTCCCTGAGTGGGGTCTAATAAATGGCTGAAGCAGTATCAGAAATGCAGGAGGCATTTGACCTTAGAGTGAATGGCCAAGGAAGTATGTCATGCCTAATTTTTCATGAGCAATTGAGTGGGCCCTGAGCATAAGGTGGAGTGGGCTGAACTGAACCAGAAACATTGGTCTGGATCTTCGAGGAATTGAGGAGAATCTGTGGATCTTATGTGGGAGAAGGATACTGGTTCTACATTCCTAACTTGGCTCACTCCAGTGCTGGGCATACTAGACCCCAGGAATTTTCTTGGAATCAGGCCTACTTCTTGAAGACCCATATTTTATAACCCTTCAGAGGTGAAGATAACTTTAGAAGGTCTTATCCATACACTTCCAAACACAACAAAGGGCTTTCATACCCTCCCTGCCAACACATACTCCTGTACCACTGAATGGCCCACTCATAGCCAAGATCCTTTCCCCAGGGTAGGGGAGTCCAAAACAAGAGGTCATAGGTTTGATTTGAGAGGGGAAAAATTTAAAAGGGACCTAGGGGGCAACTTGTTCACAGAGAGGGTGGTGCATGTGTGGAATAAGCTGTCAGAGGAAGTGGTGGAGACTGGTACAGTTACAACATTGAAAAGACATTTGGATAGATTCAGAGAGTTTAGAGGGATATGGGCCAAATGTTGGCAAATGGGACCAGATTAATTTAGGATATCTGCTTGGCATGCATGAGCAGGACCAAATGGTCTGTTTCTGTGCTGTACATCTCTATGACTCTAAGAACCTTTCTGAAGCATTTCCACATGCTGTGGTACAATAGGGCTCATCTTTGTTCCTGTACAGAGTGTATGTGAGATGAATGGGCATGGAAGTGCCTTTTGTTGGTTTATATAAGTCTGAGAGACAAATGGGTTCAGTGGAGGATGATTGGTTACATAAAGGGTACTGGACCTAGTGTGGAAAGGCCTATGTTTCCACGGACAGAATAAGAGGCTAGCAGAGGTAATTGAGGACAGAGGTTGGCATGGATTGGAGGTGGGGAAATGGCTTAAAAGGACACGAGAGATAGAGGGCATAGTATTGATCAAAAGTCCCAGAGAATATAAGGGCTTTTTAACCAGCTCTCCGAACAGCCCAGGTGGCTGCCTTCAAACTGTTTCTGGGGAAGCAGACCTGGCTCCAACATATACCCATATAATCACATAGACCCCAAGCCCCCACACTGTCCTGCCCTGTGGATGCCAGAAGGAAAACCACACATCCTTCCAAGGCTTGCATACCAAGCCAGGCGGTGAACTGATAATATACTGAATTAAATATTAAATAAAAGCTGAAAGAACTGCAGATGCTGTAAATCAGAAACAAAACAGAAATTGCTGGAAAAGCTCAGTAAGTCTGACAGCATCTGTGGAGAGAAATCAGAGTCCACATTTCAGTTCAAGTAATCCTTCCTCAGAACTATTAAGTAATGCCTTATGGGTTGACTTCAGAAATTAAAAAAAGCAGACACACTACTAGACATGTAATACAGACTTTCTAATAGTGGGAGAGAGTTAGAGGAGCAGATATATAGGTAACACACTGACTGGAAAAACAACATGGCAATAATAGTTGGGGACTTCAATTACTCATTAATCAACTAGGATATAAACAATGTGAAAGGCAGAGGGCACATAATTCTTGAACTACACTCAAGAGATTTTTTTTTTTAGCCAGCATATAGCAAGCCCAACAAGATATAATTTGAAATTTAGTGTTCGGAAATGAAGCTGAGTAGGTGAAAGAAGTAGCAGCGGGTGGCAATTTTGGAGATAGTGATTAAAATACAGTTTAATGTAGCATCATTATGAAAAATGGCAAAGATAGGACATGACCACAACTTTTAAACAGGGGAAGGCAAATATTACAAAATTGAGATATGATTTAGCCCAAGTGGACTGGTTATCGCTACTTGAAGAAAAGTCAATGGCACATTATTGAGAAGAATTCAAAAATGAGATTCCATGGCACAACATCAACATGCCCCCACAAAGAAAAACAATGATACTGCCAAATCAAAGGTCCCCTGGCTATCCAGAAGCATACAGCGCAAGATGAAAAAGAAAAATAGAGAATGATAATCTCATAATAGTAACATTTCAAAAATCTTAGAGGGGTATAGAATGCACAGGGATAAAGTGAAAAAGGAATTTTGGATAGAAAAGAGCAAAAATGAAAAATTATTGGCTTTAAACAAGGATGTTTCCCTGTCTGCTCTATCCGAGCTCTTCATTATTTTGTGCACCTCAATTTAGTTACCACCTCCTCTATTTTAGAGGAAAACATCTAAGGGTGTTTTATCACTGCTTTAAGAACAAGATGATGAATAAGGAAAGGGACAGGATTATTAGAAATACACAGGTAACATGTAAATGGACATAGAAGGAGGCTCGGTTCTTATTGAGTACTTTGCTTTTGTCTTCACAGAAGAAGGAGACAATGCAGGCATTCTAGATAAATAAGAAAGATGTGAAATATACAATAAAATAAGCATAATAGGAAAGGAAATACTGGAGAGGAACTGACTTCCTCAAAAGTGGATAAATCACCAGAGCTAGAAGAATTTTGTCCAAAGCCATTGATAATGCAAGCAATACTGAGAGGTTGGATTAAATATTACTTAGAAAAGCATGTCTTAATCAAGTACAGTCAGTAAGGTTTTATTAAGGGAATGTTGTGCTTACTACATTAATTGAATTATTTGAAGAAGTAACAAGGAGAATTGATGAAGGTAGTACAGTGGATGTTGAAGACATGGATTTTAGCAAGACATTTGACAAGGTCCCATGTGGCTAATGGTCAAAGAAATTAAAGCCTATGGGATACAGTGCAAATTCTTTTGCACCAATGTGGCAAATTATTTCCAAAAACTGGAAATAAAGTGTTTATGGATGTGAATGGTAAATGGTTTCCAGGTGTATTCCACAGGACTCAGTGTTGGGTCCTTTGTTGATTGTGGTATGTGTTAATAACTTAAGCTTAAATGTGAAAGGAATAATTGGGAGATTTACAGATGACACACAAAAAAACCTCTAATGTTGACATTAAAGATGGTGGCTGTTGACTGCAGGATGGTATCATCGATTTGACTGAGTGAGCAGAAAAGTGGTCAATGGTATGTTAGGCATTGGGTGTGGGGAAGGAAGGGTGGAAACAAAGCATGGAAATACACCATTAACAGGAGAATTTGAGAAAGTTAAAGGAAAGGAGAGACCTTGGAGCATATGTCCACAGGTTTCCAAATGTGTGAGTACAGTTAGGTAAGGTAGCAACACAGATGCATAGGAGACCTTCCTTCAATGGACTTGGCATCAAAAACAAAAGCAGGAAGGTAATGCTGAAACTATACAAGACTCTGGTTAGGCCCTGGCTGGAATTTTGTGTACTGTTCTGGCCACCACATTGCAGGAAAGACATAATTGGTCTCAAGACGCACAGCAGAGATTTACAAGCCCGGGCTTGAAAATTGCAGCCAAGAGTCAAGATTGGATAAATTTGTGTTGTTTCCGTGAGAACAGAGAAGGTGGTGACTAAATTGAGGTGCATAAAATAATGAAGAGCTGAGATAGAGTGGGGAGGGATGACCTGTTGCCCCTCATAGAGAAGTAAATTTCCATGGGGCACAGATTTAATGGGATTGGTAGAAGGGTGAGAGGCAACAGGAGGAAAAACCTTACACCCAGATAGTGATGGGTGTCTGGAATTCACTTTGGGGTTTGAGGTTGATGAAATCCCTCAACTCATTTAAAGGAAGTTTGGAACAACACCTGGAGCACTGTAACCTGTAAAACAATGCACCAAGTGCTGGAAAATGGGGCGAGAATAGGCTGCTAGTTTATTCTGCTGGCATAGACATAAAGAGCCAAATGGCCTCTGCCTATACAGTATACAATTCTTAGAACATCATGTCCATTTTGAAATAAGCACAAAGCATAGGCATCAGATTAAGTCTAATGCTTTCTGTTGGAAATGTAGAGTTTTCTCACAGACAAAGATATTCATTTTGCTTTGGCATTGGAAGAGTATAGTAGCACACTGGAGTAATTGGACAGGAGAGAAAAGCTTGTAATTTTTATTAATAATTTGTGTCACATCTGTGAACAGAGTTTATGCTTTAGGTCAATGACCTTTCACCATAATTGACAATTTTATTGTGCATCCATTTAATTTGCATAATAAGGGAGCAGATGCCCACAATGAGAAAAAAAAATCAATAGAGAGAGTTCGGAAATAATTAGAATTCTGCAGTTTTGTTCCCATAATTTGGTAAAGATACAAATTAAATTTAAAACAAAACCTTTGAGAGGGAAATTTAACTTGAAGATAAGAATTTGGGAATTTGGTGGGGTTAACTGTGGAAATTGACAGATTGTAGATAAATTGGCTCTGACCCATCAACTTTTGCACTTAATTGCAGCACATTCAGCTGTGGGTGAACAACCCCTTAAGGAAAGATGTTAATAGCTCAGTAAGAGCAAAGCTACTATGTTTTGTTTTAAGATTTACCATTGCTGCATGGTTTCCTTGAACTCAGATGTGAAGGGAGCGGTACAATGGCTCAGTGGTTAGCACTGCTGCCTCACAGTGCCAGGGACTGGGTTCAATTCCACCCTCTGGTGACTGTCTGTGTGGAGTTTACACATTCTCCCCATGTCTGCGTGGGTTTCCTCTGAGTGCTCTGGTTTCCTCCCACAGTCCAAAGATGTGCAGGTTAGGTGCATGGGCCAAACTAAATTGCCCCATAGTGTCCAGGGATGTACAGGTTTGATGATGTAGCCATGATAAAAAGTACGGGGTGCTCTTCAGAGGATCAGTTCAGACTTGATAGGCTAAATGGCCTCTTTCTGCACTGCATGGACTCTATGTTTCCAACACAGCAAGAATTAAGGGGGGCTGAAGAAATGTCACTCAAAAATAGCTTACCAAAAGCTTACCTTCCTAAGTGTGGGATAGGTTTTTGATCTATTGTTCTGAGATAATATTTCCACTACTTCATGAGGCTATTTCACTACTTTGCCAACTAGTTTCAAAGACTGTCTGTCTAATTGTCACTTTGAAGCTGGAATCTCTCATAGGATCTGAGCTATAGGAAGAGGCTGAACAGGCTGGGGCTGTTTTCCCTGGAGCATCAGAGGCTGAGGGGTTTGCAACATTTAAGAGGCATTTGGATGGATATATGAATAGGAAGGGTTTGGAGGGATATGGGCCAGGTGCTGGCAGGTGGGACTAGATTGGGTTGGGATATCTGGTCGGCATGGACGGATTGGACCAAAGGGTCTGTTTCCATGCTGTACATCTCTATGCCTCTATGACTCTATTTGTATAGGTGCCACTTATGCTGTATTTTCTTCAAGCTCTGGTGAGGGCCAAGATGATAAGCAGGATCAACAACAATGTCAGCACCAAAAATATGACAAGAGAAGCAGCAGTATGCTGCACATAGATATAATACAGAAATCAGGACACAGTGGAATGTATCACTGTACTCACTTTTCTTGTTCTAATTAAGTCACTAAACCATCTTTGCACTGACTACAGGAATGCCCAACTACATAAAGTAAAAAGTGAAAACAAAACTGCAAATGCTGTAAATCAGATATAAAAACAGAAATTGCTGGAAAAGCTCAGGTCTGGCAGCATCTGTGGAGAGAGAGCAAAGTTAACATTTCCAGTCGAGTTTTGAGGAAGGTGTGGGTGAGTGTTACAAACACTCTCTGACTTCACTTACATCCACATACCTACTTGCAACAATGCATGTTGGACAACGATGAAGAATGGGAAATCTAGTTGATCTTCTCTCATGAAGTATCACTGGAATCAACTGAAATGCCCAAACCTTGCACTCCTGGCTGAGAATTCCTCATTTGTTACATGGTCTCAGCACTGATCCCAATGCAGACTTTGTGCTCCATAATGCTTAGGTGGTTATAGATGAGGCATCCATAATCACCCAAATATTAAACAAACGTTGTAAACTTTTTTTTTAAAAATCATTCAATTGACTTTATTTCAGGAACTGAACTGACCCAAAGTTATTTGATTATTAATATGGATTCTGCCAGGGAAAATTAACTTGGTTCTTCATTGAGAACTGTAAGATCTCCACATTATACCAGAATAGCTTATTTAGAAATGGCATTAAGAAATAAAACTACTTTGCTATTATGTTTTACTGAGACATCAGTAATTTTCTTCATTTTATTGTCTCGATTTTGTTCTGTGAACTCTCGAAGACAAGGTCCTTTTAAGAATTTTGTTAAATTGCAACAATATAAGTCAGTGTCCAGACGCCTAACCTGTGTCTGGATGCAATATACTGGGTTTCTTTGCGCAGTTCTCAATAATTTTCATTACCATATCGCATGTCAATGGGTTCAGTGTTGAATCCACTGCTAAGAGTTTATGAAAGTGCGTCCCTCTGTCTCTCCGATGGCGCTCGACTCCCAGGGCTGAGTGAGATCATTCCTGGGCAGAACGACTGCTCACTAACAGGGGAAAATTTCCGGAAACTTTCTCACAAATACGAACATTTAAAAGGCGCTTTACTCCAGACGCACCGTCCGAACACAACGAAGACAGAGCTGAATGGAAATAGACTTTTTTTTCGGAAACTGACAATGCCCTTCCCCCACTTGTTATTGATACTGCTGGGTCCATAGTCTCTCACAACCGAAGCTTACAAACTCCGCGAACAGCAACAATACAACGTCCCACTAATAAATAGAAACACGTTCAAGAAAAGTGAAAACGCGATGTAGTTCTCAAGTTAGTCATCTTCCTGGTCCCCTACCTTATGCCTGAATTCTCTGGCCACCTTTTTCTCCATTCTGACGGGCTGGATGCGACGGGAACAAGGAATGACCGGCCCCTTTTCCTCTGGGTGTGGAGAGCTCGCACAGCAACCAGTTAACGACACCCAGACAGGGCGAGATAACGAAACAAACTTTAGACATGATTTGTGTCTGTGTGAAGTATCACCATTCACATGTCTGCTTCTGCCGCTACTGCATTGGTTTACGTGAAGTTGCTAAAATATTCACGTACATTTATAAAGCTGTTCAGTTTTTTTTATTTAAAGGACTCCCATTCTGCAAGGCAAAGAAATACAATCCAAATAAATCCGATGTATATAATATTTAGATGTATGGTTTAAGGTGTCTTCATTGTTTTTTCCTGTGTTTATTTCAGAGTTCCCTGAGCAAAATACCACAGACCTGGTTTAAAAGAAAGAAAACTCATTAATCAGTCTTTTTAGAGACATTATGATACATCTCCACCAATTGGGAGATTTGAACCTGGATATTCTGGCCCAGGGTTAGGAACGTCATTCAACCCTCATAAGACCCCAAGCATAGTTCTGGCACAGGGAGGTAGGTGGGACTTGAATTCAGATATTTTGACCCAAAGATAGTAACACAACTTCAAGCCTTAAGTTCCAATATCTTATGTGCTGAGATTTGAACTCTATCCCCGGAGTTTTAGCATGGAGCTCTGAATTATTCAGCTAATGACCTTCCCTCCACAGCACCATCTCCCCAGATTTTTAACGAACATTTTCAAATGTATTATGACATACCTCTGTGGACTTGAACCCAAACCTTCAATTCCAGAGGTGGGGACTCTATCACTTTCCTATGAGATCTCAGTCCATGAGACTGCTATGATTGCTGCATATGACCATTAATGAATAGATGAATGAAAGCAATGTGAGCATTTAATTTCTTTGATTTTCCTACTCTTTCTGTGGGGGTGGGGAGTCTTGGCTTCTGTTTTGGTACCTCCTGAAACCATTATATTTAAAATCAGAAACTTGGCATCTGACAGAATCACAAGCACCAATTTATATTGCATCCCGTGTGGCACAGCATTACCCTTTTAAGATTCACCAAGATTTAGCTTCAGTTTATCAAAATATATAATATCAATGGCAAAGGATAATAAGCACAAATACAATGTTTTACAATAGTTTTGCAATACATTTTGCAGTCAGTGATGAAGGAAAGAGGTGCAATGATCTCCTTGGCTTTTTTCCTCTCTCACCCTGCACTTGATTCTTGTGTTGTTGTCTGGGGAATCCTTGTATGCAGCTGTATCAAGATGTCATCAAGCTGTCTTAACAGCCAAAGAATTCTCTCAATGAAAAGCACTTCCATAAAATCACTTTTAAAAAAAATTATGAACAAAAAATAAAGATTGGCATGTACACATGGGGTGAAGATAATATGCTGAAATATCATGAAAATATGTTTAAAGTATTATTTCTGGAATTTGGTTTCAAAACAACAAAAGTTAATCATAAAAGAGAAATTTTGCAACACTCCACAAATATGTTTATGAATTGGGACATTCTCACCATATCCACGTAGTTCATTGATTGCTAGCTATGGTTTGCATCTGACATAGTATGCACAGGTCATCCTGTGACAGGAAAGTGAGTGACAAGTCACAGCTTTCGGATTTCCTATTAATATGACAGATTTCTAAATTCTGACATTAGGGTCAGTTTGTTTGAGCTCCAGCACCTGATGTGAAAAATAGAATCCCTTGTGAATCTGTGCTGAGGCCTCAACTATTTCCAATCTTGATCAATGTCTTGGATAACTGGACTGAATGTATGGCAACTCAACTTCTGAATAGAGAAGGTAAGTCGGAAAGTAAATTGTGAAGAGGACACACTCATTGCTGCTGAAGGCTCTGGAGGCCACATTATTGAATGTGCATAAGGCAGAGACAAGATATGTTCTTGATTAATAAGGAGATCAAAGGTTATGGTGAGAAGACAGGAGAATGGGATTGGGAAACATATCAGCCATGATTGAATGTTGGAGCAGACTCGATGGGCCAAATGACTTTATTCTGCTCCTTCATCTTATGGTTTTGACTAACAAGGAAGTGAACAGATGTCATAGGTAGACAGGAAAGTGAAGTTAAGGTCAAATCAGATCAGCCATAATCCCATTGAATCGAGTGTTATTTAGCAGCTGATATTGATACTGGACAAGTCAGATCTCACATTGAAACCTAATTTGATGCTCACTATTCTTTCTTTAAACTACAGAGGTCAGTTACTGAACACATTCAGAAGATCTTGCAAGTGGATTTTTATCACAAAGAATTAAACATTTCATAGACAAGTAAAAATATGAACTACATTACATGAGATAAAAAGGTTTTCATTACAAACACTAGAAAAATAATGATACTCAATATTCTTTTTAGCACACCAATATTTTTTACAAACGTCAAATCCCAGCAAAGTTTTAATATTATCTCCACTCTAAGGCTTCTTGCTCAGGCTGGCACAGCTGCAGCCAGTTTCCTTCTGGCAAGCTCCTGCACATTCATCTAGTGTTTATCTTCAGATGGGATCTTCCTGGAAGCACCTAAATCATAGTGCAAACCAAACTCACTATTACTTTAACTTCAGAAAAAAACACGTGAGATCCTAAACTCAGTTTCCGGCAGCATTGCAGAATTACCTACCAGAAACTCTCCTGTTTTCACTCTCTGGTACAATCACACACTGACTAATATTTTGATTTGCTGTCTGTGTGTCCCCTTGGATACCAGTTACTATATAACTATGTTTTTTTGTTAACACACTTAACTACCAAACTCCATCCCTTCAGCCATGGTTATAAAAGTATATTAAAAATCTGTGTATACAAATAGATCTCCTGATCTCCTGGGGTACCAAGTCTACAAAAGCAACTCTAAACATGAGCCTAAGGCTAAGTAATAATTGTTGGCCAAGCCAAGAACGCTCACATCCTGTGAATGAATAACAAAAGTATCACCAAAAAAATCCCATAGCTGGGTCTAACACCATGACCTGGGAACTGCCTCACAGTATTTTAAGGAACAATTTCAGCTTTACATTATATTTGTTTGTTTTCCGATCATGTTTTGTTAAGTTCTTTTCTGCTCAATGGAATTGTTGCTTAAGAACTTATTCTATATAAAATTGAAGATATTTCTGTACTCATTTTAACTTGTTTTGATGAAAATCATAATATAAAATTATTTACTATTTTACACAATTTCATTTTTGTATGAATGGAAAAATGCATTATTGCATTTGAGTGTAAAACCATATAAATTTCATACGCCAATATCCTAGCCACATATTATGTACTGCACAACACCACCTAGTGGAAATTAAGTTGATAAAGCAACATCTGAAGACGTCATTACCTGAAATCTTTGTGATAGAGACATGCAATAGATAGCATTTTACTGAAGACATTTTAACAAAAATGTAATATACAATTCAATAAAAAATATATCAGGGCTTCCAGTTAAACGTAGTGTACTTTTAACCCTACCATTCTGGCAAAAACTGGGTATGAAAGCAGTTAATATTGCTAAGGTTATTGTTAGACTGACTGCTTGAAATTTTAACTTGCTCAGATTCTTTTCATTGTAAGAAAACTGGGTTCAATGATAATGTTGGAATTTGATTGCAACTTTAAGTCAGTAGTCTGCACACTAGCAGGAGTAAGTTTAGTAGAGAATAGATTCAGGACCAAAATATTCTGAAAAGATAAATTTTGACAATGGTTCAGAAATTTCAATGGCCAGATAATTATTTCTGCAAAATAGATTGAAGCTGTACACCACAGGATAGCTCAAAAGGGTGGTGACATCTGATATTATGTGAGAAGAGAGTACTGATTGGTTTGCAAGTGGACTCTGATTAGAGGCATTGCCATTCGAGAATGCACCAGCTATGTGTTGACTGACAGTTAACTGCCAAGATTTGTTTAAAGTTAAAGTATTTGGCACTGACTGTTCAGGGTATTATTCTGAGGAGTGAATCAGGGAAAACTGTTACCTGTTTTAATTTGCAACAGGTACACATATATACATGTTCTCTCTGTCTGCAAATAACATGATTTTGTACTTTAATTTTCTTTGAGTAATACTCAATTTCTTACCATCAAATGACAATAAAAACATTCTTTGAAAATTTCATGCATGATATCAATGGCTAATAAATTAAACATTATACGAGACATACTTGTATACTCATTTCCCTTCAAATAAGAAAGGTGATAAGTAAAGAAACTTTCCCAATACTTTGTAGTGCTTAATTAATAATCAGTCACAACTTTCAGAACTTTTTCAAGTTAGCAATTAGCTAACTAAACTAAAATGAAGCTTTCTTTTATTTAATAAGGTAGAGAATAAACAGAATTAGCATTATAAAGCTAATGTTTTAAACAATATGCTTATGTATTTTCTCTGGCAGGTGGCAAGAATGTGGGGTGGCATTTTGACAAACTTTGTCTAAAATGCCTCCAATATGCACTGCACTTCCTCACCTCCTGTGTTACTTTCTCAAAAGTTTCCAATTAGTTCATAGTAAGACACAACCTTCCCTAATAAAACCTCAGTGACTATTCCTGATTAATCTGTGCTTTTCTAACTGTTAAGCCTACCTTTCAGTATTGAATATCATAATTTATGTTCTACCAAAGTCAGACTGACTGCCAACGAGTATTTGTTCTGTCCCTTGCACCCTTTTTGAATAATAGTACAACTTTATCCAGACACCAAATATCTGGCACCTTGCCCGCATTTAGTGAAGATTGGAAAATGATCCGCAGAGCATCTGCTGTTTCCTCCTGGCTCCTTCTTGAAGCCCAGGATACAATTCATCTAGGCCTTGTGATTTATCTACTTTGAAAAAATTCAGTTCCTCCAGTCATTAGTTCTTCCCACGAGTTCCTCCCATCTCATTATGCTTCTTTTATCCAATATTTCACTCTCCCCTCTTTAACTAGAATGTCTGCATTATCCATCTCCTTTGAGAAGTCAGAAACCAAATACAGATTAAGAACACTGCCTTCATCTACTCTTTCCACCCACATGTTACCATGTTCTTCTCTGTTAGTCCCACACTTTCCTTATTCATCCTCTTGCTCTTGATTTCCTGACAAAATGTCTTTGAATTATCCTTGAATTAACCAGCAATTTGTTTTGTTTTGTATCCTCTTTTTGCTTTCATGTCTTCATTTTACACTTCACCCCTGTACTTTCTATACCCCTTTAAGCTTCCTAAAGTATTGCTTTATATGAGACAGTCATAAACTCTATTTTACTGCTTTATCTTACCCTGTATCCTCCGCATAAGAAGGTGATTCCAGATTGGACAATATTGCTTTTTTCCTTTGTGGGTATATGCCTGAATTGTCCCTGCAGAATCTCACTTAAGTGTTTCCACTGATTTGCACTGACTTCAATGTATGTGGCTGTGACCGGTTCAATGTTTGTCAATCATCTCTCAACTTTGTAATATTTGTGTTCCCCCAATTTAGAACTTTTACACCTGTTCTATATTTCTATAAATGATGCTAAATTGAACTGTATTTGGATGGCTATCTCCATAATGTCCAGCTACTGTCACTTCATCCACCTGCCAAATTTCATTTCTTCAGATTAAATCTAGAATTGTACTTTCTTTCATTAGGCTTGTGATGTGCTGTCTTAAAATATTCTCTTGACTTAAATTTGAGAATTACATGCACTCTGTGCCTATCACAGTGGGGCAGCATGGTGGCTCAGTGGTGAGCACTGCTGCCTTACAGCACCAGGGACTTGGGTTCAATTCCTGCCTTGGGTGACTGTCTCTGTGGAGTTTGCACATTCTCCCCCTATCTGCGTGGTTTTCCTCCACGTGCTCTGGTTTCCTTCCACAGTGGAAAGATGTGCCGGTCAGGTGAATTGGCCATGCTAAATTGCCCATAGTGTTAGGCTCATTAGTCAGAGGGAAATGGGTCTGGGTGGGTTACTCTTCGGAGGGTCGGTGTGGACTTGTTGGGCCAAAGGGCCTGTTTCCATATTGTAGGCAATCTAATCTTTTATACCTGTTGATATTTAGGTAGTTGAAGTCCTGAACTATTATTGCCATTTTTTCTTTTTGTTGTGTCAGAAATTTGATGACATATTTGCTCCTCTAACTCTTTCCTTAGCTGCCCATTTTTGTTCCTGAGCTCAACCCATATGGTCTCATTTGAGTTTTTTTCCAGTTCACCATCCCTCCTCACAATTGTTATTGCTTCTGAAACCAATAATGCTATCTCCTCACCTTTTATATCCCCTTCCTGCCTGAAAAATCCATATTCAATGATGTTGCCTGTCTCTAAGCCAACATTCTGGAAAGCAACGATATAATGCTGCCATGTATCTATTTGTGCTCTCAGCTGATTGGCTGTATTTGCTAAACTCCTTGTGTTTATACATTTACCCTTTAATATGCATATTTCCCTATTCTTATATCCGTCCTCCATTTTGCCAGGTCAAGTGCCAAATTTTTGCCTCTTGTCCCCTGCTCTGAATTTACTCTCAGATTCCCAAACCCAGCACTGGGAAATCTCCTTGCAAGAATATTTATCCTGGTCCTGTTCAGGTGGAGATCATTGGCTTGTATAGCTCATGGGTCCCACTTTCCCCAGAATGCATTGTGATACCCCAGAAATCTGATGCTTGCCCTCTTCCACCAGCCATGTGTTCTGTCACTCAAATCTTCAACTTCAATACCCAATAGCACATGGGACTGGAAGCAATAGTGAGTTCCTGCTTCTGAACTCCGATCTTTCAGTTTCCTGTCTAGCTCCCTGAAATCTGATTTAAGGACTATATTCCCATTCCTATCTAAGTCATTTGTGCCAAAGTGGACCACGATCTTTGTCTGATCACCCTCCTCTAGAAGACTGTCACTCTGTAACATCCTTTATCCTGGCACCAGGGAAGCAACATCCCATCCTGGAGTTACGTCAATGCTTGTTTGATCCCCAACTATAGAAGTTACTATCATTATTATTCTTTTGAGCTTCTTTCTTCTCTCCCTGTATAAATGAAACACACATACGGTGTCATTCACTTGTCACCAGTAATATTCTGTTACAAAGTTGGGGCAGCATGGTGGCTCAGTGGTTAGCACTGCTGCCTCACAGCACCAGGGTCCCAGGTTCAATTCCAGCCTTGGGTGACTGTATGGCATTTGCACATTCTCCCCGTGTCTGTGTGGGATTCCTCCAGGTGCTCTGGTTTCCTCCCACAATCCAAAGATGTGCAGGTCAGGTGAATTGACCATGCTAAATTGCCTGTAGTGTTAGGTGCATCAGTCAGGGGTAAATGTAGGGGAATGGGTCTGGGTGGGTTGCTCGCTCTTTGGAGGGTTGGTGTGGACTTGTTGGGCCGAAGGGCCTGTTTCCACACTGTAAGGAATCTAATCTAAAGTTGAAAGAGTGTATGGTCACTTTAAGACAGAAAGTGTTGTTCTGAATTTAGGGTGCAGAGCAACTGGGAAACAGACTGTTCCAAACAGGATACATGCAACAATTGGCTGGTAAATAGTTACCTTAATTTTGGTAGCTGTTTTGACAACAATTCAAATTATGCCCAGAATACCAGAACCCAATTGAGTTTGAATTTATTCTATTGACAACACCAGACCAATGAGAGAGTATGACGTTCACGGTATAAAAACAAGGGCATTTTGAAAATTGGTCAGAGCAACTACCATCTGAAGAAATAAACATCTTTCTCACGAAAAGAAATCTCTCAGAAGTAAAAGCAATAAAAAAGTAAGAAGATGACGTAGGGAGAAGACAGGAGATTCAGAAGGCTAGAAGGAAGACAGCATAAGACACTGTGTGGACTTTGGGAGATTAAGTTGATTTAATGTTTAATAATTGTGTTATTGGAACAGCATTTTTATAGAATTGGGGTCAGATAATGATTAGTTAAGAAAAGGGGGCTCGGATTTGTTAATAGTTTTTGTTTAATGTTCATTGTTAGAGTTAGGAGAATAAATGGTTAGTTTTGTCTTTTAACAGTGAAAATCAGGGTTTTCTTTTACTCACCCACACTTTTAGCAGATCACAAGGCAAGGCGAGCTTTCCTGGGAATTTTAGTTTTAATTAACAGAGGGGTTCAACCTCCACATTGTAACAATTCTCCTGAGGAATTATCACGTACACCAGTATCCAAACTGGAATACCAATTTTCAAGTAAAATAGACTCAGGCAACCCTTGCAATACCTACATAGTACTCTTAGCCTGGCAGTCACCCATTTGCCTTTACGCTTCTAACCTCTGGTGCAGCCATCTCTGTCAATGTATTTTCCATGCAATTCTGAGGCTTGTATTTGAATGGCTTGACTTCATTTGCAGGTCAAGTTCCAAACCCAGAGCCCAAGCTGGTGTTGCTGGTTACACTTCTTGCAGGTGTGTTTGTCTAGCACACAATTTGTATCCATCACTTCACACATTCTGCTACTTGGCCAAATGAACCTGCCAACCCATAACTATTTATTACAATTAGAATAACAGGAGAATTTATACATGTTCACCAATCAGCTTCTTTGCATGTAGTGCATGCAGTAAGTGCCAGTTACAGGAGGGTGTAACCAGGACAAGAGGAAATGTGCAATTCCCCCGCCACACCCTCCTATCACATTCCCTCTAAAACTCTAATTCAGTACTCTGTTCAAACAATACAGGACTCATTGCAGACAAAGCAGGACTATGAACATTCTGGAAAAAGTTGACTTATGCTTTAAAAAACTGGTTTAAGCCAGCCACTAATTAATTAACTACAGTTTTATTCCAAGCTTGTATACCTGCAGCGGTGTTCCACAGGAATCGGTATTGGATCCACTTTTGTTCATCATTTATATAAATGATTTGGATGAGAATTTAGGAGACATGGTTAGTAAGTTTGCAGATGACATCAAAATTGGTGGTACAAGTGAAAAAAAAATCTAAGACTACAAAGAGATCTTGATCAATTGGGTCAACGGGTTGAGGAGTGGCAGTTGGAGGTTAATTTGGATAAATGCGAGGTATTGCATTTTGGTAAAATCAAACAAGGATAGGACTTATACAGTTAATTATAGGGCCCTGCGTAGTGTTGTAGAATAGCGAGACCTAGGGGTACAGGAATATAACTTTTTTAAAGTTTGGGTCACATGTAGACAGAGTGGTTAAGTTGGTGTTTAGCGCACTTGCCTTCATTGCTCAGACCTTTGAATATAGAAATTAGGATGTTGAGAATTGTTGAAGTTGTACAGGACATTGGTGAGGCCTTTTCTGGAGTACTGTAAGCAACTTTGGTTGTCCTGCTATGGGAAGGATATTATTTAATTGGAGACGGTCCAGAAAATATTTACCAGGATGTTGCCAGGAATGGGAGATTTGAATTATAAAGATAGGCTGGATAGGCTGGGACTTTTTTCACTGGTCAAAGGGTGACCTTTAACCCAGAAGGTCAAAGGGTGACTTTATAGAGGTTTATAAAAACAAGAGGGGCATGGATAAGATGAGAAGTAAGGATCTTTTCCCTGGGGTGAGGGATTTCAAAACTGAGAGGAATATTTTTAAGGTGAGAGGAGAGAGATTTAAAAAGAAGATGAGGGGCAACATTTTTACACAGATAGTGGTTCGGGTGTGGAATGAAGTGCCAGAGGAAGTGATGGATGCAGATACAGTAACAACATTTAAAAGGCATTTGGATAAGTATATAAATATGAAAGGTTTGAGGGATACGTGCCAAATGAAGACAAGTGGAATTAGCTTGGTTTGGAACATGGTTGGCGTGAACTAGTTGCACTAAAGAGTCTGTTTCCATGCTGTATAACTCTATGAAGGTGGTGTGTATAAAATAGTAAAATTGTAAATGGGGGAAAGCATTGTGTGGTCTCTTTAAAAGATGCTGGGTTTTTTTTCTGGTGCTTAGAGTTAAAATGGATGTCTGAACAGCAGCTTAAAGTGCCAGTGCACAGAGAGCACCCAAATTGAAACATTTTGTATTGAATGGTCAAGCAACATTTTTACCAAGACAACAAGTCTTTTTAAATTTAACCAATCAAGTTAAACCAAGCACTTAGCTACCAAGAACCCATTAAATTTAAATCTGGTGGTTTTGACAATATCACACCAATCCGATTGTAATAAATTAATAGGTTATCAAGGGTATAAAAGATGAAGGCACTTTGAAAATCAATGAGAGTCAACTGCCATCTGCCAAGAGAAAAAAACTTTCAGCTTTCAGAGAAAGCACCAGCTAATTGATAAAGGCACCGCAGCTCACTAAGCTAATATTCCAGACAGCAGAATTCACAGAGAAAACATTCCTGACAGAAGAACCGACACACGAATCCTATGAAGAAAAGTGTTCCTGATGCAAGAATTCAAATGAGGAGGCATTACTGAGAGAAGATCAATGGAGATGGCACAGAGCATTCCGGAATATGTATCCTAGCTGTAATTTTCAGAGACTAAATTCTAATTTTTATTTTTGGTTTATATAAGTGGGACTTGCATATATTGAAACAGCACACCATTCGAACCTTATTTTATTTGGGAATACTTAGCAGTTAGAGGGAAATTGATTTGTTAGTGATTTTGTTAATTTGTTCACTGTTGGAATTAGAATAAATAAATTGTTACTTATTGATCATAGAGTGAGGAAAATGATTCCATTTCATTTAATCACTCCTTTATTACAGGTTAAAGGGGGTGAGAGGTCGGTTATTTTAGTTTTCACACATTTTTTAGCAGTTTATGAGGCAATGTGAGCCTTTCTGGGTGTTTCTGTTTTAGTTATCAGAGGGAGGTCGATCTCCACTTCATAACTCTCTTAAGGCTCTCACACTCACCAGCTCACAGTACAGAGCTCTTTTTCCAAGGACAAGATATCCATGAGTCAGAAAGTGGCACTTGATAGCTCAGTAGGTGAATAAGTTGCCCAGATTCACACAGCTGGCAATATGCCAGAGAGCAGTAAGACATTGGTCACTCCATGATTCCTGCTGCTACTATATTGCCAAATCTCACACTAGCCCATGGCAAAGAACCAAGAAAATTCATTTCATAATCTTCTGGAGCATTCATCTTGTCAGGTTACTTTTAATTCTTATCTTTTAATTACATACTTCCAGGTTGCTGTAACCTTTTTATTGGCACAATTCATTGTTAAAACTAAAAGCCTCTTGAAAAAGATTTCATAAGAAAGACAATTAAAATGCACCTGGATTGTTTTGAGTTCAATGAGCATTAATAGTCTATTTTTTTCGACCATGACAATCTTGATATGTTATTAACATTAATTGACAAAAAAAATTGCTGGAAATGTACAGCAGATCTGTTTGCACCTTTAAAGTGAAAGTAGGTTAACAGGGGTAGCACCATGGAGGAAGAGGCAACACAAAGCCTTGGCCTTGTATTATTATATAAAATAAGTCACTGAATTTTACAAATTAACGTTAAATGTGCTAGCAAAACAGTGCTTTTTATGTTATGGCCATCCCCTGGCATAAGGGTAAGTTTAGGAAATGCTGCCTAAGACATTTGTTTGTTGGAAATTATACTGTAAATCTGAACCCATCTGATTTGATTCTAATGTTAAATAAGTAGCATTTGTGCTATTATTGGCTTAGCTGATAGGAAAACATAACAATTTTATAACAAATGTAGAATTTATTGGGCAGCACAGTGGCTCAAGGCAGCACAATGGCTCAGTGGTTAGCACTGCTGCTTCATAGCACCGGGGTCCCAGGTTCGATTTTAGCCTCGGGCGACTGTCTGTGTGGAGTTTGCACATTCTCCCTGCGGGTGTACTCTGGTTTCCTCCCACAGTCCAAAGATGTGCAGGTTAGGTGAATTGACCATGCTAAATTACCCCATAGTGTTAGGTCAATTAGTCAGAGGGAAATGGATCTGGGTGGGTTACTCTTTGGAGGGGCGGTGTGGACAGGTTGGGCCGAAGGGCCTGTTTCCACACTGTAGGGAATCTAATCAACATAAAACTGCAATTCATTTTACCAAAATGTTGAAGAAATGTTGGTAATATATGCAATGATGTGTAACTGGTGGATTTGGAGGTCTACTTTATGATATTGATCACAATGTGCTAGACATTGGTGTAAAAGCACCTTTTGCACACTCCTATGGTTTATCAGATTATTAATGAATATAAATCAAAAATAGATTGCAATATTCCAATACTTTTATGTTTTTAGAAGGATGTTCATGCTGAGAATGTGACTTTTAGACATATTTTTGAAAATGCAACTTGCAAGAGTCATATAATAATGAATGTGAAGTAATTGATATTAATTGATATTAACCAGATCGAAATACAAGAGGGCTTTTGTATTAACAAAATTAACACTCCTGTCAGTTGTGTCCTGATATTACAGATGTAAAAAGAATGGAAAATGAAAAAATAAATCTCTGCAGCATGAGAGAGAATGGAAATGACTGTAACTAAATATTGCAGATGTTAGTCTGTAACAGAAATAACCTGCCTCCTCTCCCTGTAAGGACCATCATCACGACTTTCTCAGTAAGTCTTTTCCTACTTCAGTTTCTTTTTATATTCTTGTATAGGATGCTGGTTTCATTGACAAGACTAATATTTACTATCTATTCCTAGGATCTCTCTGGAGAATAACAAATCAAGAGAACCAAATTTAAGCTAGCAAGAAAATCAACACACAAAATTGCACTTCATATAACTTTTACTCTAACAACTGAACCAAAATCAACGTCAATTAACAGGCAAGCTTTGATGAAGGGAAAGTATAAAATACACATTAAATAGCAGATACAAGAATGACAGATCTCATAGATTTACATTGTAGTCTACTGAGCGTATAATTTCAGTCACAATGCTCTTCAAAACCCTAAATTTTCTCAAGTAGAGTTCTAGCTCCTTTTCTTTGGGGATTTAGTTACTGGTCTTCATCCAACAGCAGCTCCCAATCAACTCAACTTCCACAAACACAGTCTTCACCACAATAGCATACTTTGCCAGAGCTTTCTCAGCTCTGTTCACAACAGTCTAGATGGTGCATAGGCTTGGTTATCCTTATCCACATGAACAAATTTGCCTACTTTATGGCCCAATGCTAGTTAGTTTCTTTAAAATAATTAAAGCAGTAGAAGACCTGTTAACCTTTCATTGGCAGAAGGAAAATTGTTTGAATGATAAAAGGACTCATGGATCATAATGATTTTATTGGACATAGCATGGATTTGTGAATGGGATATTGTGTATGATAAATCTGTTGGCGTTTATGAGGGTGTTGCTAATAAAATTCATAGCTGGAAGTCATGGATATTGTATAATTGGATTTTTGAAAGGCTTCTTATAAAGTTCCCCAAGAACACTGGTTAGCAAAATTAAAACACATGGATAGGAGGTAACGTAATGGCATGGATTAAGAATTGGCCAGCACACAGAAATCAGAGAGTAGGAATAAATGGGTCATTCTTGGATTGTCAGGCTGAGACTGGTGGGACACCATTTGAGCCCCAGCTATTCGCAGTGTGTATAAGTGCACAATATTTATAAATTATTTGCATATCAGGGCCAAGTGTAATATTTCCAAGTTCATGGATGACACAATGTTGTGTGGGAATATTTTCGGTGAGCAAAATGCATAATGGAACTTATTTTCCATTACTTCTGCTCCTATATTCAGCCTTCATTTTTGCTCCTTTCAACTGCCCAACTGGGAAATCTGAACTCAGATGGTTTTGTGTCTGTTATCCAGTTTAAACCAGTTTCTATTGCCCCAGAAACCTAAAGTTTCAGTCTTATTTTCACTGGAAACTGAGAGTTGAGTTTCCCTTTCAATTAGTATCTGACACCAAAAATATGAACTTTGAAGGCATCACATTATCCTTAATTTCCTACAGGAACCTGGTGGTGAACAGCTATCTTGAATTCAATTGCTTATCTTGCTGGATCATTTCAGAGGGGTGTTAAGAATTTTGTGCATCTGGAGTCACACATAAGTCAGAGTCATAAAAATGTGTACACTCAGTTCAGGGCCAATGTTAATTTTTCAGGTGCAGGATGTCATTGGCTGTATGCAGATGGCTAACAAGCTTCTCGTGGACCAACCAACGGCCTTCAAACAGCAAAAGGTGTTTCAATTCACTTAATGTTCAATTAACTCTGTAAAAGTGGGCTCACAAATTGTTGCACCAGTTGAGAAGCAGCTATGATGCTTACATGCTGCAACAGTCCAAGTTCCTGCAGCTTTTCTGGTCCACTCCAAAGACTTTGGGGGAGAAAACTGGTTATTGTACTGACAAACCAATGACTGGCTCATGCTTTTGAAGAACTCACACACAGATGCCGAGGAGGGGTGTAACATCTGCCATGGGATGAGTCAAGCAATCATTGGGCAGGCTATCAGGCTACTGAAGATCTTATTCCCTTGCAAGTCACACTTGTATTTTGCTGCTGGCCTGAGAAATGTAAGGACATGGTCGAGACACCCTCCTCTCACATTGATACAGCTGCATTGCACTTAGTAGCTGTGTAGCTGGCAACTTCAGAGGCACATCATTGGCTTGGTGCTTAGCATGTACCGCACTTGACTTTTCTGCGCCCACTAAGATTCAGTGGCTGAGGTGCTCACCCTCTTGTGATCTGAATTTTCCAGTCCGTTTCCATGTTCTCACTGGCATCAGTGGCCAAGAGGTTGGAAGTGGCATTCTGGTGACACGCTGGGATGGTCAGTGCTTCAGGCAGGCCTCCCTGTTAAGGGGTTGTCCTCCCACCCTTCCAGTGATGGCTTGCTACAAGTGACATTTAATAGATTTAGATTGAAAAAGGCTAAAGAGAAGTTGTCTTTATCTTGCTGTATATCTTAATTGTCTTCTGTCACAACTGCTTAATATGATTGATCTCTTTGTGTCCTTTTGCCTCAATTCATATGGATTCTGTATTCATTTTAATGTTAATTATAGTCATTTTTTTTTCACTGTTATATTATCTCCAGAACCAATTTTGCTTTCTTAATCCTTTGTAATTATGCTATATATTGCAGTATTTAACATATAATCTTGTTCTTTATTAAAGCCATTTCAGTTGTCTCTCATCTGTTATATCTGATATCTTGCTCATATCAAATCTTCCACTTTCTCCATTTTGATTGGATGATGTGTACATAGTTGTTCAGGCAATTCAACTTTTTTAAAAACTTATTCCTTCCACTTTCTTTTCACTTATTTTTTAAACAATCACTTTATACTTGCCCCCTTCTCTGCCATTTGTAACTTATCTTTCCAAACTTGGAATTCCCTAATTTTTATTGTTTGTTTTATGTCATGTAGAATTATTTAGAAGGGTCTGATTTTGTTGAGAACATAAAACACGTCAATCCCACTGACCACAATTAATGCACAAGTCTGCCAATAACATACAAGAAAAAAATAAATGTGAATTGCAAATCATTACCAGTTGCTTGCTGATTTGTTCTGCTCTGTCATTAATTTTGTAAAAATGATGTGTTGCATTTGATTTCTCCTCTATATGTGCACCATTCTCTTCTTAAATGGATTCACATTACATACTTCAATCTTTCCAAATAGCATGGAGTTCAATATTCTCACCCTTTTCTGTAAAATGCCTTCAAAATTATTTGTCAAACAATGTTTTGCCTAACATGATGTACCTTTACAAGTGGAAACGACTTCTCCAAGACCAGCCCATTCTCATCATCCACTTTCATTGAAATGAAAAAGTTATATTTGCACATTAAGTGCCAATTGAAAGTTAATTCTCTGCACATTTACACCCAAATCCTTCTTCACGTGTTCCTGCATTTAGATTTGTACCCTTTTTAAAAATTGTTTTTCCATGTTCTTCTGACCAAAGTCCAATACCTCACACTTATTTGTAATTAACCTCACCTGCCATCTATCTGCCTACTCCAACTTATCGCTGTACTGTTGGAGTTCCACACTGTTCTCAAAGTTTACCAATTTTAGTGTCATCTGCAAACTTTGAAATTCTCCCCTGCACACTAATTTCCAGATTATTCATTCGAATCACCAAAGGATCATAATACTGATTCCCGGGAAACTCCACAGCAAACCTTCCTCCAGCATCTTTTGCCTAGAATTCTACATCGATCGCACTTTGTGCACGTTATACTGAAGTGTTTTGTCCTCTGGCAGCGTACCTGGTGTGGAAATGTACTTGCGAAATATAAGATCTCTTTACAATTATACATGTTGAATTTATTTGAAAATCCTGTAATATTGAAATTTGTTCGTTTACGAATTTTTATGAATAAAGTATATTTTGTGAAAAAAAATTACACATTCACTTCGATGTAGCGTCACAAATGTAGATATATTCAGAAAATGTAACAAATGAAAACGGGATTTTTTTTGCAGTGATTTCAAGATATACTGCTGCACTATCGTACGTTGGAAATGAATACTTCTACGCTTATTAGTTTAGATTTTTGGCTACAGAACCAGAGGTTATGATTATTTTACAAGACTGAGCCGGTAATGAGAGCCACAAATTAATGGTCTTTCTCGGCATTACGAAATAATCTGTGGTTTTGATTTGCATACGCGCCTCCTCTTAACCAGTCGACCGGAATGCTGAGTCCTCAGAACCAGAGAGGAATATCAGAGGAAGGTAACTTTTGGAAACCATGAACAATTGACACACATCGTGAGAAATAGAGTATCTTCCCGCTGGAAACGAATCTGAAAATTGAGGCCAACCTGCATTGTCGGCGGCACACATGGAGTTCAGAGCTCAGTCCAGAATAAAGAGCAACTTTTATTCAACTTCATACTGTTTGGTAATATTAGCATCACAAGGTAGGTGCAATGTGTAGTTCCGCGAAAACGAATGTCGATCCGATTTGAAGTAACACAGACGATGTCTGGTTGTTAATATATTTTCAATGTATAAGTACAGTTTTAACATTCGCAACGTATAGACACTTTAATTCGGACTTATTTTCTTTTTAAAAGACAAATTTCGTTAGAAAGATAAGTAATGCATTTCTTTTTAATCCCCTCAGTGTTAGTTTCCTGGAGTGCGAACACCGTGAAAATGTCCATTGCGGAACTTTCAGAACAGTAAGTCCATTCGCTAGCATCAGAATAAGGCGAAGTGCCCGGGACAGGTATTGGGTGGGCGTTTCGATTAATCCATCATTATCATGTAAAAACACAACAAGGGGTCGTTGAAATAGAAAAGGGGCGATTATTTATTTATCCGAACGAGTCAAGCGAATGTGGTTGAAGTGCGGATATGAATGACAATTTCTGTAAGTGATTTCTATAAGTGCCTACTGTTCACTGTTTACTGTGGAGTAGCTCGGCTTTTATTCACATTCCTTTGCTGCAGTGCGCAGCACATTACCAGTGAAGGTGCAGTTTACCTGTGTAGAACAAACCTGTCCTTGTTCTCTTTCACTAGGAAAAGCAACCGTATAATACGGCAGAAACGAGATACCATTTCCCAGGGAGAGCAGGTAGGGATTGCTCTCGCTCTCATGTAACTGTTATGAGTTGTCTGAAATGTTGGTTCAGATGGAGTGCAGACACTGACTGGAAGTCGCAAGGACAATTATCTGGTTTGCAATTTTCCTCAACCGTTAGGCACCCTTATGTGTTTTCGTTAACATAAAGGCTTCAAATATTATTATTCTTTTTAAAACGGCAATGCGACATAGTCTAAATATAATGTTCTATTCTAAGATTAAAGGTAAATTTCTGTACACGTTCAAACGCTGGTACCTGTATGTGTGACACAATGATTCAATTCTCACAAGCCTATAATAAATAAAAGCAAGCTGAAAGGTATTCAGAAGTTTTATTGTCACTCCAGGAAAAGACTTGCTAACTGAAATAGTAAGAAAGTCTGATTTGGTTCAAAAAAGACTGGCAGCTGAACTTACTCGAACTCTACGTTTCCTTCTAATTAAATAACATTTCGAATGCATGAATAATAAAAGAAAGAGTTCCGACTGACCAATCAGCAAATTGTTATTTGGGAGTTAAGGATGTTTGAATAAAGTAACCTTCAGCACGTAACAGGAAGGTTAGTATCTGCTAACATGGAATATTGAGGGGAAGCATTTCAGGATTTTACATCTGTTTACTAACCCTTGTGCCACGCTCTTCCGGGAGATAATGTGCAGTGCCTGTCATCTGAAACAGACGATTTAATCTTCTTCAAAATGTGCGAGGTATCATATTTGAGGGTGTCAACAATGCCTTCCTGATCTTTAATTATTTTCAAATGATCAATTTTTGACTGTAATGTCTCCTTTGTACCTCTTTCCCCCCTCAAGTGGTCGCATACAGGTCATAAAACTTTATAGCTATTGTTGTGACTCTTGAATTTGAAGAAGGGATCCAAGTACTTACCAATTTATTCTAGAAATGTAAAAGTTTCCCCACTGTTAGCACCCCATCCATAAATCACTACCGCTAATATTATTTGCAATTGTCCACACTTAATAATAATTAAAGCAGCATGTCATGGCTCAGTAGTTAGCACTGCTGCCTCACAACACCAGGGACCCAGGTTCGATTCCTGCCTCAGGTGGCTGTCTGTGTGGAGTTTGCACATTCTCCCCATGTCTGCATGGGTTTCCTCCCACAGTCCAAAGATGTGCAGGTTAAGTGAATTGGCCATGCTAAATTGCACATAGTGTTAGATGCATTAGTCAGAGGGTAATAGGTGGGTTACTCTTCAAAGGGTTAGTGTGGATTTATTGGGCCGAAGGGCTCATTTCCACACTGTAGGGAATCTAAAGTAATCTTTAAGCTTGTGAACGATAATATGATAAACATAGCATTTTTTGCATTACTCTTGAAAATACACTAATTCATAACATTAGAGTGTAAACATTAAGAGTTTATTTTGGTGTGCTAAATAAGAAGCAAGTGAAATGACTCTTAGTCATGTAAAATTTACTTATTTTCTTTGTATTTGTTTAAACAATAGCAAAATCTTGAAACCACAAAGATGAATAATTGTTAAATAGCATATAACTAAGTTAATATTTGTCAAACTAGTAACTCCAGTCACATTACTATTGCAAAGACTAACAGACAAATCATGCTCTCAAAAATCTCTCTGCCAAATATGCTAATAGAAATGTTAATCCATTTTAAAGAAATTTGTTTTATTTTTTTAAAAATCTGATTGGTAAACAGCTGTTCAAATGCTCAAAATTTGCTACCACAGCTCATTAATAAGAAACATGTCAAATTGTAATATCTATATTACAGCTTTATATAATGCAATGTTATGAAGCAGCAGAAGGGCCAATTATAGATTTGGGGAATACATTTTTACAAGTGTGAAGTTAACTTATCGTTCACAAGCTTAAAGATTACTTTAGATTCCCTACAGTGTGGAAATGAGCCCTTCGGCCCAATAAGCCCAAAATTTACATCAGGCAACTAATTGAACATAAAGGCTTTAAATCAGTGAAATAGTTTTCCTCTTCAGCTTCCAGTAGTAAATGTAACTGGCTACAAAATAAGATATGAATATGCATACCTAGCTTCTGTTTCTACACAGAGACCAGCTCTCACTAAACAGTGTGACCTGAAACAGGCAGCACTTCGCAGGCCTGCTAGCTGTACCTTATACATTATTGAGAGACTGATTTGTCTAATGTGACCCTATAAAATTACAAAAGAAAATATTTCCCTTAATTTAGCTGCTAAGTTCACTCAATTGAAGCATTCGGGAAATACTCCACTTTTTAATGTACTTAATTGCCAGTGTGTTGCATTTAAGAAAACAATCGTGTAAAGATTGTTTCTTTGTGAAAGAAGAGATTCCAGAAGTGATAGATACACAAAAAGACAGTGGACAACATGGGGAGGAGATTTTGCTTTGGGCTGTTGGAAAATATGCAGAGGAGCTGACCTGTTTAAACTAAGAAAGATGCAGACTTAAATGGCAGATTAATGCACTGTTTTATTTCTTTACACACAGATGAGCTGAATTGACAATTCTGTATGTTAATGTGATCTTAGATAGTTAAAAATCACACAACACCAGGTTA
>NC_057725.1:44505320-44550320 GCF_004010195.1 Chiloscyllium plagiosum
TCAGAGTGGTGCTGGAAAAGCACAGCAGATCAGGCAGCATCCAAAGAGCAGGAAAATTGACGTTTTGGGCAAAAGCCCTTCATCAGGAATGAAGGGCTTTTGCCCAAAACATCGATTTTCCTGAGCACCACTCTGATCTATTTTATAAACTACAATATATTTGGATTTTCAAATTGACACAATAAGGGCGTACACATATAACATCAGGGACAAGCAGCAGGAAGACTAGCTGAAAGTAGAACTGAAATTGTTGGAAAAGCTCAGCAGGTCTGTCAGCGTCTATGGAGAGAAACCAGAATTAACATTTTGGGTCCAGTGAACCTTCCTCAAACTTCCCCAATAGTAGCAGGGAAAAAGTTGTTTTTTATCAGAAGATAGAATGAGCAGAGGGGGTAAGGAGTATATGGTAGTAGAGATTGAGCCCCCAAAAAAGAGAAGAATAGTTAGACAGACAAAGAACTGGGTAAAGGTCAGCCTGCGAGAATGAATAGCTACTAATGGAGACTATTAATGACTAATAATGGGTAGTATGTAATAGCAGTCCATGTGAGAACAAGACTGGTGTGTAAGCTTTGGGATAAGGACATGTGTGAAGGTGACTCAAGCCCTAAAATTGTTGAACTTGATTTTAAGTTCTGAAGCCTGTAGAGTTCCCAAGTGAGGTGCTGTTTTTCAGCTTACACTGTGCATCACTGGAGCACTGGAGCAAGCCTGAGACAGAGATGTTGGCCAGGCAACGAGGTGATATGTTGAAGTGGCAGGCAAGCAGAAGCTCAGGATCTTTTTTTTTGCAGATGGAAAGGTGTTCTATGAAGCTGTCACCCAGTCCACTATCCAGAAGGGTAGCTGGCTGGTGACAAAACAGACAACACAAGACCAAAGATGGTTACTCAGGTTGGTGGAAGGTGGGAAGCAATGTTGGAACTGGGATCACTGCCTTTCACCAAATCCTTTAATGGTCTGGACAACTTAACAATTTGCAAATGATATCATATTGATATGTAATTAACAGTGTAGTTGTGCAACAACACACAGGAACATATTATTAAACATACAGAATGGAGCAAGTAAATGGCAAATGACTTTTGATGTAGATAAATGTGAGGTGATGCAGATGTAAAGGAGGCACCTACTTACAGCAATACAGAGAAAGCTATCGAGCTGATCACTGTACATGAGTATTACCCAATGCTGTTTAAATCCCAGCAGTGACCAATAATCATTGCCCTAACAATGGCCTCAATTTGTGCACTGGTGGGCCGCTGCCCAACATGATCCCTACTGCTGGAGCAATGGTGGTGATAGCAGGAGCAGATAGATAGATAGCAGGCTGCCTGTTGGATCTAATGAGTCTCCCATTCCTGGCCCATAATCAAACCTATTGACTGGGTATGTAGTACACAATACCAGTGAGTGAGAAACCTAACAAGAATCAAATGTACAATATTAATTTTTAAAATATAATTTATTGATGATAGGATGACAGTGTTTTAGATTTTAAAGTGTTTTAATTTTCAGAAATGGGGTTCAATATTCTTTTGTACTTTTTGTACTTTATTTAGATTTTACAGTCACCTGACACTCCTTCCTTTGCTTTTGGAACCACAGCCATTGCATGGCGATCAGCACCTTTATTGGAGGCATCACCAAGTAAGGATTTTAAATTTATTTCTTTAAGTTTCCATGTTAACATTAGATAATATAAAAATTGTGTATTGACTTACTCATCTGAACACTGGAGTATTGACTCATCCCATTCGAAGTATATTAGAGACACTGCCAGGAAGTATTCTCATGCTTGTGATTCATACTACATATAGTGGAACTACAGCAAGGGATTTACTTGTCGTCACTTGTCAATATTCAAGTTGAGGTTGGTGTGCAAGGGGTTTTAGAACATAATGGGGGCCGAGAATATAAATGAGATTTTAACAATTTATCTGCATTGAGAAGGAATTTTAGCATGCACTGTTTGGACAGAATAACTTGCCTCCATGTTGTAATATCTATGCATTTGTATACATCTACTGAATTGCAGCACAGACCCACAACATGTCATTTAAAGACAGGAATTTGGGATGGTAGCAGATTAAAAGAAGAGGCTTACAATGTTACAGGAAACAGTGACAACTTTGAGGACTTGGAAAGATTTAGAAGTCGGGGAAGTGCTCCCAAAATATAGGTAAGAAGGAAAAAAGGTAGAGTATTAACTGGCCAGAAATATAAAAATGGGTTGGAAGAGATTTTGTAAGTATAAATGTCTTTTATCAGATATTTTGTGTCTGGGTTCACAATAGAAGACACAAGTTTCATCTCAGAAATAGGCAATAAGTTAGGGCTGAGAAAAGTGAGGAAATTGAGGAAATGAATATCAACAGAGAACAAGAACTGGAGAAATCAAAGGGATTAAAGCATGACAAATTCCTAGAATCTGATGTCCTATTCCCAGGTTTCTAAAAGAGATAGCTGTAGAAATAGTGGATGATTTTCCAAAATTCCTTAGAATTGGGAACTTCACAGCAGATTGGAATTTGGAAAATATTATGCCACCTTCAAGAAAGAAAACAGGGAACTGTAGCCAGTTAGCCAAGTGTCAATACTGGAATCTACCATCAAGGAAATCTCAACAGTACACTTAGAGAAGCACAGCATGACCAGAACAAATCAACATGGTTTTATAAAAAGAAAATTCTGATTGGACTTTATTTATTTGAGTTTTTTGATATTGTAATGATTGAGTGGCATGAACTTAGGAATAGTATATGAGCACTGATAGAGGAGTCATGTTTATTCATTCATGGGATGTGGGTGCCATCTCTAGGTAACTTTGAGAAGATGGTAGTGAGGTGCCATATTGAATTGTTGCAGTCCCTTTGATGTTGGTAGACCCACAATGCTGTTAGGGAGGGAGTTTTGACCGAGTGACACTGAAGGAACAGCAGTATATTTCCATGACTAGCTAGTGAATAGCTTGAAGGAGAATAAGCAGGCAGTGCTCCTTCTAACTTCCATTCCAACTGTGTAGGTCATAGTCATCGAATCATAGAGATGTACAGCATGGAAACAGACCCTTTGGTCTAACCCGTCCATGCTGACCAGATATCCCAACCCAATCTAGTCCCACCTGTCAACACCCGGCCCATATCCCCCCAAACCCTTCCTATTCATATACCCATCTAAATGCCTTTCAAATGTTGCAATTGTACTAGCCTCTGGCAGTTCATTCCATACACGCACCTCCCTCTGCATGAAAAAGTTGCCCCTTAGGTCTCTTTTATATCTTTCACCCTAAACCTATGCACTCTAGTTCTGGACTCCCCTATCCCAGGGAAAAGATTTTGTCTATTTATCTTATCCAAGTCCCTCATGTTTTTGTAAACCTCTATAGGGTTACCCCTCAGCCTCCGCGGTCCAGAGAAAACAGCCCCAGCCTGTTCAGCCTCTCCCTATAGCTCAAATCCTCCAATCCTGGCAACATCCTTGTAAATCTTTTCTGAACCTTTTCAAGGTTCACAACATCCTTCTCACAGGAAGGAGACCAGAATTGCACGCAATACTCCAACAGTGGCCTAACCAATGTCCTCTACAGCCACAACATAACCTCCAAACCCCTGTACTCAATACTCTGACCAATAAGGGAAAGCATATCAAACGCCTTTTTCACTATCCTATCTACCTGCGACTCCACTTTCAAGGTCTCTGAGGCCTTTGTGTGGCAGTGACTTCTGGAACTTTTAAATGGTTTTGTATCCATGCAACAATGCAACTTGGATTGTTCCTAGCAACTGGTGGCGTTCCCATGTATCTGTTACGCTTGTCCTTCTAGATGGAAGTGGTCATGGTTTTGGAACATGCCATCTAAAATGAGCCCTGGCAATTTACAGACAAGAAGTAGAAAGCATTAATGGACATTTTCAAGTTGGCAGGCAGTGAATAGTGGAGTGCACAAAGTTCATTGCTTAGGCCTCAACTATTTACAATCTGACTTGGATGAAGAGACAGTGAATAGTGTATCTAAGTCTGCTGATGATACAAAACCAGGTGAAAGGGTAAGTTTAGGGAGGCCACAGAAGCTGCAAAAGGATATGATAAACTAAGAGAAGGGGCAACAAGATGGAGGATGGATTCTAAAGTAGGGGATTGTGAAATTATTCACTTTGTATGTAAGAATAGAAAAGCAAAACATTTTATATATGGTGCAAAAGTTATTTTTTGTTGTTTGAAGATACTTGGATGTGCTTGAATAAGAAATAGACCAAGTTAGCATGCAGGTATAGAAAGCAATTTGGGAGATAAATAGCATGTTTATCTTTTACGGCAAGAGGATTTGAGTAGAGGAATACAGAAGTCTTATTACAAGATACAGGTTTTGGTGAGATCATATCTGGAGCATTAGATGCAGTTTAGTTTTCCACATTTCAGAAAAAATGGATGTATCAAGGGGATGGAACAAAAAAGGTTCACTGAGTTGGCCCTAGGATGACAGGGGGTTAGAGTCATAGAATCATAGAGGTCAACAGCACAGAAAAAGGCCCATTGTATCCATGCTCATTAATAACAACCATTCTGATCCTATTTTCTAGCTCTTGGCCCATAGCCTAGTATGTCATGGCATTACATGTGCAGATCTAAATACTACTTAAATATTATGAGAGCTGACCTATGAAGAAGTCTGAGCAAATTGTGCATATTCTCCAGGGTTTAGAAGATTGAAATGCAATCTAATTGAACTGTACAACATTTTGAAGGGGCCTGATAGGTTAGATAATGAGAGGTTGTTCCTGATAGATGGGGAGACTAGAAACTTTATGGGCACAGTCTTTGGATAAAGGGCCAATCATTCAGAATAGAGATGAGAAGAAATGAGAAGATGAGAGAAACAGGACCACAGCAGATGCCATTTCCATGGCTCTACACTGATCCCTGGAACATCTGGATAACAAGACACCTACTCATCGACTACAGCTCTGCCTTCAATACTATAATCCTGACCAGACTAATCTCAAAACTCAAAAACCTAGGACTTGGTTCCATCCTCTGCAACTGGATCCTCAGCTTTGTGATGCATAGACCGCAATAATCCTCAACCCTAGCACACCGCAAGGATGCGTTCTCAGCTCCTACATCCACAACTGTATCTGTCGCTAAATTCTGTATGAATGTCATCTACAAATTTGCTGACAACACTACCGTGATAGTACAGATATCAGAATCAGAATCCAGGAAAGAGAGAGAGGGCTTGGTGTCATGGTGTAATGATAATAGCCCCTCTCTCTCATTCTTGGCAAAACAAAAGAACTGATCATTGACTTCAGAAAGAAAGGAGGAGGACATGCCTCTGTCTGCATCAATGTAGCTGAGGTGGAGGACGTCAAGAGCATCAAGTTCCTAGGAGTGATGGTAACCGACAATATGTCTTGGACCTCCCACATAGATGCAACATTCAAGAAGGCACAGCAATGTCTCTTCTTCCTCAGGTGGTTAAGGAAATTTCACATGTCCATAAGGACCCTCATCAGCCTTTACAGATGCACCAGACAAAGCATTCTCTCCAGGTGCATAATGGCCTGGTACGGCAACTGCTCTGCCCAGGAACATAAGAAACTGCAGAAGGTTGTGTGCACAGCCCAGACCATCACAAAGCCAACCTTACATCCATGAACTCTATTTACACTTCTCATTGCCACAGAAAGGCTACCAATATCATCAAAGACCCCTCCCATCCCGGTAATGCTCTCCTACAACCTCTTCCACCAGGCAGAAGATGCAGAAGCTTGAACACACGCAGCAGCAGGTTCAAGAACAGCTTCTACCCTGTTGTTATTAGATTGCTGAATGGACCTCTTTAAATAATGTTGATCTTGCTAATGCTGATTTTGCTTTGTACACTGCCTGTGCAGCCTTAACTTTGTATTCCTTTCTTTGTCTAAGCACCCTATGATCTGTTGTTACTGTTAACTAAGCTATGCATATGTTGCTCGCAAAACCAAGCTTTTCACTGTTCTTAGGTACAGGTGACTACAATAAATCGAATCAAATTAATTCACTCAAAGGAAAGTCTTTGGAAGTCTCTAGATCTTTGGATACTCCATTGTTAAATGCAAATCTATCTTAACAAAATGGCCAAGCAAGCTAGGTATCAAAAAATACTCTATCAGAAGTGAGTGTTGAATTCAGCTCACTGTTTGCTTCAAAGGACCTCCATTCTGGACAACAAGGACTAGTATCTCAGGACATGTTCATGGGCATTGGCTGCATGCAGTCCATCTCCATGGACTTTGGTAACCAACACTTGCCAGCCTCTCGGAACCTTCAGGGCACATCTCAAATTGACTTATACAATGCTTTTAAACTTCAATACTGCACTGGTAACTGTCATTGCAATGTTGTAGCAAGGACGTTGTCTGTTCTGGGACATGCACCAAGGTCATGGACTGGACCAGGTACCTCTGGGCTCTTCACTCACTGTTAGAGTGTTCATTCACTCTGGAACTACCTGGATGCTCATTGTATTACTATCTTGCATTGCTTTGTTTCAGTCTCAGCCAGAGATATAAGATTCATATTACCTGTGCCTAGCCTTGCCATTAAGCACAGACACAAAAGAAGTAAGCTTGTCGTGGTTATCACCAGTCCTCAGTCAAGTCGGGGGGGGATTCCTGACACGGAAAGTCAAGAGCAGCCTCTGATACAGGTCTCGGGGTTTTGTAATGAGCAGTCAGCTGTTCATGGCACCCAGGGTCAGGACACTTTCCACATAAGGGTGAGGAGCTGAACCTCAGGGAGCTACCCGTCTTGACCCTTTCTGCCCTGTGAGGTATTTCTTTCCTTCTGAAATGAAAAAAAAATCATCAGGTATTCAGGGGATTGCTTTTGGTGCAGGTGGAAAGGTATCTTCATCATGTCAGTAGATAATACACAGAGCCTGCAGGGGTGGTGATATTGGGGTTTAGTGGTATTCCTCCAAAAAAGCATGATACAACTGGGACAATTGCTAAGTTTGCAGATGACACCAAAGTTGGAGGTGTAGTGGGCAGCGAAGAGGGTTACCTCAGATTACAATGGGATCTTGATCAGGTGAGCCAATGGGCTGAGGGGTGGCGGATGGGGTTTAATTTAGATAATTGCGAGGTGCTGCATTTTGGAAAAGCAAATCAGAGCAGGAATTATACACTTAATGGTAAGGTCCTAGGGAGTATTGCTCAACAAAGAGACCTTGGAGTGTAGGTTCATAGCTCCTTGAAAGTAGAGTTCCAGATAGATAGGATCATGAAGAAGGCATTTGGTATACTTTCCTTTATTGGTCAGAGAAATGAGTATAGGAGTTGGGATGTCATATTGCGGCTGTACAGGACATTGGTTAGGCCACTGTTGGAATATTGCGTGCAATTCTGGTCTCCTTCCCATGGGAAGGATGTTGTGAAACTTGAAAGGGTTCAGAAAAGATTTACAAGGATGTTGCCAGGGTTGGAGGATGTGAGCTAAAGGGACAGGCTGAATAGGCTGGGGCTGTTTTCTCTAGAGCGTCGGAGGCTGAGGGGTGACCTTGTCGAGGTTTATAAAATCATGACGGGCATGGATAGAATAAATACACAAAGGCTTTTCCCTGGAGTGGGTGAGTCCAGAACTAGAGGGCATTGGTTTAGGGTAGGATGGAAAACATATAAAAGAGACCTAAAGGGCAACTTTTTCATGCAGAGGGTAGTGCGTGTATGGGATAAGCTGCCAGAGGAAGTGGTGGAGGCTGGTACAATTGCAATGTTTACAATGCATCTGAACGGGTATATGATTAGGAAGGGTTGAAAGGGATATGGACCAAGTGCTGGCGAATGGGGCGAGATTAGGTTAGCATATCTGGTCTTCGGGAATTGGTTTAGCTCAGTTGGCTGGATTGCCGGTTCGCAGAGCAGTGCGATGCCAATTGCATGGGTTCAATTCCCAATATCAATTTGAGGTTATCATGAAGGACTCTCCTTCTCAACCTCTTTCCTTGCTTGAGGTCTGGTGGCCCTCAGGTTGAAATCACTGCCTTGAGAAGATATGGTTTCTCAGCCTCAAGTAGAGGAGATTGAAATGTATGTGTTGTAATTCATGGTTGGATTTTGATAAAGTAAATAGGGAGTACCTGTTTCTAATTATATCACAATTGGCAACCAGAGTATGCAGATTTAATATCTGAGGTGACAGGAATTTTTTTCCCAGAATAATTTGTTTTGCTGTGGAATATACAGTTTTAAAGAATTGGTAATAGACTCAGTAATAACTCTGAAAGGGGAATTAAATATGCTCTTTGAAGAAAGAATAAGTTGCCCTTTCAAAGAACTATCATCGGCATGATGGGTCAAATTAATTTCTTTTGAACTGTCTCATTCTATGATCCTGGAAGCTACAATGACTCCCAATATAATGTCCCAAGTCTAATAAATTAACAAATTTCACAGAGGAACATAGCCCATATTCCTAGGATGTAAGTGATAGCTTATGAGGAAAAGTTGAGCCTATATCTATTGGAGTTTAGAAGACTGAAAGTTGACCTTATTGAAACATAGAAGATTCAGGGGGTCATTGGGATATTTTCCCCTTTTGGGAGAAACTAGAATCAGGGAATGCAGCTTTAAATAGGAGATCTCCCAGTTAAGACAGAGATGAGGAGAATTTTTTTTTCCCTTAGGATATTGTTCTGTGGAGATCACTGGGTGCAGGGACAGTGAGTAGGGAGTCAAAGTGAGTGGGATTAGTTAGGAAAGTAGAGTAAAGTTCACAATCAGCTATGATCTTATCCAGTGGTGGACCAGGCTTAAGAAGCCAAGTGACCTATTCCTACACATAATTTGTCTGCTCGTATATAAGAAAACTAGCCTCTGTAGTCCTACATTGAGGAAAAAAATTCACATTTGTCTATGTTTCCACTTTTGATCATTCAGAAAATTAGTTAGATTTATGCATTAAATGAAGCATAATTTTCACTAGTGTATCGGTGTTTTGAAAACCTTGCTAGGTGCAAGTGATCTTATTTGAAATGTCTAAGATCCTGAGGGACTTTGCAGGGTGGATGCTGGAACTAGGGGACATGTAAAAATAAGGGAACTCTTATTTACAACTGGGATGAGGATAAATTTTTATTTCTCAATGTGTCATGAGCCTTTGGAGCACTCTTCCATAAAAGGCAGTGGAAGCAGAGTCTTTGAATCTTCTTTTAACTCAGAAGTAAGTCTATTCTTGACTGATAAGGGAGTCAAAAGATAATGGCTTGCACTGTCACCACTTTAAGAGCTATGTACGCTCATGAGCTGAGGACCAGGATGACTTCACATGATCAGTTGCAGCATGCTGGACCAAGGATGTATACATAAGACGGCCCGGAACTGCAAATTATCAATTTATCTGCAAAATAAATCTGTTGGTATTTTCAGGAAAATTAAAAGTCCATGACTTACCAGTCCAGTATGACAGTGGTAATTGGGTTAAGGAATTCAACCTCACCTTGACCTCCCTCCACCTATCGCATTTCCAACGCCCCTCCCCCAAGTCCCTCCTCCCTACCTTTTATCTTAGCCTGCTGGACACACTTTCCTCATTCCTGAAGAAGGGCTTATGCCCGAAACATCGATTCTCCTGTTCCTTGGAATGCTGCCTGACCTGCTGCGCTTTTCCAGCAACACATTTTCAGCTCTGATCTCCAGCATTTGCAGACCTCACTTTCTCCTTAAGGAATTCAACATAAAAATGTAGTAGTGGATACATGGTACAGTGGAATTGAGAACATAATCAGATAATTCTCCTCTCTTGTAATGCTTTTCAGGACGTAGTTTAGTCATAAGTTTGAAGCACCATCTATGGGAATTGAATTACCTACACAACAGAGGAATCAATTCAATGGCTCAGTGATTCTGAATACAGCACAGCTGCTGGGGAACTGAACTTCATCCATTTTCCATCAGTCGAATAATTCACATTGTACTCCAAGAAATGCAATTACTGCAACCCAGAACTAATGCAAATTTTATCTTGTTTACGTTTTGTTCTGGTCTCATGATTTCATTTTGAGATCTTTCTTTTTAATGGTCACTTTTACAGATCGTATTATTTGCTATTAGTATTTGTGACAACAATTATTAACACTTTTGATTTCTAAGATGGCTTCCATAACTTCTAATATTTGCAAGACTACAATGTTGTTTTTTTCTTTAAATTATTACTTCTTGTGAATTGGCCTGAGTGCAAGAAAACTTTAATTTTTTTCAGTATGACTCAATTAAATATAAAGCACCCTTTCCCTTCTCAGCCTAAGTATATTGCAACATATCCATAATTTGTCATTATTAATGCAGCATGCCACTATAACCATTGAACAAATCTGGTTAAGTACCGATACTATTGAAATGAAATTTGTTCTTTTCAGCTTTATGCTCGCTCCCATGTCTAAATGCAGGAAAGTGTGTAAACCTGGACCAATGTGACTGCACTGAATTTGAGGCAAATGGAACACGATGCCAAACAGGTACAAATTTAACAAAAAGAGAAATTTCAATAACAATTTTTAAAAAAATCTAAAATACATAATCATTAAAATGTTACATTTGTAAATATTCTTATGGTAAGCTAATTACAAAAGTATTTTAAAAATTTGTCAGTTATTTTCATTTAGCAAGGTGAAATAAATACTCTAATACTTATGATAGTTCTGATTTATATGGCCAAAAGTCATTTTGGAAATTAGAAAGTGAGATGAAACAGAATTATTGATTTGCATTCATGCTGTATTAAGGGTTAATTTTAACTTTAGGTGATATCTAATTATTATTTTATGCTATCTGATTAGTCGCAAGTTATACATCTTTCCTATTTTCATTTCCACTGACTACAGAATTACAATATCGCCTAACATCAAATTTAGTCCAAAAGGTGCGATAAAAAAATGTTAACTCGTAAGATCTATTAACTAAATATAAATTGGTATGTGTATATGTGTCAGTCCACACTGAGTGTAGAATTTAAGAAAATAAGTTGGAGAGAAACTGTGTCTAATAGTAATTGAAAAGTGCTTACGTGGTTGTGTACATAAGTTGAGTATGATCATTATCTTCCTATTCAGAACAACCTATGTCATCTTTTAAAAGAGAGTTTTAAAAATAACCATATTACCAAATTATATAAAATGCTCCAGCGTTAATAAAATGTTACTTCTGATGAATCTATGTGATTATATATTTGCCTGAAGGGTAAGCGATTGGAAGCTGATTTGGATAATTTGAATTCTATGTGAATCAGGAATAATACATATTAGTTTGAAATTTAATGGATTGACAGATGTACTTTTTATCCACACTTAGTTTTCAAAATAATGTATTCGGTGTGAAAGGTTGGTATATAAATTATTTAAAATGCTTTCTAAAATATTCAAAAAGCAAGCAACTATTGTCTTTTTTGCAGTTCCCAATAGAGGTAGCAGCCGTGATTTGATCTGCCGAACTTGGGGCCAGTACAACTATGAAACATTTGATGGACTTTACTATTATTACCCTGGAAACTGCACATACACATTAGTGAGGGATTGCACACACAGTCAGCAGAGCTTCTCAATTCAGGTAACAGAAATCTAATGTAACATGCTTTTAAATTATTGCAGTGTTGGTCATTTGTTCTCAATGTGGTGATACTAACAAACTTACATTTGTTTCTCATTCTTAGTCCTTTGACAGGACTCCTTGAATAATTGCAGTCTGGTATTGATTGTTCTCTGAAAGATAAACAGAATTTTAACAAGCTATGGTACAACACTATGGCTGAGTCAGGATTTCTCAAAGCCTGGAGGGAAGTTGTAGGTTTTTATACATTTCTGCTGTAGGGCTACATTTGCACTACTTTGTGGCAGAGGTTGCAGAGCTGGGAGGTACTGACAAAGCCAGAATTCTTCATCTTTCATTTCTCATCTGTGATAACTTTCTGAACAGATTGGTTAGTAAATATCTTTAACTGAAAAAGGAAGAAATAGAAGTGGGGAGGGTTCTTGTGGTGCAGTGGTAGTGTCCCTACCTCTGGGACAGGAGGCCAGGGTTCAAGCTCCATCTGCTACAGCGACATGTTATAACATCTCTGAACAGGTTGGTTAGAAAACAGCAACAACAAAAAAAAGCCAGCAGGAGTAGGCCATTCAAGCCTGCCTTACAATTTCGCAAGATCATTGCTGATATGTTCCAGGCTTCAACTCCTCTTTTTTGTCAACTGGTTTATATCCCTGCATATTTCTGTATTTCAAAAATCTATTTACCTCCTCTTTTTAAATACATTCAGTCATCTAGCCTCCACAACTATCTGGAATAAAGAATTCTAAACTTTCGGTATTCTCAGAAGGAATTCCTTTGTATTCCAATTTTAAATGAGTGTCCCATTATTCTGTGACTATGTCCACTAGTTTGAGATTCTCCCACACTTGTGGAAACATCTCCTCAATGTCTACCCTGTCCAGTCCCCCGAGAATGTGGTGTGTTTCAGTTTATCAGAATTCTATTGAATAAAAGCCTAACCATCCTTGCTGCTCTTGATAAGTCAACCCTTTCATGAATCTCTTTGGAAATGCCGTCAAAGCCAATGTATCCTTTCTTAAAATTTGGGACCAAAAAAGTACACAGTACTCCAGGTGTGGCCTCACTAACACCCTGTACAGATGTGACAAGACTTCCTTATTCGTAAACCCTAACCCCAGCAATTAAAGCCAAAATTCCCTTTGCCGATTTAATAATTTACTTTTTCTTTTAATTGTTTGCTAAGATTTTGTGTTTCATGCACAAGAATAGCCAAATCCCTCTGCTGTACATTTTTCAGTGTCTCTCTCAATTTTAATTCTTCCTATGAAAGTTCATGACTTTACGGTTTCCTACATTAAACTCTATCTGCCAGGTTTTCCCTGCTCACTTCACCTATATAAATGCCTTTGCAAGTTCCAATGACCTCATCATGACATGCTTTCCCATCCACTTTGTATCAACAGCAAATTTGGACACGTTACACTCTTCCTCCTCCTCAAAGTCAGTAATGTAGATGGTAAATAATTTGATGGCAATTCAAAAGAGGAATGAGTGGGACTGGTGTGTGAAAAGACCTTTTAAGATTGAGCAGTTAATAAACTCCATCCACAAAGAAAGGCAATTTGGTTTCTATCTCATGGATAGGCTTGGATCTGGATATACACAGGTCAGTTAGTCGATTGTAAGTATTGAGGCCATAATACATCTCTATTAAAATAGGTACATTGTGCATCTTTTAATAGAGCTATATTATGGCCTCAATATTTACGATGTAATATATAGTGACAAATTGCTTAAATATTGTTGCACTGCACCCATCTTCCCTCATGGTGAGTTTCGCTACCTTACTTTTGACTTGATCCTGTTTAATGCTGGAGTGGTAAGGAGGTGAGACAATGATCAATTATCGCTATCCTATTTTTGTAAAAACATTGTTGAAATCGTTTGTCCTGTTAAGCTGTCACTGGCATCTTGTATTCGAATTCAGGATCTGTTTGTCTCCCAGTTCTTTTAACTCACATTACATGAATCGCCATCCAGGCCAAAACTGCAACCCCAAAATTGTAGTGTCAGGAGCTACTCAAAAAAAAATTCTTAAATCTACACACCATGTAAGATTCCAAAAGTCAGATTGTTTTGTACTCCGAAAGCTAGCACTTCCAAATAAACTTCAAATAACCTGCTGTTGTGTGATTTTTAACTTTGTACACACCAGTCTAACACCGACATCTCCAAATCAAAAATAAAATAACATTATCTGATTAGTGAAAATTTATTTTATTTTGTTCTACTTTAATTTCTTCACTTTCCGTGGGCTTTAGGCACCATTGCTGGACCAACATTTATTGCCCATCCTCATTACCCTTAAATAGGTTGTGCTCAGCTGCCTTTTTGAATTGCTACAGTCCTTGTATGTAGGTATACCTACAGTGCTGCAAGAAAAGGAGTTCCAGGGTTTTTGCCGAGCAAAAATGAAAAGTGAAGTGATGACAGTATAGTTCCAAGTCATATTTGTATTTCCAGTATACTGGAAGACACAATTCTTCCAGATGGAACTGAAATATTTCCTCCTCTGCCAAGCATATTGACACTTTACTGAAATACAGTTCCTGGCTTTTGGTCATTTTCTGGTTCCTTGTTCAGGCGCCATTGTCTATCTCTGAATTTTTATGCTTGATGGTGGATCTGAGCAAGCTCTCGCAAACTACAAACAAACCAATGGCACACCCATGGGATCTCTGCTATCAGGATTCATAGCAGAAGCGGTAATGCAAAGACTAGAACAAACAGCCCTACCAAACATCAAACCAAAAATCTGGGTCCGCTACGTAGATGACACCTTTGTCATCACAAAATGAAACAAGATAGAAGAGACATTTAACATCATCAACAACACCCTCACAGGCATAAATTCGCCAAGGAGGAAGAAACCAATAACAAACTCGCATTCCTGGACATCACAGTCGAAAGAACGGACAACGGAGAACTACAAACCTGCGTATACAGAAAACCGACAAACACTGACCAAATACTTAACTACACCAGCAACCATCCCAACACACACAAACAAAGCTATATTCCAATGAGCCACATCACACTGCAGCACAGACAAACTTCGGAAAACAGAGGAGAACCACCTGTACAACGTATTCAAGAAGAACAGATACTCAAAATATACAGTTCGCAGATGCCTCAAGAACAAACCACAACAAACGGACCAAACACAGCCAGAAACCCTAACCACCCTACCACACATCAAAGAAGTTTCAGAAATGACAGCCAGATTACTAAGACCGTTCGGAATCCTAGTAGCACACAAACCCACCAACACTCTCAAACAAAAATTAACAAACTTAAAAGACCCAGTACATCCCATGGACAAAACCAACGTCGTCAACAAAATTCCATGTAAGGACTGCCAGAAACGCTACGTAGGACAAACAAGAAGAAAGTTAGCCACCAGGATACACGAACACCAGCTAGCCACAAAAAGACATGACCCTCTCTCCCTCGTAGCCCTACACACGGAGGAAAAAAAACACCATTTCGACTGGGACAACACATCTATCCTGGGACAGGCTAAGCAAAGACATGCCAGAGAATTCCTAGAGGCCTGGCACTCCAACCACAACACCATAAACAAACACATAGATCTAGATACCATCTATCAACTCCTCAGAAAACGAACAGGAAATGACATCACCACAAATCCCAGGAACCCCATCCAGGACAAACATAAATAGAAAGCAGGAGACAACAGCTTCGCTTCACTTGAAGGTCGCCACTGATGATGTTACCTAGCCAGGTAATGAAACGTCTGGATATCAAACCTATAGCTCAGCGAGCAAAGTTACACCCTAGATCCTGCTGCAACTAAATCTGATCCTGGCTTCTCCTGAGGTTGTTACAATCACACTTACCAATATACACATCAGGAATAGGAACATATGCTGGTTTTCCCCTCTTTATCTTTAAGTATCTGTCATCTAAATTAAAATAGATTATGTGTGGTTTTGGGATCTTATTGGTCCAATAATATTGTTTATCCGCACCTTATATTTTGTCAATAAATCAGATCAACAGTGTCTTACAGGAATCAATCTAAATTGGTTGCAGCCAACGGAATTTCCAATATTTGGGGAAATTTATATAGAATCATTTCATTTTTATTGAAGCAAACCCAATGCTAAGGTATTTACGCATGATAGTTGTGAACTCTGAGCTTTACAATATAAGAACAATTTCATTGAATGGAAATATTCTACTACAGAAGGGATCTGAAAGTATCCATTTTTGATCAAAGGTCTAAAGTTGTTTACATTGCAGTTTCCATTCTGAGATGGAAGAAGGGAAAGAATTTAGTGAGCAGAAAATCTGGTACACACAAACTGCACTTAATCCAGAGTGGCACAGTGGTAAACACTGCTATCTCAGAACACCAGGATTCCAGGTTTGATTTTACCCTCGGGCAACTATCAATGTGGAGTTTGCACATTGTCTCTGTGTCTGTGTGGGTTTCCTCCGCATGCTCATGTTTCTTCCCACTGTCCAAAGATGTGCAGGATAGGTATTTTGGTTGTGCTAAATTGCCCACACTATCCAGGGATGTGCAGGCTAGGTGGGTTAGCCATGGGAAATGCAGTGTTGCAGGGATAGGGTTAGGTTGCGTGTCTTGGTGTCTTTGGATTATTGGTTGGACACAATGGGCCAAATGACCTATCCCCACACTGTAGGGATTCTATAAATCCAATTTTATTTTTATGCTGTTGAGAATTTTAGTTTGTCCTTAGAAGTATTCTATGAAAGTCAAATTAAATTTCTCTAACTTTAACAAATTGCCATCATATTTGAAAACCTATCAAATAAATAAAATTATTCCTGTACCTTCCAGCAGATCTATGTAGACTTGCGTCGATTCATCAGGGCGGGCTGTATGACGTTATCATATCGTGTTTGATTGTGATAACTACAGAAAAAATATATTCACCCCGCCCCCTCACCGCCTTCTGCCCCAGGACACTCTTGGGTAGAACAGTGAAACAATAAAAATGGAAATCAGTGTTTCATTATGAATTTTTTATTGGCTGAACAAAATGCGCAATAAAACTTAATTGAACTGAAATTAAAAATTCATGAGGTTTTCTTTCCTTTATTCTGCTGAAGCTATCATATAAATCAATGTCAGAAAGATTTAAACCAATATTTCACAAGATAAACAACTGGGAACTGTATGTCAAAACAACACCATAAGATAAATGAAAAAGTATTATCAATGTTCCAATTAAACGAAAATCTGAGTTAAGATAGCATATAACGGATAGTGTTGGAACATCGTTTTAATGATTCTGTTAATACTTTTATAGGTGCATTATGTATAATATCTTGGTTTGTTTCTCTCTTTTGTGTAATAATCTTATATTCTGCTGTTAAATATAATCTGCAATTTCATATGAATACTTTTAGTAATTGACAAAATAAAAAAAATCTGTCAAGCCAGGTTTCATTCTGTGATCTACCTTGACAACTGGTACCATCCACTGTTCACTAACTAACTTACATTCATCAGTTGTTGACTTCCTGATGGACAAATATATCCTGGTTCATAAAGCAAATTCAGCATGCAACTGGTTTTAATACACTTTGGTGATTATACTCTTTTGAGCAAAGACCAGCTGCCTGAGTAGACTGTAGTTTTGTGTTCTGGAGTGATCTTCATTATGGAGTTACTGGGCTGAGACTGACAGAGCTCATTTATTTGAGATATGTAATCCACTTCCTTGAAAAGAGAAAAAGCAATCTCCTTTTTTGGGGTTGAATTTATGCTTTCCAGGGGTAGTGAAGAGTGATCAATATGTATACAGCTTTGCTGCGGTACTGCTAAACTAAGATAATTTCTAAATCAATATTGCTGACTTGTGTACGCCATATTTCCGATTCTGCAGGTTCACAATGATCCAACATGCCAATCTTCTCCATATTCTTGTCAGCGATCAGTCAGCTTGTTCTTTGCCTATGAAGGGGAAATTATTCTACAAAGTCATGAAGTTATCCATCATGGACAAAGGTCAGCTTTTTGCTTCAAGAAATTTCCAATTCTTCTGGCTAATTAAGGTTGTTCTAAACAAAACCTTGTGTTGAAGATTTATTTGGATAGGAATATTTCTTTTCATTATGACTTAATATTACTGAATCAATCAGACTGTAACTCCTATTGAGACTCTTGCAACACATTCTAAAAGTGTTTTCTATGCCACATCTTTAAATATGTTAGTATATAAATCTCTACAATGTTGAGAGGGTTCACTGAGACAGACAAGTATGGAGCTGAAGACTTTAAGTCCTGTAATTCTTTATTTGGATGTCAAAGATGTCTGACTCCACTGAATTCAGGTTAGTGAGTAATAACTTGAACATGCACGTTGTGTTTTCTAACAAAAAAACATTAAAAATGGAAGGAAGTAAGGAACTATGAGAGCAGAAATTCTTAAAGGTCTTTCACTCTAGTGTGACATAACTTTTCTTTTGCTGAATTAAAGAAAATTTATGAAGCTTTATAGGGGTAGCTGGGCTGGATTGACCCCCTTGATATTTGGTAAGAGGTTGTAAACTGGAAAAGGTAAACACGTTTTGGGCTGAGCCTTAATATAGACCAAACCTTGCAAGAAGTGGTCGATTGTGTGGTTGCCATCTCTCATGTTCATAGATTGTGGGGCAAATGTAGAAGGAATTCTCCTGCTTGAGGAAAAATGCCAAGGTATTGACGTCCACAGCTTGACACCCCAAATTGCCTGTACCTATAGAATGCATACCACAGAGCCTGCATGCTAAACATCATTGACAAGTAGGCAAGGAAACTGAAGCAGAACTTATCAAAACTTTCTCATATGCACTTATAAGTTCAGAAACATTTGATCTAAATGCCGTGCCCAGACTTTGAAACCCTTTGGTACAGATAACTGTTATATTCCTGCAACCAAACTAAAATTTCCTCTGAAAGTACCAAATTATTCACCTGCATGTGGTGGATTACAGACTGTTTTCTCCAGAGAGCTACAAATAAATTACTTTGTGCTACTTTGTCAGAGCTTTCATTGGGAAACTTTCATCAAAGCATAGGAGAAAGTGAAAACTGCAGACGCTGGAGATCAGAGTCGAGAGTGTGGTGCTGGAAAAGCACAGCAGGGCAGGCAGCATCCGAGGAACATCAGGAATTCCTGATGAAGGGCTCATGCTAAAAAATCTAAAACATATGGAGCATATCCTGAGATACTGAGATGCATAGTGACTGTTTGCAGCCAGCCAGATACTTGCTCTGACCACCAGAGTTCTCAGCATCTCGACTGATGGTAACACATGCGAAACTGCAGGAAATAGGGTAGATACTAAATGAGTATTTTTGTGTCAGTGTTTACTGGGGAGAAGGATATGGAAGATAGAGAATATGGGGAAATAAATAGCGACCTCTTGAAAAATGTCCTGGTCGGTGTTGATCTGCCTGTCATTCATCTCCTTAGCCCTTATGAGGAGAGGGCATTTACTCTGACTGCCCCAAGCAACTAACTGACCAATTCAAAGCCACTGGGCTAGTATTGGATACTGTCCTGGCCCACTGTCTTTGCAATCATGGGGTCAGAAAGGAGAAAGAGACCATTCAGCCTACTGAATCTACACCAACCTCCAAAGAACATCCCATCTTCACCCTACCCCCCTCCCCACGCTATCCCCGTCATCCCGCATTTAATGTGGTTAATTCACATAGCCTGCACAGTCCTGGACACTACAGGGCAATTTAGCATGGCCACTCCACCTAATCTTTACATCTTTTATCTAAGCTGACTCCCCCAGACTGGAGGCACCAGCTACTTCATCCTTTCATTCATAGTTATGGTTACCACTCTACTGGTTGCATTGCGTCACCCCTATATATTCAGAACTGTACAAAGAGTAATATGGCCATTAACTAAGGGTGGTGCAATCATAATAACACCATTAGTTCTTTATAACCACAAAACACTAGGTCAATGATGTTTAAAAAAATATAAACTTGAATTTCCTACTCTGTTCCTCAGGGTGCAGCTGCCATACATTATTGGAAACCTAAGATTTGAACAAATAGCTGGATATGTACTGGTTAGACATCATCATGGATTTTCTCTGGCATGGGATGGTAATTCAGGAGCCTACATAAAGATGAACGTGGATTATGTCGGAAAAGTATGTGGACTATGTGGCAATTTTAATGGAAATATGCATGATGACTTATACACTAGCTACGGTAAGTTTAAAAAAAATGTGAATCAAGTAAGCACTAATATGGTAATCTGATATGGTTGTGTATCGTATAATCTTAGAGCAATGTTAGATATCTCAACATAAATATTGATACCATTTATCTTGCAATGTACAAAGTATGGTTTTTTTGTACTCTGTAATTCAAATATCTTTTGTTTGCATCCAAAAATTGCTAAAACCATTTCCATTGCACATACCAAAAGATCCATTCCAAAGATAATTATGGAGCAATGAACTAGTTTACTGTAGCTATGTCTCTGATTTGTATTCTTTTTCATTATGGCTATTCAATGGGAGCATCTGATTGTGCAGTGGGCTCTTTAAACCTTTTCTCATTGAGCAAGAAAAATGCTGTGCTGTCAGAATAGAGGGTCAACATAATTTGAATAATGGCATGGTCATATATAGCATAGAAGTAGCTTTTTTTTCTCCAGAGAAACCAAAGTTTTTAATATATACATTATTGACGTACAATCTCTGGAGAACTATTGTAATTTTCATGTTTCACTTCAGTTATTTTTGTTCCAGTATAAACGGTGTAAATAATGAGAATACTAAATAACACTAAATGAAAAGGGATGCCATTTTACTACAAGTATACAAAGCCCTGGTTAAACTAATTTATAGGTCAGTTCACTGCATGTTAGAAGCAATATTTTCACCGTGGAAATATTATGAAGACAAAATTATTAAATGATTGTGGCAGTCCTCCCATCTCCAAAATTTGTGAACCTGACACCATGTAAAACTCCCCTGTCCATATCCTCACTGTCAAATAGTCCGCTTCACTGACCAGCCTGCTTGAGCAATGTCTCAAGTTTAAAATTCTCATCCATGTTTTCAGATCCTTCCATGGTTTCACTTGCTCCCTCTCTCAATAATCTGTTCCAGCTCTGTAGCCTTCCAAGCTACCTGAACTCCTTCCTGAGGATCTCAGACTTAAATTGTTCTTCAAAGTTTGTGTGAGGATCTCAGACTTAAATTGTTCTTCAAAGTTTGTGCGAAGATTTGTAGCTCGGGTGCTCGTGCTTAAATTGTTCTTCCGTTGGTGGCCTGTTTAAGTAGCAAAGACCCTGCCCTTTGGAAATTCTTCCCTAAACCATAGTGTGTCTCTACTTTACCTTCCTCCTTTAACATTCATTTTTGACTAAACTTTTAATCTTGTGTGATTCAGTGTTAAATTTTAATTCCTAATGGCCCTATGCCTTGGAAAATTATTCAATTTGAAAGGCATTGTGTAAATGCAGATTGATATTATACCCCTGCGTTCTAGACTTTTAAACCAGTTGAAAAGTTCTGTTTCAATTTAACTCATCAATTTCATTAAAAAATAATTTATAAAACCTCAATCAAGTCACCCTTAACCTTCTGTTCAGGAAATATAAGCATGCTTTATGTAATAACTCCTCTGAATCTAACCTTTGAACCGATGTGTCACGATTTCTAAGGCTAATATTTCCTTTCTAAGGTGTGGTTCCCAGAGTTGTACATTAGACACCTTTTACCAAAACTTTGTCCCCTTTATATTCCAGCTGTCTTGTTATAAAGGCTAGAATTCTATCAACCTTGAAATACAATTTTTATACCTCACTGTTCTGTTTTAATAATGTGTGTTTGAACTCCTAAATACTTTTGGATTTTCCAACATTTAAATAATATTCAGGCAACCTTCAACAACGTTGTTCCCGAGTTTAAGTTGGCACCATAGTCCAGTTTATAGACTTCAACAGTCAAAGGCCTGAAAATCCATGCCCTGTGGATGGAGATCACAATTCAAATTCCTGTTTGCCTGAACCCAGTCAACTTGTGAAGTTGGTGCTGGGATCTCATAATAATATGAAAGATATGCAGTCAACATGAGGTGAATGTTTGTTTTGATGGACGGAGTGGAAATAAAGCCTGATTGAAACATCGATTCTCCTGTTCCCTGGATGCTGCCTGACCTGCTGTGCTTTTCCAGCAACACATTTCCACCATTTAATAACAGCCAGCATTTCTTAAACAGAAGTGCACTGTGGTTGTAGAAAGAAAGGAATTTTATGAAAGAAGAAATAGCTACTAATGGCTCTTTAATCAAGTAGGGGATCCAGGAGGGAGGTCCTCTTTAATTTTCCGTGGAACAAAAAGTCCTTCGGGCAATACTTGAGTTAACACTGAGACAATGTAGGAGTAAGTATCAATGTCCAGTACACAGCTGCAATGATGTAATAGGCTGAATGACCTATGCACAGTTGTAAAGGTTAAAATGTAGCTTTGTATTGTTTCCTCATGTCTGTGTCACCTCTGATCTCACTACTCTTCTCCCCAGGTTTCTTTTCTCATCAATCTGCCTCTGCACTCCTTCTACATACTGATTGTAACCTGTAGATCCTCACCACTATTCCTAATTCATGTCTCCACATGTCACCTCCAATACACGACAGAGCAGCTATTCAACAATAACTGACATTTTAGATTAGATTAGATTACTTACAGTGTGGAAACAGGCCCTTTGGCCCAACAAGTCCACACCACCCCGCCGAAGCGCAACCCACCCATACCCCTACATTTACTTTACTAACAATCCCTTCACAAGATGCTGGCCAATAATCTGAGACCAGAAACCACGAATGGAAGAATTGGAGCACACTGCCACATGAAATACCCTCTAGTGGAAGTTCTGCTGGCTATTTTAAGAAAGGGGAGCATTATGGCCATATCAATTGGCAACATTGGCAAAGATATCAAGCTAAATTTACTCACAGCTGATGCTTTTTTTCAAAAAAGACATCTTTCTTCTAATTCATAGAAACACTTTAGATGGTAAACTGCAGATGTTTTTACTAGCTCACCCTTCGCACCAGAAGCTAATCTTCCCCACTCCCCTTCATGCCACGAACAATATGGAAATCCTCGTGTCTTTCCAGAAATAAGAGGGCAGCATTCCTGCAGAATTTGTGAAACTTGGCCGGATCCCAACATGCTCTGAGATAGGCCAGACATGCAGTAAGGTGGAAGATTAGTTGTTGTGTAGTTGACTACAGGTCACCACACGTGTGCAGTATATACAGAGATGGGTTTGAGCAACAAAAATGCATTGCGCTCAGTAGGAGAATTGCATAAGGCTCTGCTGCATTGGATTTAGATGCTGAGTTTGATGACCAAGCACTAGAAAATGCTAGGTACATTGAGAAGCTTCTCCACAAACTCACATATAATTGGATGAATTCAACTTCAGTGCCTTGTGGAGAGCATTCTGTCTGAAATGGAGCGAATGGTGAGTTCCATGATTAGAGCAGTAGTGCTTTGTTCGAGCTCCTTCTGGCACCCAATTCTACTACCATGGAAGCTCAAATATCTACAGTGGGAAAATTCCACCGTGGTCTTCCTAGACATCACACCAGTGCACTGAAGGCTCATTCACAACCACTGGACTAATCCATCACAGCCACGAGAAAATGCCATTAGTTTCCATGGAGAGACACTTTCACGCAAGGCTGCTATCCTGACACTCAGTCTCGTAACATTTGTGTCACACTGTCAGCTAAACCAGACTGCCTCAGTCATGCCAGATCTCTGCTGTTTGCAGCCAGGCTGTCAATGCCCAAATCTACTCAAATTTGTCCACTGTGATTGTGTATTGTTCTCAATGGAGTTTTCCAACTTCCAACTCGCATCCACAGCGAATAGATTTCCTAAGAGCGCTTCGATAGGAAAACAAGCACACAAAATGAGCCATAAGGTGTCTTACCAGAATAATTGTTAATTATTGCTCGTAGGTATTTGGCTCTGATAGAATTGAGTTGATAGAGAAATTATTTTCTGGAATGTATTTTCATGTTGGTTGTTGTATTTGTGGTGAAGTGAGGGCAGGATCCATCAGAATGGACTGAAGGAAGACAGTGGAATGCTGATGTATACGCAGTATTGATAAGGCATGCATAGCTATAGGGAAATTTCAGAGAGCAGAGGTGATTCACAATTTTGAATGAGCTAAGAGCCCTGAAACTAGGGGCAGTGGTTGATAATGCTTCCAGTAATGTTCCTTCTGCTCTTGCTCCTTCTGCATTTTTGCTAGCCAGATAATGGTAAGGATTGTTCCCTTGTGATGTTAACATTATGAAGCATGCAGTTGACATCTGCACATAGAATAGAAATTTATTGTCACATGTACTTCTACATGAAAACTACAGTGAAAAGTTTTATAAGTCGCCACAGCACCCCACCTACGTCAATGTCAGAAGTCATACATAATAATAAACAGAAAAATAAAATTAAGGCAAAATTCATCACAGTTCAGGTAACGGTGCCTGGGCTCAGGGAAAGCCGACTGAGGAAGGATGGAATACCCTGAAGAGGCAGCTGGGAGAAGATTGCCATTCTGGAACAATTCCACCATTCCAGAACAAGACCACTATTCTGGAACAAGACCGCCATTCTGGGACAAGTCTGCCATTCTGGAACAAGACCACCATTCTGGAACAAGATTGCCATTCCGGACAAGACCTCTGCACTGGGCTGCTGGAGCACTGGTCAGAAGCCTCTGCTGAAGAAGCCCGCCATGCTGGACTGAGATCATCACTTCCGGACAAGACTGCCTGCATGGCCGCTGGAATACCTGGACACTGAATATGAAGAAGACCTCCACACGGGGAGGAGCCTGCTATCCTGGGACAAGACTGTCACACCGGGAAACTGCCATATTATACTGAGAACACCACTTCTCCTCCTTCAGGCTCCCAGGCCTAGCCGCACAACTACAGCCTCAGCCTAGCCTTTGTGTCCAGGTAAGGGGAGTCAGCCTGGGACTGCTTCTTACTGAGTGGGAGACCCAGGGGGCATCTTGTCCATCCTCTCCTGGTGCTGCTATGCTGCTGCTGCTGCCGGAGGCCTCTTTCTTTATCTGTCACTCTCTAGGACTTAAAAGAAAAGAAAACGGAGAAAAAGGGAAAAAGAAAAGAGAGAGAACCAAAGAGAAGAGAGAAGCAAAGCTGTTGGGAGTGGATGCACCCTCTACTCCACCACCATTTTACAATCTCTTCAGAGACCATTAACTTAAAATAATATCAAACTTTTCAGTCTGTAACTGAAAGGATGGCATGACAACAATTCATGTTTAAGATCTTTGCAGTAACAAGAAAATTAAAAACAGCATTAACTCAACATTATTTCATAGGCAATGTAAGCTACAGAACAGATCAGATACAAATTTAAACTATAGATCAGATCCTGTATATTTAGCACAACAACTTCATTGTCTTTTAGGTGGATATGTTCTTCTGGAACAAGTCAAAAGTCATTCTTATTTCTCACAAGTCTACTTCTGTCCTTTTTCTTTTACCAGCCAGCCAACTATTAACACAGGAATGTCATTCAAGGTGAGGGTTCTTCCTAGCCATTTTTGCTCTCCTGCACGCTGCTGAATCTTCCAGCCTTGTTGTCAAATCTTCATGAGCTTTGTCTTTTCAGTTTGAGCGTGTGCTCCCTCACTTTTCACAAATTACTTCATAATCTTCACCAAGTCTTTCACTAACCTTGACCAGGATGATATATCTATCCACAAAACTCAATGGCACTATTATTTCTTTTCCACAGAGTGTGTCAGTGCGTCTACATTTTCTCCATACTATATTTACTACTGATGGCAGTGTGTGTCAAGTTCGCTTTTAACCTAAATAGTACCATACAATGGCCTGTAAGTTTCCAACATCATAATGGCAAGCTGTCAATCTCTGGTACTGCTGACACTAGAAATTGTTGCTTTTATGCATATTTGAAATGTGAAAGATGTAATGTGCTTAGCCCACCTTTCACGAGTGGCCATTAGTTGTGACCTACCATTTGTCCACTTGATCTTCATTCAAGGGGAAAATCTGTGCTAAAGGGAACGTGTATTTTTTTCAAATTAAATTCAATTGTTTGAATTTATTTTAGGTTTATTAACTGAAGAAATAGCTATTTTTGGTAACAGCTGGAGAGAAGAAATTCCAGATAAGGAACATTGTCGCATAATTCCCGTCAACTACCCAGCACCATGTTTTGGTCAAAACCAAAGGGTAATTGAAGTTAGTTATAAACCAATTGAATTTTAAGCTTAGTTTTATTTTCAGGATATTAAATTGTTTTGAAGTTGTATACTGATATCGTAAATTATAATAGTTTCAATGTTCTTTGCAACGATCAGGAGAATTAGAAATGACATTGCTGTAATGTGTTATATAAGAGAAAACTGATTTTAGAAATATACTATTCTCCTTTCTAATGAACAGTAATTTTATCTTCCAAATATCTAACTGCTTAATCAGATAAGTTTCCGTAACCAGTCTGTTTTCTCCAATGTTGCTTGTGTGCCGAACATTTGGCTACAATATCATTTTGTTGGGGTCCATTGTGAGGGGAGTAAATATTTCATAAAAAGCACATTAACAACAGAGATGCTAAAGTCAGAAGCAGAAAGGTTGATAGAGGAAAGCAATGGTGTTCAAGTTAATAGAGAAGGTTGGATTTGTAGGGAAGGTAGTGCCTTGTATACATAGTCCAAGATCTGGGCAAAAAGATAGTTAAAAATGCTGAAGGTAAAGTTAGTATTAGAGAGATTTGTCACTGAGCAGGCAATCTGAATTCATTGGAAACTCTGGGATTCACTATAATAAACATGTGGTCATTAATGTATAAATAATGAATTAATGAGTTTAATCTACATGAATAGATAGTACAGATGTAAAAAGATTCTCAACTGTATTCAAAATTTTATTATACTCTAATACATAAATATTGTAACAAAAATTGACAATGTGAAAGATATATTTGATCTATTCAATAAATTGAACATTATGAATGTGCTAGGCTTCCCTCATGATGGTTTATGATTCAAGTGAAATGGTCATGTGATTTGATTAAGCATGGTAGTCATTTCTGATGGAAACAGAGTGGCAATCACCACCCCACCTTCACACTTAATCAATTCCATCTCCACTTCCCAGTGTTTCCTGGTTACATTAATACTTTGCCCAGAAAAATAATTGTTTTTTTTATGGAAACAACTGACTGCACTATCTGTTTAATGCAAAAGCAGTTGAAAAAATGGGTTACTACATGCTGCTAGAATGAAATAAGGTGAAGGTGAAAAATTGGCTACAGATTCACACCGACTTTGAATACTATGGCAAGTTTGATGCTGGGGGTGTGGGATCATTTAATAAGGGATGGTGGTGGTGCCTTCACCCTGATTAAAATAATGTTGGGAAGACAAATGAACATTAATTGACCAGTTAGTACTCACTTAAGAATCTCATTCTGTTCCAGTTGTTAAAAATATTGGAGAATGGCTTCTTATGGTACAATGGTGATGTCCCTACCTCAAAGCAAGGTGGACTAGATTCAAGTCCTAGTTGCTCCGATCGAAAGAGTATAAAAGTAGGGATGTTTTGTAGAAATTATGAAAAGTATTATCTTGTTATTTTTTAAAAATTAACCTGACTTGTTACAGTGTTCCATTTAAGTATGTAATATTTATTGACAAGGTATTGCCAGTTTTCATTACAGAACAGTAATTTACTCGTTGTTTCATTTATATCCTGATAATTATGAGAGTTCTAACATTTTTATGATAATTTCCAGAAAATAAGGAACACTTGTAGCGTGCTTCTTGAGTATCCATTTGTCCTTTGTCATTACCATGTTCAACCTTATCCATACATGGCGAGCTGTGTGAATGATCTCTGCATGTGAGTATGTTAAAATAATACAAGTCTTTATAACATGTTTAATTATAGATTGTCCTAATAATTCATACCGAATGTATGCCCATTAATAATTGATGATAAAAGATTGTGCAATTAAAATATGTAACATTCCAAAGATCCAGATTATTTGTCCGATTGCAAATGTTGATGAATGAAAAGAAAGACTTTTGCTTAAGTGACTAAGGAAAGGATAATCTAGCTGTGCAATTACTTTTCAATGTTGTTACTTTCTTTCATTCGATCAGGTATGGACCAGATAACACAACATTGTGTGCAGTGCTGACCGAGTATGCAAGAGCTTGTGCGCAAGTGAATCAACCATTACATGAATGGAGACAGTTGTTCAACCAGTGTGGTATGATACACTGACAGTAGATGTACAGAGCAGATTTACTACACAGTCTACATTAATACAGAATGGTTTTTGGGTCACATATTAGGCAATTAGAATTAATTCTATGTCATAATCCTAACTACATCCAAGCAAAGACTTTGAAATCATATTCATCAACACTAGGAATGGGTGAGTTAGGAGCATGCAAGTGTTCTTTAGATGTATGATCCCACTTCATACTTTACAGATATCATTCTGATACAAATATGTGTGCCATAACAATGTATAAAGAGACCAAATAATTTTTGTAACAGAGCAACTTATATACATTTTTTAACTTGAAAACTAGTTGAAGTTTATTGATCTATTAATCTAATTGATTATGCAGGATCAAGTACAACCAGTACAGTCGGTTCTGCTATAACGCGTGTTTCTTCAGTGTGAATTGGCTTTGACACGATTGAAGAATTTAGACTGTTATTTGTAAAATATGCATTTTCCTAATCTGTATTGGCTATAACATGATTCCAGCCCCATTAATTTAAATGGTGCAGCTATTACGTGATTTTCTTATAACGTGAGATTGTATGAGAATGGAACTGTTGTGGTATATCAGAACTGACTGTATGTATGGTGGGTGGTTGAGTTCAATAAGATTTTAACCTGAAATAGAACATACTAGTTAGTCAGTAAAGTCACATGACTGTAGCAAATATTGGTCCGGTCGGCATGCGCAAGCAGCTCATTCTTTTATCATCCATTTCATTTATAGAGTCATGGAGATGTATAGCACAGAAACAGATCCTTCGGTCCAACTCGTCCGTGCTAACCAGATATCCTGAACTAATCTAGTCCCATTTGATAACATTTGGCCACTATCTGTTTAAACTGATCCTATTCATATACCCATCCAGATGCCTTTTAAATGTAATTGTACCAGCCTCCACCACATCCTATACACACCATTCCATGGGAGAAAAAGTTGCCCCTTAGGTCCCTTTTAAATCTTGCCCTTCTCACCTTAAACCTATGCCCTCTAGTTTTGGACTCCCCTACCGTAGGAAAAAGAACTCGATCATTTACCCTATCCATACCCCTCATGACTTTATAAACCTCTATTAGGTCAACCCTCAACCTCCGATGCTCCACGGAAAAAGGCCCCAGCTTATTCAGCCTCTTCCTATAATTCAAATCCTCCAACCCGCCAACATCATTGTAAATCTTTTCTGAACCCTTTCAAGTTTAACAACATCTTTCCAATAGCAGGGAGACCAAAACTGAGCAATATTCCAACCACCAACTTGTACAGCTACAACATGACATCCCAACTTCCTTAACTTCTCAAACCCCTTTCAGCAGGGTTAAATGAAAAGCTATCACAACTTTATAGTTTGATTGCTAGCTTTAAGCATTAACTAGTTGCAAGAGCCCTTGTTTATTCATGAGCCCCTTTTCAGTCAAGCAATTATTACCTGTGACTAATTATTCCACTGGCTTTGTTTCTGTAGAAATGAAACCTTAATTGATGTCTAGTAAAACAAAATCTCTAGCATTGACCTATTCCTTTACCTATCGCAGTCAGAATATATATATTAAACATATAAGTATCTTCGAACAGATAATATTTTGTATTTATTATGATGAACAAATTAAGTGAACAAAATGTGTGTTGAAAATCGAACAATTGAAAGATTTACAGCGGAATCAGTAGAAGCCTCTTGTGTAACTCATGAATCATATATAATGACTGAGACTGTCTGGTCTTTGCTGTAATTGCCTGCTGCATGATAGATGCCGCTAGAATTGCAGGATTTTATAAGATCTCACTTGAAGCATTAGGACAGTCTGGGAACTGTATGATTTATGGAGACATAGGCTGGTGTTCTCTACTTATTTTGAGCTGAAGGCACACTGCTGGCAGCAGAAGAGAGGAATCCAGCTCATGATGAAGTGGAATTTAAAAAAATGTTGTTGTTAATGGGAGCCAAAAGTAGGGGTGGTTTTAATTCCACAGAACTGTTGTCATTTTACTTTGTAAATGTAACAATTCCAAACTGATCTCTTTTGAATGCAATGTGATCATTCACAACTGAAAATCTCAGGTTGTCTTCATTGCTAGTTTTTCTTTGCCATTCTTTCCCCCACAGTGCCAGTTTGTGAAGATGGGTTTGTCCACCGTGAATGTGTAGATTGTTGTCCCGTGTCATGTGGCCTGGAGCAGGAATGCATTGACAGTGATTTTCAGTGTCTTGATGGATGCTATTGCCCTGAAGGTAGATTCATAATTTAGATTCATAATTTAAATTAAAATCATTCTGAAGCCTCATTTGTTTGCTTGTCCATAGCGAGCCTATCATGTCTTAACGTGTCAAAGATTGACCTTAGTGGATGACAATGACAGCATTAATATCTTTACAAGCCTATTACTTAACTATATTTTAAGTTGACTTTTGGATCTGGTTTTCAAACAGCGTTATAGAAAATTCAAGTAAGTATTGCTGGCATATTATTGAATAAAGCCCCCCATTTAAAAAAAACACTTGCAGTCTTGCACTCTTCAGGACATTTGGCAGAATTTTAATATAAAGGGAACAGGTTTTTGAGTATTGTTCAGTATGAGCATGCTCATTGTTTGCAAGTACATTCAGACTGGTAACGGTGTTACTATGTAGAATGCACTGGTAGATGATGACTGACAGTTAAATAGTTTGGTCCTTTAGTAATTTGGTCAGTACTTTGGCTGTTGCAAGCAGCTGAAGTATCTTACTTGTCTCCAAATGACAATAGAAGAGAAAACAAAATGAGATCAGAGCAAGTTGTTTATAACTGCGAAAGGTGAGATTAGACAGCTAGTATACCATTTGAGGAAAGAGTAAAGTTATGGTTAAAGTGGTGCAGAGAAAATGAGAAAATGCAGTGAGTCAAAAAAAAACCCAGGACAAACAGATGTGCTTTTGTTGCATTTTTAATTCATCATAGGCTATCCCTTGATTCAAGGATAATGTACACTCAGTTAAGAGTTTCTGCCATCTCTTTATGGGACTGAACAGGCTTATTTTGACTCTCAGATCTTCGAATAAATGAGGCAGGGCATTACACAAATTGGAATGCAAGACATCTTCCTTTATTGCTCTCTCTGTTACTTTGCATCACCATTGAAATGTTGGGTGAAGCATGATGTACCTTGATGGAAAAGTTGTCATTATTTTGAACGATGTGCAGTAGGCTCCTCCTAGTTATTGTTGTCGATGTTGCCATATATCAAGTAGAGCTTCTGAGTATGAGCTGCTGTTTGAGAGTGGAGAAAACAGAACCTCTTGGAACAATATTTTACAGGATTGTAGGTATAGTGTCCAATGCATTATAAGTGATATTGCAGGAGTCCGGCCTGAATGTTTTGGATCCGGTATCATTAGAAATACAAACATTTGTTCAAATGTTGTTGCAATGAGTCTGAAGAATGTGGCATAGGCATTGCTGGTAGATTTTTTCAAACACTCTATTTGTGTGTCACTGATACACAGTCCAGGTCTCTCTGTAGTAAAGCAGTGTGGCCACTGAAATTCCTCTATATACCAGGACTTCTGTTGACTTGTGGAAGACTTTGTTGTCAAACATGCAATGCTTATATTTGTAGAAGACAGGGTTATTGCATTGATCCAGTTTTGGATCTCCTTGTTAATGCTGGCCTTTTGAGAGAGGTGGATGCCAAGGTATGAGAACCGCTCAATGTGTTCCAGGGTCATTGCTTTAGGCAACAAAATAGATCAAACAGCATAAAGACAATAAAAACTGTTTCATTCCTGAGACTGGGGGAGGAGTAGGGTGGAGGAGCTCTTTCTCCTCCCACATTTACAGGATGACTGCATGAAGTCTTGATGCGAGGAGAAGCTCAGCAGCTGTGGAGACCTCAGCTAGAATACCACAGATTTTGTTATCTTTGATCTTCTTCCTTGCTTGTTGCAGCTGTCTCTATTATTCAATGAATTCTACCACCAGATACTGTGGGATGGCCTGGAGAGAATCAGCTTATTACTGAGGACTAAAGAGTCTTTTAAACCAGTCTGTTTGTAACTTGGCAACACTTTGAATCCCAAGAGCTTCCTCATATATATCATCTCGAAGACCTGGCATTATACAATATAACAACAGTTGACTCCACCCCATCTCTACTTGTCTGCTGGTGAAACCTTCATGCATGCCTCCATTTGGTGTAGTTTTGGCTATTTCAGTTCTTGTCTTGGCTGGATTGCTCACATTCCACCTCCATAAACTTGAGGTCATACTAAACTCTGCTCCCCCAATCATATCTTCACTTGCAGCAAACTGATCTACATTGGTTCCCAGTCAGGCAGCATCTCATTCTTGTTTCCAAATACCTCCATGGCTGCCTGTTCCCCGTATTTGTAATCTCCTGTCGTCCCACAACCCATTGAGGTATCTGCACTCCTTTCATTCTGATCTGTGTATTCCTAATATTAATTGGTCCACCATTGGTGATCGTGACTTCCATTATCTAACATCTAAACTCTGGCATACCCTCCCTTAACCTCACTGCCTCTCCTCACTAAGATACTCCTTAAAGTTTCACTCTGTGATTAAGACTTTAGTGATCAGCACTAATATTGGACTCAGTATCATGCTTTGTATCAATGTGCTCTTGTGAAGTGCTGTGCAATGTTTTATTGTATTATTGGCACGATTATAAATGCAAGTTGTTATTGCCAAAGTGGCTTTAAGGAACAACCAAAGTATTCCTCAAGTTTGAATATTATGATTGAAAAGTTTTTTTGTTCTGGTTTTATCAACTAACCATTCGCTAGTAATTTTCTGCACCTACTTGTAAACTAAAGTTTAAATATAATTTTTAATATGACCAATGGTATTTTCTGACAGCTATAAAATGTTATTCAAAATAAGGCATACAATGATGTAATTGTTTCTTACAGGTTTAGTTTATGAAAATGGAACATGTTTGAACTCCACAGAGTGTCCTTGTACGTTTCATGGGATTCCCTATACTTCAGGCTCTGTAATTCAGAAACAATGCAGCTACTGGTTAGTGATTCATTCGTCAAGGTATCTTTCCATTCTCAGGAGGATTTATTTCACATTAAAACAGTGTAAAATTCTTCTGTTATTGTGAATGTAATATATGGTTGCTTAGATCTTTCAGTCTCCCTAAAAGACGCACATTGGTACCTCTTGGTGTTTGATGCTGGGACAGTGGATAATTATCAGGAAGCTTAAATTTCCATGGGCAATTACCTTGCACCCAGAGTTAGATTTTGAGTCTTTGCAGGGTTCTGATTTATTTATATTTAATAATTCCCTCAGAGATATTGCTGGAATTAAAACCTTCTCAAACCAACCACTGACTATAATATTAGCCACTGTTCCAGTTACTCACCACTGGAACCCCCAAGCTCACTCACAATAGTTGTTACCTCTCCCTGGCCATCCAATGCCCCAATCCCACAGACCTTGGGCACCCCAATGGACACTCAACCCAAATGGGCGCCAAGTGACATCACTTTCACTACATTGGGCATTAGAGCAGCACTGAAAATCTCCCACCCCCATTGGATGCCTGATCTGTCCCCCATGGACACTTGACCAATCCACTTCCAACCACCTGAAACTGTACCCAGTCCTCAATCTCTCACTTACTGAGCTGCTATGGGCAACCGTCCTCACTCAGCTACCTTACATACTTCACTTCTCTCCCTTACTATCAAGGTGGATTTGAGACCTTTAGCAATGTGTACTTTCTGGAACATGGCAACCAATTTCATTAAAAAAAGAAGTAACAGTTTCAGGAATGATTCAATTCAATGCTGTCTCCGTGATTGCTGGACTGTTTCAGTTCTGAAGGATCCTATGTCTGAAATCTAGCTGGAAAAACTAAGGAATAACTGAACAATCTTTCACCTGATGTGGGCCAGAAATAGGAATTTCTGACTCAGGTTGAAAGATTTGGGCTGATATCTTATTAAGATAAATTCAAGGTTTTTATACAAATCTTTTTAAATATTTAATTGATGTGGATCATTTGAAATAGATTTGGATCTTCTATTGCAACAGAAGTGTTAAATTGGAAAACAACAGGACCATGAATGTAGACAAGGGATGTGAATATAATGGATAGACAGATTTGAGATAATATTCTAACTTCTCTCTCCCACCAACAATTCCAATCAGAAATTTGTTTACATGCTGAGCATGACTTTCCAGTTATTACAGAAATAGCTGGAACCTGGAGTGACCATTCCTAGTATGTAAGACTCCCGTCCAGCAAATTAAGATAATCCAAGACTTGTTCAGCTTTTCAGCATTTAAGTTCATTGAATTAATCCTCCTTCATGGTTTGGAAGCCCTTGACATACCATTTTGGTTTATATAATAAATTCAGGATCTGGTTCTGAGGCAGACTTATGGAGAAATAAGGAAAGTAATTACCAGGACAGAGGACTCTGGCCTCTAGCAGCCTCTTCCTGAGAACCCTAGAGGAGAAGAATCCATCTCATGGCTAGATTTTGTCACAGGTCATCACTTTAGGACCTTACTTAAATAGTTAAGATTGTTCAAGATTAGGAGAACATGAAATTTGTTAGAATGGTGCTAATTATCCTGCGAACATCCTTTATAATTCGAAAAGTGAATGTTTATTGTGAAGTAGATAAGAAATTTATGAAATTTAAAATTATACATGCTGTATGCTATTATTTGAAGACTTAAGTATAAGAAAATTCACATATTCAGGACTTGTTGGAAGTGCCACAAGACTTGAAACTACAATACACAGATGGATTTTAATCCTTAGATGGCCCATTTCTTGATGTCACTCCCCCAAGTGAATTTTCCGAGTGAATTGCATAAACGTGTTGTTTCCACCCCAGGTAGTTGGTGTAGGCTGGAGACAGGAGTGCTGCCTTCAGATGCTGGACTAAGTGGGAACAGTAGCAGGCTGATGTTGAGGCCAGCAAATTAGGAGACTCAACTCTATTTGCTGGGACTTTGATCTTGTGCTATGGATGACTGGTAGGCCACCTGGCCTTCAGTCCTCATACATCCTCACCCGTACACCAAAACCCCATGACTTTTTCATTTTCAAGCATTCCTCCTATGCTTTTTCTGTGCCCATTCATACCTTCCATTGTCCCTCCACAAATCCTTTCCCACAACCCCTTACATCTCTCTCTCTCTCTCTCTTTCGTGCACGCGCACACAAACACACACACACACAAACTCACTCTCACTCTCACTCTCTCATCTGCCTATTATTATTTTTCACAAAACAAATGCTCACTTAGAAGGGAGCAAGTAACAAGGGAAAAGAGAAGACAGTTAAGATTTGGGATAATATTATACTTGATGCACACTGAGCAGAAGTTAAACAATTAAACCATCTTTAACTCTACATTGAACGTCATTGTATCAGTTGTGGTTTGGTACTGGTATTCTCACCCCTGAGCCAGGAGCATTCTGGATTCAAGTCTGTGATTTTGTTTTCCATTTTATAATTCCCTTGTGAAATGTAAGCATTTATTTCCCATCCCTAGTTGCCCTTCAGAAGGTGATGGTGAGCTGACTTGAGCTGTTGCAATTTGTGTGCTGTTGTTAGACTTACAATGCAGTGAGAGGGGGAGATTCCAAGATTTTGGTGCAGTGACACTGTAGAACAAGTCCGCTAATCTGATAGTAACACCCATCTGACACACCGAATCTGAAATCTGGTCACCTAGAATGAGCAGATACTGTTCTCCCTACTACCTCTTGGCTGATCATGGCACTGCCCCAAGACAGAACTTCCATGTTATCATTTCCCCTGCTGCCTACCCACAAATGTCTTCCACATATACACCTTTTGACCCATTCTCTCTTCCTTTCATTATCATTATTATTCCCATTTTTAAAAATGAATTAATGGGATGTGGGCATCACTGGCTGGCCAGTATTTATTTCCCATCCCTCGTTACCTTTGAGAAGGTTGTGGGCAGTTTTGAACTGCTGTTGGACACACATTGCCATCGGGGGTGGGGGATGATGGGGGTGATGGGGATGTGGGGGTTCAGTTCTGGCATTTTGACTCAGCTGAACAATGACATTTTTCCCAGTGAGAATGTGAGTGGTTTGGAGCAGGACTTGCAGGTGGAGATATTCCCCGTACAAATGCTGTTCTTTTCCTTCTTGACGGTAATGACTGTGAGTTTCACTATTGCCATTTATTTCCTTTCCTTTCTGGTGGTTCTAAATATTTTGCTGTCCAAATATAGGTCAAAATGCATGTTGTGAGCGGGATATAAACAGAGAGATATTGATAAGTTAAGTAAGTGGTCAGAAAGCTACAACACAAGAGGGCTTAGAGGTACTTGTGCATAAAACACAGAAAGTTAGCACACAGCTGCAGCAAGTAATCAGGAAGGTTAAAGGAATTTTAGGGAATTAGAATATAAGAGTAAGGAAATCTTAGTGCAACTGTACAAGGTGCTGGTGAGACCATATTTGGAGTACTGAGAGTGGTTTTGGTCCCCGTATTTAAGGAAAGGTATAATTTCTTTGGAGACAGTTCAGAGAGGGTTCACTAGGATGATCCCTGGTATAAAGCAATTGTCTTATGAGCAAAGGTGAAACAGGTTGGGACTGGTCTTACTGGAGTTTTGAAGAATAAGAGGTGATCTCAATGAAATCTATAGAATTCTTAAGGGGCTTGACAGGATGTTTCCCCTCATGGGAGGGTCTAGGATCAGGGAGCACAGTCTCAGAATAAAGTGGTACCAAGATAAGGAGAAATTTCTTCTCTGCAGGCTGTGAATCGTTGAAGCTCCTTGCCACAGACAGCTGTAGGGTAGAGTCCTTGTGCACATCTGTGGTTGAAATGATCAGTGGAGGAATAGAGGGTTATGGGGAAAGGGCAGGAAAGTGGACATGAGGAATATCAGATCAGCCATGATTATTGAATGGCGGAGCAGGCTCGAGGGACCAAACTAATTCTCCTGTCCTGAGGAGGAAAGAAAGGGTGTTATCTATTCTCTTTCTGAAGTAGTTGGTTTATTAAATGTATCCTAATAGGAATTGATGTTGACTCAAGTTGTTTCACTTAATTTATTCACTTTATTTGATTCCAGCGTATGCATAGGAGGCACTTGGAACTGTACAGAGAATGACTGTCCAGGTGAATGATCATTCTTATTCTCTTCTACACATTTGTTATTTATCGTATTGGGGGATGCTTTGGATTTGACTTGGTCAGTGAATGGATACAATATTTGGATACAGCTGCACTGCCAAATCAATGTGGCATTCAAGAGTCCTGAAGCAGTTATGAATTTGATTTTAATTAACTTTTTCGCAGCAAGTTGCAACAGCAAATAAGGGTTCAACTGAAGTAGATGGCTAGCAGGTAAGAATTCTCCTATTGGCCCATGCTCCTTCTGGTTCAACATGAAGATTACCTTCAGGAGAAAACATACTTTGCAGGTTTCTCTTCAAAGGGAAAACCAACTTGCCGGTTAGGCCACTGCAGAATCTGAAAAGTAAGCTGAGGGTTTACAGCCATAATATTTCTGATGACTTTTCATACTTTTAAAAATATGTTTGGAAATAGCTGTAGCAGCCTCATTTCAATATTATCTACTTCAAAAAAAAGCTAGATTTACAGCAGCACAGATCGAGACTGAAATTATGATTGGCCTGACAACTATTGGATTTGTAATTGATGCACCACGTATATGATTGTAAAACAGGCACAACAATGTTGTTTTTAGAGCCAAATCAATTTATTTATTTATTTGTTAATAAATTATCATTTTGATAATATCCGGGATGAGCAATTGGTAGATACGAGGGAATTCTTCCACAGCAATATTGGCAACTTATGGTTGACTTAAATATATAAAAGAACGTTTCGATACCAGAAATACCCAACCTGCAAATAAGCCCAATTTTTGTCTAATCGACCACTCTTCGTTTGCATCCCTCAATGATGGGAATCTCTAGAAACATATTTATTTGTTCATCAAATGCATTGCCACTGTACACATCAGCAGCCACTCCTAGCCTATCATGCATCTCTAATATCCTTTACCTGTATTAGTCATGCCTGACTTTCCTTAGTTGTAAGTTATAACAAGTTAAAAATTAGCTTGTGTCCACTGATATTTCATTGTTTGTGGCATTTTTTCCTAACAAAGCAAAATGATTCCCACATAAATTCATTTGTCTTTGTTCCACTCAAAGATAGGTTCACAGTCTGCTAAATTCACACAACAGTTGAGTTAAACCAGTTGAAATGCATTGTGGTGCCACATAACTTACATGTCGATAGTACAATTCCAAGGCAGTATCTGTTTCCTAATAGAATCATAGAATCCCTCTAGTGTGGAAGCAGGCTATACGGCCTATCAAGTCCACATCGACCCTCTGAAAAGCATCCCAACCAGACCCATCCACTTCCCTATCCCTGCAACTCTGAATTTCCCATCGCTAACCCACCTGGATCCCTGGATACAATGGGTAATTTAGCATGGCCAATCCACCTAACCTGCATAACATTGGACTGTGGGAGGAAACCGGAGCACCCAGACAAAACCCACACAGATGCTGGGAGAATGTGCAAACTCCACACAGACAGTCACACGAGTGTGTAATTGAACCCAGGTCTCTAGCGCTGTGAGGCAACAGTGTCAACCACTGAGCCACTGTGCCACCCCATAATGGTTTCTAATTGATGATAGTCCAAATTCATCATTGAAAAAAAAAATGTGATCAACTGTCATTAATTCTTGATTTGGAAATTTCTGTAATTGTCATCAAGCTGTTGATATATAGTAAGTATCTGCCGCAATGATCCAGAAAGTTTTGACTTGGGTTGCTACGTGTGATGATTAAAATTTTATAGTCCCAGTTTGATTTTGCTTAGTACTATTTTCTCATTGATTCTAGCGGAGTGCTCAGTAACTGGAGATATTCACTTCAAGACATTTGATGATCGGGCATACACCTTCCATGCTACGTGCCAGTATATTCTGGCAAAGAGTCGTAATTCAGGAAAATTTACCATCAGTCTTCAAAATTCTCAGTGTGGCACAGTAAGAAATAAATGTTGCTTTTGTAGATAAAACAGAAGGGTTGAAATAATAAGGGTTTTGAACAAATCTGAAAATAGAATAGGATTGAAGGAAAATAAATATATAGAGAAAATGGTTGGAAGAAAAGACAGGAGCAGTGATTGGTGAATTTGAATTACAGCGACTGAACTTGGCTGCACATCTCTTTTTAGATAAAAGCCTTTCAACTTATCTTTACTAAGTGGCACAATAAAGGCCATTACATTTCAGCTGAAAATAAATCTACAAATTTTCTCAACTTTCAACCACAAAGCTAGCAATCGTCTGGTGCCAGGAAGGTGATGAAAGTGATATTCACCCAGACCATGTAGATTTAAGAATCATGTGAAATTTTCAGACACATTGAGGGCAATAACTTGGACGTGAAGTTGAGTCAATGGATCCCTAACTGTGTCTGTTGAAATGTTGACGCCTTTGATGGTGTAGAGGATGAGAGCAAGCCAGGATAAAAGAAGTTTGCATAGCAACTGATGAAAGAGGCAGCAACTGATATGAAAACACTGGCCTGAAGAGGGATTAATGTAACATAGTGAAAGAGACAATTCAGTAAAACAGGGAATTATTGTTGGCTTGAATTTCACTTTTTTTTCTGTTTTTTTTCTCAAAATGTTTTAAGCACTGCCTTACACTTTGTTTGTTGGCTCCAGTCAATGCTTAAGAGCCAACCTAGGTAGTAAATATTTTAAGAAGCAGTAAGAAATAAGCCATTTTCAATTCTGCTTGTATCTGAATATTCTGGTATTTCTTTACCCAATGAAAATCTGTTGAACTATAGTGAGACATTTCCATGTTATGAAGCACAATTACAAAGTTCAGAAAACCTGAAATATTAGTATTAATAAGAATAGTTCAAATAAACTCCGATGATATTTTCAATGTTAGTAGACAGGTAACTTACTAGTGAAAAATATACTTAGAATTCTGAATTGCTAAGATATGCATTTCCTTTTGAACCTTTTTCTGATTTTGAGAATGGTGTTAGAACATCCTGAAGCTAAGTCATAATACATTCTTGTCATTAATTTCTAGAATAAATCCATTATAGGGGCACTGCTTTTTTATGTTTATTACGTTTTTTTATAGCTGAAGAGAGACCCATTGCCAAGCATTTTGTCTTGTACAGAGCAACTGCAAGAATGCCACATTTCAAGCAATCACAAGAATTAATATTGCAGGAGAAAGTCTGTGTGAATTGATTGGCTGGGATATTGCCATTGAGAAAACAATGGGGAACTATAGACTCTGCATACCTCCAGATAAAATAAAAATATGCAATGATTGAACAGACTCTTTTTGTTTGCAGAGATCAAGTCCCTGCATGTAAACATATACCCCTTCTAAGAGGCGTAAACTAGGCACATTAGAGTTCAACTGATAATTTGAAATTGGTTAAATGCAGCTATTAGTTCACTCAGAATTGTTCAGCAAGTGTTTCTCAATCATGGAATCACATCTAACAATCTAGATGTTTTGTCTTGGGTTCTGTCAGCCAAGTCTGGTTGAAACCAATCATTACTCGATCTGATATGAGCACTTGGAGGAACATGTTTGATTTTATTGTCAAAATGTCTGGCCTACATACCTGGTATTTCATTGGCACCGAAATTCATAAATTGCATGGTCAATTGTGTGGAAGGCAAAATGTCTTTTTGGATTGATGGCATCGTCTCATTACTTGGAAAATATCACTTGCATTATACCTACTGCTTGGTAACAATGTGAAATGACTTGCTTAATCTGTTGTTCGCATTTTTGAGACTGAAGGTTTCTGTGCTGTAGACCTCTATGACTCTATGACTGTAACTGAATTTCTACCTCAGCTCCCTGTCCTATGCCTCCATCCCCATATGCCTGTTCTATTCAATAATCTACTAATCTACTAAGCATCCTTGCCTTAATGGTCTACTGCATTCCAAAGCTTCACTGCCCTTGAATGTGAAGAAGTTTCTCTTCATCTCAGACTTTAAACAAGCTGACTGTTTCTCCCAAGAATTAACCCCTTAGTTTCTGGATTTTACAGCAAGTGGAAATAGTTTCTCAGCATTTGTCCTGAGAAGTTTTCTAAAATTATTTACTCATTTCAAACATATTGTCTGTCTACCTGCCACGGAATATAGGCTCTCTCAAGAAGTCAATTTAATGAACTATTTTTTCAGACCTTTTACTTTATTTTTGGTAAGGAAACTAAAACTATACTCTGTTGTCCCACACAAATCCATATGAACTCAAGATATCTTTACTGTTATGTTCAAACCACTTTGCAATCTTGTTCTCTCCTGCATCTTAGCACTTAAGATTTCATGAGCCTTGGTTTCAGTAGTTGGTTATTTTAGCTGCCACAAAAATGTTTGCCAGTGAAATGATACTTTGGCATGTGATACCTAGAGCTGTGCAGTTAGGGAGAGGGAGATTGCTCGAGATGATTTCTTAAGGTTTTTGAAAAAAAAATCCTGAATATATAGTTCCTTTCAATTGTATCATCACGCCAAATGCAATTTACACAAAGTGATTCTCAGTTGGGTTTATGTCTGGATTAGTGATTAGTTATATAGTTAACCTCTGACTGGATACATAGATGGCTCTTAGAATAGGGCAACCCAAATGGAAAAGTGTTTACATCTGAAGACATAAGAAATCACCTGTTATTATGTTATATTGTATGAATTCAGCTCCATCTTATGGTCAAAATTAGTAACAGTTTGCTGAAATTGATGAAACAAATGCTAGTTATTTAAATATATTAGTAAGATGGACAAGCATATGCAAATTCACTACTTTATTTTATAAATGTTTATTTTGATTCAAAAAGACAATTATGGTTGCAGATAGAAACAAAAGAAGAGAACTAAGTCATTTAAACACACCACATAGCTAAAATAAATTATGGCAGCTCTATTATGTAATTCCAATTCTTCGACTTTCTTCCATATAATTAAATATTTATTTTTAATCAGACCCAGGCCAGATGGTGAAGTATGAAACATGACACCAATTGTTTTCCTTATTAGTCAGCCTAATCACAGGGTGCAGCATTACTGATCTCTGCCTCTGAACTAGTAAGGCAGTGTCCTTACACTCTTGAGGTAATCAAACAATAGCTTTTTCAGAGCTGCTCCATTCCCTGTGGTACCCACCGATCAAGGAAGGCCGTGAAAATACTGGTGAACACCACTTACTGCTTCAAAATTACTTGTAGACCATGGAAGAGAGGCAGGCAGATAATCTGAATGAGCAACACTCTGTGTCCACTATCCAGATCTATTAATGGCCAACCTCTCCAAGCCCAGGAACTGACTTACGTGATGTCTTCCGAGTTGGCTACGCCTCCTCTGTAATGGGTAATTAAAGATCAGGAGTATTGGGTGGAATAGGGTGAAATTTAAGGAGCAGCTCCTTCAAATAATGGCAAAAAGACTGCAATCTAGTACCACCCCTGTACATGTGGAACACGGATGCTTCATAACCACAAATAAAACAGTGGCCTAGGTGTCTGCAAGCCATTGGCTAGATGTTAGGAGACAGAGGGAGGTGGTAGAGGATTGTCTATTGGACTGGACACCTGTGACCAGAGGTGTTCCACAGGGATTAGTGGTTGGTCCATTGTCATTTGTAATTAATAAAACAATTTGGATGAGAATATAGGAAGCATAGTTAGTAAGTTTGTGGATGACACCAAAATTGATGGTACAGTGGATAGTAAAGAAGGTTATCTAAGATTATAATGGTGTCTCGATCAAATGGGTCAATGGGGTAAGGAGTGGTAGATGGAGTTTAATTTAGATAAATGTGAGGTATTGCATGTTAGGTAAGACAAACCAGGCAGGACTCACATAGTTAATAGGAGGGACTTGGAGTGTATTGTCAAACAAAGAGACCTGGGTTTCAGGTAAATAGTTCTTTGAAAGTGGCATCACAGATAGATAGGATGGTTAATAAGGCATTTGAAGGGTGACCTTATAGACGTTTATAAAATCATGAGAAGCATAGACAAGGTGAATTGCGAAGGTCTTTTCGCTATTGTAGGGGATTTCAGAACTAGGGGGCATAGGTTTAAGGTGAAAGGGGAAAGATTTAAAAGGGACCTGAGGGGTAACGTTTTCACACATGGTGTGCATATGAAATGAACTGCCAGCGAAAGTGGTATATGCAGGTTCTGTTACAACATTTAAAAGATATTTGGACAGGTATATGAAAAAAAAGGTTTCGAAGGATATGGGCCAAATGCAGGAAAATAGGACTAGTTTAGTTTGGGAAATCTGGTTGGTATGGACGAGTTGGACTGAAGGCTCTGATTTCCTACTGGTTGACTCTATGACGGTATAACTTCCTATTACATGGGATTGCAACATACAACACCCTCCATTGTCAGATCTCTAATAGTGAAAGGGAGACCTCCAACAAAGAGTGCCCTCTACTGAGGGCCCCTGCTACCACTGGATATCTGTCCAGATGACGAGACATACCTGGACAGTAGATGAGAGAAAGGAAGTGAAGGAAGAGAAGCAGCCTGGAGAGAAAACCCCTCTGCAAAGATTGGAATGACACGGAGTGAATTTCAGAGAGACAGCTCAGAGTGGGAGGAATGGGCTTCTAAGGGACATTTCTGACTCTCTTAATGTGAGCTTCCAGATAATTTTTAAGACAGCTGTTCAGAAATGTTATGACGCACCTTTGGATTAGATGACACTTAAATCCCAGTCTTCTGATCAGAGGTAGAGAGGCTATCACTGCACCATAAGGAGCCTCTTATTATGTTTTCTTAGTCCTTAACCATAGGTACAGGAGTAGGCCATTTAGCATCTTGAGCCTGCTCCGCAATTTGGTAAGATCATGGTTGATCTCTGGCCTAACTGGATATGACTGCCCTGGGCCCCTATTCCTTGATATCCTTGCTTAGTATAATCTTGTCTCTCTCAGATTTAAATTTAACAAATGCATTGATATCAACTGTCAGTTGAGGAAGTGAGTTCCAAACTTCTACTACTCTGTGTGTGTAAATGCTTTCTAGCATCTCTCCTGAATGGCCTGGCCCTAATTCTTAGACTGTGCCTCTAGTTCTAGAATCTTGAACCACTGGAAATACTTTATCTTTATCTACCCTGTCTTTCCTAGTTAATATCTTGAAGACCTTAATCATTTCACCCCTTAACCGTATAACTTCTAGAGAATACAAACCTAATTTGTCTCATCTCACCTCATAACTTAACCCCTGAAGTCCAGGTATCATGCTTGTAAACTTGCGCTGACCTCCATCCACGACCAAAACATCTTTCCTAAGGTGTAGTGCCCAGACCTACTCAAAGTACTCTGTGGGATCACACTATGATTTTGTATACCTGCAGCATTCCTAAATTCCAGCCCTTTAGATATAAAGGCCAGCATTTCAGTGTCCATCACCTGTGTTTCCTTAACAACATAATCAACCAATCATTAACACATATCTTAATTTTTAACATTTCAATTGACTTTACTTTATGGTATTTGTGGCAGTGTATTCCAAAATCTTATGATACTTTGATTGAAAAATAATCTCTTTACTTCAGTTTTAACTTGCTGAATAATTGCTGGAAATCTGATATTTTTACTTTAAAAAGCACCAGAAGCTTTGAACACTGTACAAATGAAATTTCTGTTGATCTTTTGACAAAGTTACACCAGGTAATTGGAAACATACTGAAGAAATCCCCTGTGTTCCCTTTATCCGACTTTCCCAATTAATGGATTTATTAGACAGTTTGAAATCAAAACATTATGTTGTAAAAGTGAATGGAGCAAGCACATATTATGAAACTCTAAACTGTCTCTGCTTCTTTTCTCAGAATCTAAATGGTGCCTGTATTCAGTCAGTGAGTCTAGTTATTGATGAAGATTTGAAGAAACAGATGATGTTGACTCATTCAGGCGAGGTGTACCATTGTAATCAGTACAGGATCAGTTTGCCTTATAAAGATGGTATGAAATAATAACCTCTTGCTACAATAATCTTTCTGAAG
>NC_057725.1:44550820-44606957 GCF_004010195.1 Chiloscyllium plagiosum
AAGTGGTCTGAGTAGTCTGGCAGTCATTTCTGAAATGTTTTTGATGTAGGGAAGAGTAACTATGGTTTCTGGACATGTTTTTGTCTGCTTGTTTGGGTTTGTTGCTCAGAAAACGGTGGACTGTGTTCTTTGGGTACCCATTCTTTTTGAATACACTGTCTAGGTGATTTTCCTCTGCTCTTCATAGTTCCTCTGTGCTGCAGTGTGTGGTGGCTTGTTGAAATAATGTTCTAACTCAGCTCCTTTTGTGGGTATTGGAATGATTGCTTCTATAGTTCAGTATTTGGTCCATATGTGTTGTTTTCCTGTATACACTGGTGGGAAGATTCTCATTGGCTGTTCACTTTGCTGTGATATCTTGTTGTTGTTTTCCTTGTCGTCAGTGAATTTTATGCCAGTAGGGGTATTATTGATGGTGTTGAAGGTTTCCTCTAATCTGTTTAGTTTAGTCATGACAAAGGTGTCATCCACGTAGCGGACCCAAAGCTTGGGTTGGATGGGTGGCAGAGCTGTTTGTTAGAGTTTCTGCACTACTGCCTCTGCTAAGAACCCTGATGTCAGAGATCCTATGCGTGTTCCGTTGGTTTGTCTGTAGGATTTGTTGTTGAAGATGAAGTGGGTGGTAAGGCATAGATTCACTAGCTTGGCGATAGAGTCTTTGCTGATGAAGTTGGTGGTGTTTGGTGTATGTGTCTTTGGTTCTTCCAGTAGTGTAGTCAGTGTTTCCTTGGCCAGTTTGATGTATATGAAAGTGAACAGGACTGTTATGTCAAAGGAAACCTTTATTTCATCGTCTTCTGTCTTGATGTCTTTGGTCTTCAGGAATTCTTAGGTGGGGTGGGTGGAGTGACGTAAGTCATCTACTAAATGTTTTAGTCTTTGGTGTAGCTCCTTGGCTAATCTGTAAATTGGTGTTACAGGTAGCGAGACTATGGGTCTGAGAGAGGCTTTCTCAATATAGGCCCCTTGATTTAAAATGACTATCAAGCGTCCTTTGTCTGCAGATAGGACAACAATATTTTTATCTTTTAGTCCTTCTAATGCCTTCCTTTCTTGTGTATTGAGTGTGTTTCCTTCCTTTTCCTGCTTAATGTTGGTGTGACTGTTTGTCTAATGGTTTGCTGGGTTTCTCCTGTGAGTTTGTTGTCTTTCAGTGTTGTTTCCAATGCTACTAAGAAATCTTTTTTGTCTGCATCCTGGAAGTTGTAATTTAATCCTCTTACAAAGACAGCTTTTTCAGTGTCTGTTAAGGGTTGGTCACAAGTTTTTTGTCAGTGCTATTATTTTATGTAAGTTTGTCTAGTTTTTTCTGCAAGTCTAGATTTTTCATTTTCGGTTTGCCGCTGTCTAATGTCTATGGTTTGTTGTACTGTCTGTCCATTCCTAGTCTGTTGCATTAATGAGGAAAGTTTTTTGGCACAAAATTTCCTGCGTGTATTTATGGAGTCTGTTCTGGCTATCATTAAGCATTCTGTGGCCATTTTGCTCTGCTATTCCTTTGGCTAATGGGGTGTTAAGGGGAGGTTTATATTTAAGACATTTAGGTAATACCTGTTTCCTTAGGCATTTGTGCAGGAAGTGCAGCTGTTCACAGATGGTGCTGTGTCGGATGGAATTGGTTTCCCATTTTCGGACTAGTTTTAGTGTATTGTGCCCATAGGTGTTAGCGTCCTAGGACAAGCCAAACAGAGACATGTACGAGAATTCCTAGAAGCATGGCACTGCAACCAGAACTCTATCAACAAACACATTGACTTGGGTCCCATTTGCCACCCCTTGAGAAAAAGAACAGGAAATGACATCACCACAAGAAATGCCATCACCATCGGAAATGACATCACCAACCCAAGGAAACCAAAGCTCATAAATAAAATGTGGGCCATACACTGATGATGCTACCTAGTATGGTGACAAAATGTCTGAAAACAAAACTTCCAGCTCAGTGAGCAAACTCACATCCATATCAATTTGGTGGTATTTCCCTGCCTCATTTATAAAGTTATAAACTTATCTAATGATGAATTAGTTAAATTATATTTGATTATTAATAAAGTGGTACATTTTACTTGTATAAAGAACCATGTCTAACTTAATTGCTGTGAGCATTCTACCTAACACACTTGGTAAAATGTAGCTAACTAGAGCAACTAGTTTGACAACAACTTGCTTAAACAGCTGTTTCACACCATAATCTCAATAGTATATTCCCTTGTCCTTTAACAGATTTGTTTGAAGTCACTGAGCTCAGCTCCATGTTTGTGCAAATTAAGACCAACTTTGGATTGCATTTGCAATATGATAGAGAAGGGAGACGGCTCTACATCCAGGTGGATACAAGCTGGAAAGAGGATACCATTGGTCTCTGTGGAACATTCAATGGCAATATTCAGGATGATTTCTTGTGAGTATTTGTCAAGCCTTGAGGCTAATTGAGTTTGATTAGAACTTAATGACTGATTACAAGTTGGCTACAAAGAATAATAGTCATAATTAGATTTTTTGTATCTAAAGATTTATGTTTCTTTTCAACAAGGATCACTTTTTAACACTGCTGTTGGTGAGTTGTGGAGTTTTATTTCATATCTGAGTCTGGAGCTTGGCAGAAACTTCAATCCTTACCTGTCAATTAGATGACACTTTTTCATTTCTGCTTCTCCAGATGTTCACAAAGCATTCAGTGAATTGCACAAATTAATAGTTTAGATTAATGCATTAGTGCTCAAATAAAAATTATCTTTCTAAAAGTATTAATAATTAATCAGAGCTAGGGACAAAAAATCTAAATTGTAATCTTGAACCAAAGTAAATGATATGAACTGCAGGAGATTTCAACATTTTCAAAACAGTATTTTAAAATTTGTGTTTTGATGTTTAGCTAATATTTCAACTTGGTTTAAATGCTAAATGGTATTTTACCTATTCTTTTTGCATCACCTCATTAAACCAAACTGGTCGTGGTGGAGTCAGTTTGAGTGGAGCTATATCCATGTTAACAAGTCATCAAGTTAGCTGACTGAGAGGCATAGCTCATGGTTAATTGAGTTTTTTTGCAGTCAAAAAACTAGAAACATCAGAGAAACCTTTGATTTTGAGCTGCCATAACATTAGGCAAACTGTCCACTGCTGGTTTTGGGTGTGGGGAGGGATGTGGACTGGTATATATGAGGTATCACTGTTCCATGCTGAATTTCTGCAATTTGATGGAGCTCTCCAGCTCTTCCAAGCTACACAAAACTTACCAGGAGCTCATCTCTGGTATTCTTTGAACTTGGACCACCATTTGATGCTGTTTAGAGCCTATCTATCACTGCTGAATCCAAAGGTAATTGTACACCATTCGAACTTGATCAGCATTTTAAATTTGTCAGTCATCTCAATGAAAAAAGAAAAGGTAATAATTCCAATCAATAACTGCTAACAATATACAGATGGAAACTTAACATTTTATAAATTGAACAATTTTGCTTAGGGTGAAAGTTTTCCTTCCTTTTCCCTGTAAATCTTGATCTGATTAAAAATCAGGGACCCAAATATAATCCAGGCTGTACTTCAATGTAGTGATGAGGGAGTGTGACATTTTTAGAGTTGTTGTCTTTTAGATTTTTGATTTTAAACAGTCCCCACCTGAGGTGGATGTAAAAGGTCTCTTAACACTATTGGAAGCTGTAAGTTTTCCCATTGTTCTGTTAGCCAGCACAACTGTGCTGCTGTGCAGAGAAAAGCGCCCAGGTGATCATATTATAACTGTAGGGTGGCTAGCTTACATAGACAAATTCCATCATAAATATTGACTTGAGTTTAAATTGTAAAGTGTTAGAAAAGAGTGACATGAGCAACAAGATTTAGTACAAGTTTGTGCAGATGTAAGAATTATAATACATTATCAAAAATACATTATTACATTGAAATGTCTAGTGCATTTGTTAAAGAATTGACAAGAGGAAATATTCTTTACTTCTCAGTTGATATCAACAGAGAAGTGAACTTCAGTGCGTGAATTCAAAGAATTAACTTGATCAATAATTCAGGCACTACAAAAAATCACAAAGGGACAGGGCCTCAAAAGAAAATTGGCTTGTAAACATTATCTGGAATGTAGTGAAGTTTATACAGGGAATAGATTCTCATAGAGCAAGGGAATCAAAGGTAATCAGTGGAAGATGGGACTGTGGAATTTAAAATGCAAACAGATCAGCCACAATCTTTTTGAATGGTGGAATGGGTTCATAGGGCTGTATAACCTGCTTCTGCTCCTAATTTATGTGTTTCATATGCATCTCAAATGTTTCTGTAACCATTAACTGTTATTCTGTATGATTATTACACAAAAGAACCATCATTAATTTATATTTCTAGCAAATCGTTCATTACATTTATTTTAATTCTTCTTCCAAGTCTCCCATCACCATATAGCATTTTAAACTAAGAAAGCAGATGCACAGCTAGGCCTCTGTCAATGTTGCTTTTTAGTATATTTGGGGGTGGTGAATAAGAAAACCTGCCTAGTGGTTACTTGCTATTTGATTTTTTTTTTTCTCTTTGGATTACCTTTTGTTGCATTAAGTTCTTATCACTTACTCACAATGACACAGACAGAGTGGAACATATTGTCAATATAACATATAGTCAGTATGATCCTGGAAATCATATTAGTATTTCACCTGAGCATGCTTTCAGATTTAGTTACCTTTGCAGGATTATGTAACACATGTGATTCTATTATATATTAAAAACAAAGGGATATTAATTTGTTTTTAGCCATTAGTGGAAAATAGATGATAAATTGGAAGCTTATTTTGTATGTTACCCTGTACTTCCATTCATTGAGTTTGTGCATGACCTACTCCCTTTCTGTTTGCCATTTGTAAAGATCCCCAGGGGGAATGATTGAAAGCACACCACAGTTGTTTGCCAATTCCTGGAGAATCTCCACAGCTTGCAACTCAGGTGCCAACATTCCTGAGGTAGATCCATGTGACATGCATCAGCAATCTGGTGAGCCTTGTATAATGCATGATCTGTTGTTAATATTCTTGGAAATATTCTATGCTGTGTTTTGTTATATTTCTTGAATAGTTTTAATGTTGTTTTTATGAAAAACAAGCTATTGATATATTTGGGATATCAATACCACATGGTGTTTATGTTGTCGTGACCATATGAGGAGACGTGAATTGACTGTCCCATTTTTAACCGTCTCAGTCAGCCACAACAGAAAGTTTATATTATTTCTAGCCTGCAGCTATAACTCACTTAAGTTGAAGTGTTTTTTAAATTCATTTGTGGGAAGTGAGCATCGCTGACTAGCCAGCATTTAATGCCCGTCCCTAGTTGTCCTTGAGAAGGTCGTGGTGAGCTGCCTTCTTGAACTGCTGAATCCACTTGCTGTGGGTTGACTCACAATGCTATTTGGGATGGAATTCCAGGACTTTGATTCAGTGACAGTGAAGGAATGGCAATATATTTCCAAGTCAGGATGGTGAGTGGCTTGCAGGGGAACTTGAAAGTGATGATATTCCCATGAATCTACTGCCCTTGTCCTTCTAGATACTTGTGGGTTTGGAAGGTGCTGTCTGAGGATTTTTGGTGGATTTCTGCAGTGCATCTTTAGATAGCTCTACTGCGCGTCTGTGGTGGAGGGAGTGCATGCTTGTGGATGTAGTGCCAATCAAGTGGGCTGCTTTGTCTTGGATGGTGTCAAGCTTCTTGAGTGTTGTTGAAACTACACTCATCCAGGCAAGTTGTGAATATTCCATCACATTCCTGATTTGTGCCTTGGAAATGGTGGACAGGCTTTGGGGAGTCAGAAGATGAGTTACTCACCGCAGTATTCCTTGCCTCCGTGTTGTAGCCATTGTGTTTATTTCCTTATGCCACTGCTTTTTGTCATTTATATAACTGATTTGGATGTGAATATAAGAGGAATGGTTAGTAAGTTTGCAGATGTCCCCAAAATTGGTGGTGTAGTGGACTGTGAAGAAGATTACCTCAAAGTACAACCTTGATTAGATGGGCTGATGGACTGAGGAGTGGCAGATGTAGTTTAATTTAGATAAATGTGAGGTACTGCATTTTGGAAAGGCAAATCAGAGCAGGACTTATACACTTAATGGTACGGTCCTGGGGAATGTTACCAAGCTGAGAGACCTTATAGTGCAAGTTCATAGTTCCTTGAAGATGGAATCACAGGTAAACAGGTGTAGTGAGGAAGGTGTTTGGTGCATTTGTCTTCATTGGTCAGTGCAATGAGTGTAGGAGTTGGGATGTCATGTTGCAGCTGTACAGGACATTGCTTAGGCCACTTTTGAAATACTGTGTTCAAATCTGGTCTCCCTACTATAGAAAATATGTTAAACATGAAAGGGTACAGAAAAAATTGACAATAACGTTACCAGGGTTGGAGGGTTTGAGCTATAGGGAAAGGCTGAATAGGCTGGGGCTGCTTTCCCTGGAGTGTTGGAGGCCGAGGGGTAATCTATAGAGGTTTCTAGAATCATGGGGGACATGGATTGGGTGAATAGCCAAGGTCTTTTTTACCCAGTCTAGGTCTAAGTGATCCCATAACCAGCACATTAGACCTAAGTATTGGAGTCTTGCCACATCTAGTTATTATTAATGGAAAGGTAAGCAATGAACAGGAGATGGAGACTCTATAAATTTCCTTATACTTAATGATAATAATACCCCCACTGTCACTGGAGCCAAATTCTTATCTTCCTTCCTGATATGACTATGGGTGCCCCAGCCCTGAGGACTGCAATCATTGGAGGGGACACAGTTTCACATCTCAAGGGAAATTTGAGATGAGTCTTAAACTTAGCCAGTGATGTCCCTGAACCATGAATAAATAAGAACAATTCACCCATTTATCTCCTAATCTGTTCACTGATATTCTAAGACTGACCTTTATATTTACTAAATAGTGACAAGAAACATTAAAAAAAAGGCATTGTGTGCTATGTTCCTGACTCCCTGCAGCATTCCAACGAGTTCCCTAAATGCACTGCATACTTGTTTGAAAACTGTGATTGGAGCACCTTGGAAATAATGCACACAATGCTGACTTGGGAAGTTACAAGTGCAGCAACCACCCTCCTCATTGCTACTGCTTTAGAGATTCAGCACAATAGATTTTCCCAGACAAGAAAGTGATGAACAATTGAAAATCTGGGTGACACATCAGTCTACTGTAATGCATATTCTCAGTGGTTCAAACTAGACGTGGCTGAGAACAAATTAGAGTGATGTTTGACATACAATTATCTGAAAAGATAATGGTAGATGTATGCAATCAAATTTAAACTTGAAAGTTACAAAAGGAAGCTTTTCATTTTGTGAGTGAAATATTTCTCAATTTCTTGTTTCATTTGCAGCCTCTTATGCCACAGAGAAGTGTAGCATTATCAGTGACTATTTGTTTGCATCATGCCATCAGTATTTGAGTCCCGACTTATATCAACAACAATGCAAAACAGACACCTGCAAGTGTGGAGAAACTTGTATGTGCTCTGCTGTGGCCCACTATACTCGCCAATGTAGAAAATATGGCATCTTCATAGACTTTCGGTCCAATGTCTCAGAGTGTGGTAAGCATCATTACTAGAAATTCACACTTTATTAACAAAATAAGATATTCTCTCCAATATGAAAGAGCAAATGTTTACAGTATATTTGGTTGTGTCATATTGGTAAATGAAGTAGTTGTATTGTTTTAATTATTTACTCTTGAAATTGAATGGCATCATTGCCTTGCTGGATTGATTTACAATTTATTTCCTAATTAAGTAATCAAGATGAACAGCAACAATGAAAAGTCAAGTGAGGAAACTTGAAGAGAATCAGGAGGTAATCATTATAAACCTGAATTTAGGAGGACTAACAAAATGAATAGCATAATTTTGATGTTGAAGATGGTAAAAGACATATTGATTTCAATTTGAATATTTATGATGGATAATAAGAAAATTTTGAAGGAAGAGCAAGAGAGACTTGTGAGTTGCAATAAGTCTTCAGGTTAAGCTAGTTATTACAGGACATTGGGTATTTAAATCAAAGTTCACAATGTCCCAGATTTCATTATCTGATTCATTGTCATAACCTTGATTTCATGATAAGGTTCACACAGGCTGCTGAATATTGTATAAGGATGAAGGGTCTGAAAGGTTTAATATTTAAACCACTTCCCAGTAACAGGCACTATGATAATGTCATAGTATCTCGAAGGAGTAAGATGTACAACCCAAGTCTTTATATTTTCTGTAACCAGGTCTGTCATATTGATGCAACTTTTACTTAGTTTCTGATATTTATAGTGAAGGATTGGTTGTGTCGACAGTTGACACATTTAGGCCAAGGGCAGTACATAGATAGGAAAGGTTGTAATTGAACTAGCTATAGACTAGCAGCAATCCTATATTGTTTGTACAATAGAAGGCATTGCAGGAACCTTTTTCCCTGGCAGATCAATATCCTCCGCTGTTTGATTGAGATGAAACCAAAAAGGAACATCAGGACAAAAGGAACTTTCAGATCTCTCACTTTCAGAACAGAATGAAAGTCAACAGTCCTTAATGCTGAAATATCCTAATTTAGCAAGTTTAAAGACTTCAGCATTCCTAAAAGGAGACAAAAAGTCAAAGCTTTTTGTCTTACACTCAGTGGGACTACTACTTAAATTGATGTCTCTTTTTAAAGTTTGTTTCTTATGTAGCATGAGAAGAGGAAGTTGACTTCTTAAACAATTATTGATATAGAAATGCAGCAAGAACAGTTAACTTGGAGAAGGTGAGGACTGCAGATGCTGGAAGATCAGAGTCAAAGAGTGTGGTGCTGGAAAAGCACAGCCGATCAGGCAGCATCCAAGGAGCAGGAGAATCAACGTTTCAGGCATAAGCCCTAACTGTTAATCTTAGTTCTCAGTCCAGATAGGTAGATGCTAATTGGACAGGCTATTGCCTAGGGGATACAGCAGAATTTAGTTGTCTTCATGACCGACATTTTCAATGAAAAAGGTACAGTGTATATGATTTGTTTACATAAAATACCAATATATCCACTTGTAGCACGTGCAAATACATCATATTGCCAGCTTGACTGATAATTTTAAATTGGTTTCTGGTGTAAGTTTTACCACAGTCTAGACTGTTAAATTGATGATGACCAAAAGCGGAATTCCATCTATTGCTCATTGCACAGTACTGAGGCTTGCAAGGCCAGTTTGGTTGAGAATGGTTGGTAGGTTGCCCAACTGTGAACTGTCAATGGGATGCAGATGCTTGGCATCACACCACCACTGAAATTCATATTATAATACTCTGCTTTATGTCGAGATTGTGGTGCTGGAAAAGCAGGTCAGGCAGCATCCAAGGAGCAGGAGAATCGATGTTTCGGGCATAATCCCTTCATTAGGAATAAGCCTCATTTCTGATCAAGGGCTTATGCCCGAAACATTGACTCTCCTGCTCCTTGGATGCTACCTGACTTGCTGTGCTTTCCAGTACCACACTCTCAACTCAGATCTCCAGCATCTGCAATCCTCACTTTCTCTAATACTCAGTTTTATGGCAGGCAAAACATAATTTTAGTTTGATGCTTGTAGGTCAATTATAATGTAAATCATTGTTTTTTTGTTATCTTAAGAAGCTTCACCCATTGTTTTATAAATCTTCTCCTTCCAGCGTAATCTGAATTACAGTGGGCACCATCCAGGGACAGAAATGGTGGACATCATTTCTTACTTGAGCTTTTGTGATAGAACATTTTGGGAGAATAATGAAATCTCTAGATCACATAAATTTGTGAAATCAGATGCTTGGGGAGGAATGGGTTAGTGGTGAAAGTAATTATAGATACATGTGTTTCATAAATGTTTGAGAGAAGAGCGCAGGGTGAGATGCTGTGTCAGGGTCTGAAAGGGCTAATGCCAAGTAATAGCTCAATCACCACTCACTCTGATAATGTAACACAGATGTGGTGGGAGAACAGCTTGGGATCTCAAAGGAGTAAGACCTACCATCCAGGACCTCAAGAAAAATAGCTTCCTCCCTTTGAACCAGCAACTGGTTTTCCTCTACCAAGTAGGCCTTTAGGTTTCTACAGCAACGTAAGAGCAAACCAGCCCCTATAGTGAACAGTAGTGCAGACAACCTCATTGAACAAGGTGATCAGTGGTGGGGATTGCTGTTACACCAATGACCGGTAAATTGCTAGCTTGCTGAGGCACAGTTATCACTCTAATGTCTATTGTGGGTATTACATTCAGTCCTCAACTTGAATGGTGGGAATGTTTAGCCAGAGTAGGAAATGGTTGTTCTGGTGTTTAGATGACCCACAACATATACCATCAAATCCAGCTGCAAGATTGAATTTTAATTTTACTGTTTTATGCACTAATACTGGGTAGAATAGCTGTGATGAGTCTCTGCTATTTCTTTTTAGTCAATTCTTTCAGAAGCTGTCGACTATTCATATGGCATTGCCAGTTCTCTCAAGATCAAATCAACAATGAAACATTATTTTATCATCGTCTGTACCATCATTCAGTGCTGCTCAACATATTTGTGGTTGGCAGCTCACATTCAGCAGGGCTAGGAAGTTAACAACTTATATCTCTGATAACCAACATAACAGGAAAACAAAATAAACTACATTTCATCTGGCTTCGCAAGAGTGCAGAATCAGTCCCAAATTTTGATGATGTGCTCATTTTTCTGGTACCCAATGAGCACCTAAGCTTCCAGTGTGATAGGCGGAAAGCACACCTCATTGTGAGCCAAAGGTGCAATGTCTGCTGTAAAGAGTGCAGAGGGCTCGAACGTACAGTAGCTGCTTTATGTATATAAGTAAGAGTTCCATAACCTGTTTGAAGTCCCTTCCATAAAAGTGGATTTCCACAACCAGGTTTTCATATGGCCTCACAAATACCCTAAAAGAAATCCATTACGGTCATCACCAGAACATAAGTTTTTCAAGTATATTTATCTCAATAGTAATTAAGGCAGTTTGGTTTGCTGTCACCCACTGCTTCCATCCTTTCCCATTCCCATTCCAGTCCCTGGCCCTGAATCTCCTGGAATACCCATCTTTTGCAAAGGTGATATTCATCCCATTAAGAAACACATCTAGCTTTTGCTTGAGGGAAGTCAGCACGTTACATCTATTACATGAGTCTGAATTCAAAAACAAAATCTCCTCCTGATATCTGACCTAGATCTAGATTTACACAATGAAAATAGTGACCTTGGGTCCTGACATCATCAGGGGGAGTGGTCTAGGACTGGAAGACAAACGAATACTGGAGGTGCTCAGTGGGAACTGTTCTAATAAGCTGAGTCATGGAGGAAAATTTTAAAAATATAAATATTTTTTCATTTGGTGAGGAAATTCTACCATCTGTATAAGGGAGAGGGAAAAACTTGACTGTTCAAGTTTGGATGCCAGAAGCATTGTATCAGTACAGATAATGAAGCTTCTTGACAGGAAAAATATGCATCTCAATCTCCAAACTGATTTCAAGGTAGAAATGGACTTCATTTTATCACAACTTGTGAGACATAAATTCTAATTTTCCGCAAAAATGTAGCCACTGATTGAGAGAATACTTCAAAAGAAATATTCATCTCGCTTTTGTTAGGCTGATTGGAGTCTTTCCAACAGCTAGAGAACTGCTGAGGAACCCCTGTCAGTTCAATTGTGGGGGCTCAGTCGAATCAATTCAGTGTGCATTGTTGGACTTTCCAACCAATCTGGGTCCCTAGATTAGGTACCGAGTGCCTGACTACAGGGGGATATCTCCCACATAGGCTGCTGGCCCAACAAGGTTTTCTTGGTGGCTTTCGAAGAGTGCAGGATGCTTGGTCCACATATGCTCCTGGTGGTAGGCTCAATGTTAATGGGTATAGGTAGGCCCATTAATGAGCCTAATTAACATCCCATTGATTGAGGACAGGAACCCCATGTCAGCCCCATGTGCCCTCCCACATCATCAGGGATGGTTTGTACACCACTGATTTGGGTTATCTCCAAAGATTAAGTGGGCCTGTCTGATACGTTTCCCACACATGATTGCTACAGTAAATCCAGCCTATTGAGACTGAGAAAGGGGCTTATAGTTATAACATAAAACTAATTCTGCTCATAACACATTACCTTGTCATTGGGAATTATGATCATTTTCAAAGGTATATCAAATATTTATGCAGCATGTGGTGTATAGTATGAATAAAATTAACATTAGAATGATGACACCAAAATTCAAACTATGGTTTCAAGTTCTCTGTAAAATAATAGTTTAGTTCTCATTATTAAAAACTAGCACTTCTGTTTGTGGGTGTAAAACAAAAAGTAAAAGTGACGTTTCCATCAGTGGAAGATCTCAGCTTGTTTTTATGAGGTATATTTGTGTGGGTGTACTTTGCAGGATGGTTGCATGCTTTTTTCCATTCTCAGCAGACATACTTCGCAAAAGGTTTCAATTGTCATTTAGTTCAAGAACAAGATTTGAAAATCACATTTGCAGAGGGTGGCACTGATCCCGCTGCCTCAGAAATATGATAAAATTTGCAAAGGTAGGGAGGATGCAAGGGACCCACATATCTCTTTGTTAATCATCCTTTAAGCTTGAGGAGATTGTTAACAGGACGGAAGGTGGGAATATAATTGTCAAAGCTGAAGTCATGGAACCTCAATGGTTTGGTGTACATTAATACACAGTTGTCAGATTCAAAGCTGGTAAAAGTTCACGGGTGTTGTTTTACGCTGAAGAATTTCAGGAGCTGCTGTTTCTCATGCCAGATCATGAGCATTACCTTACATTTAGCTGCTCGACCACTTCCATGCTCGGTGAGATTGCTGGCCAACGTCCTGCCTGTTTACTTCTGCATGGCAGTATTTGCTGTATGCCGATGCTTTGAGCTGTGCAAGCAACTCGCATCACTTGCTGAAGTTTGGTATAACTCATTGGGAACCTGGCTTAATTAAGACTTTTATATTTGTCAGCACCAGTTCAGGATACATTTGTGGCACAGGTTTGGAATCTGAAAATGACCCAGTCAGCAGGCTCCCAAGTCCAATTTAGAAAATTAACCCCTCCTTTCTCTCTGTTATCACTTACTTGTGAAAGATTGATCTCGCAACATTGACTGACTTGGGGCAGCTCACTATTGCTCACTAATGGCATTATCTGTGCTTCATGAAACAATTAAATTCTAATGCCTGATTGGAACTATCCTGAAATTTCATGGTTAAGTTGTACTGTCTTAACTGTATGCTTTAATCTTGCAGCCATTCAGTGTCCAGACACAATGAAATATGGCACCTGTGTATCTTTCTGTAACCGGAGATGCCAGTCGATATCTATGCCAGAAGATTGTTCTGATGAATGTGCTGAAGGATGCGACTGCCCTGATGGTACATATTACAACACCAGAACAAGCAAGTGTGTGAGGGAGTAAGTGCCAAAATTGTGAATTAGAAAATGATTGACTGTGAGTGCTCTTATGGAGAATTTAACTACTTTATTTGGTTATATAATTTGAGCAATTCAAATCAGACTTTTGATGTTGTTTTCTTATTATGCTGTGAATTAGTGGAAAGAATAGAAGGGGAAGTTATAACATTTGTCAGGAGTGCTTGAGGGGTATCCAGAGGCAAATGATGGTCAATTGTAATATCATGGAGGATAATGCAATATTTGGTTTGATCGCATTACTACTTAGATTGTCTTGAAGTCTGTAATGAGCTGACCTCATAAATGAATAATTAAGTATTTAGATGATCAACTGAATCAAGGCTACAGGCCAAATGCTGGAAAATATGACTAGAATAATGCTTAATGACCAATGTCCACATGATGGGCTGAAGGTCTCCTTCCATGCTTGACTCTATGCGCAGAATTGAAGCCATCCACTGGTGTGTTGATTAGTCTTTTGGACTGCACTATATTATGCAACTGATCAATCAATTGCAAATGTGCAAATTATCATGTTTCCTTTGAACCTAAAATAAGCAATAAACTGCATATCATAATTTCAACTTACGCTTAGATTGTACACAGTAATAGCTGAAGGTTTTCCTTCTCTGTGTGCAATAAGTATTTCTGAAACACAAAAAATACTTACATTTCTCTGCATAGCTGAATGTCAAAGGCATTATTTTCCACACAGTGGGTTGATTAGTAGTCAATAGTGTCACATTACAGTGACTTTGATACTTTTCTGCTGATTTATCAATATGTGGTATTCACAATCCTGCACAGGTTCATATTCTTTCAGATCGTTTGGTGCAGTTAATGGAGTTAATAAGTTCCTAGTGTTTGGAAGCACTCCCAGTTGTTATGTTATACAGCACTGTTTATGGAATGCACCCATCTTATGTTGCAGTTCTGTGCAGCCAAACAACCAGTAATTCTTCAACACATTCTTTTACAAAAGAATTTACTCCAGTTTACCAGCTAAAAACTCAACTGATGTCTTTAAGTTAAGAAATGATTCAATTATGTGATACATAGAATATAAATGGTGCCAAGAATTTAATGGAATTTAAGTAGAAAACCATGAGTAGAATTCTATATACCCTGGGTATGTAGAATGCCAGAGATCTTCTTGTATATAGTCTCAGCTATGGACCTTCTGCCCATCATGTGAACATTGGTCATTTAGCACCTATCTAGTCATATTTTTTCAGCACTTGGCCTGTAGCCTTGATTCAGTTGATCATCTAAATACTTACTTTATTTAGAAGGTCAGCTCATTGCAGACTTCAGTGACAATCTAAATAGTAATGGGATCAAGCCAAATATTGCATTACCCTCCATGATATAACAATTCATAATCATTTGACCCGGGATAACCCACAAGCACTCCAAAGATGATTTATGCACCGCTAAAATGATTCCCAGTATTGGGAATGGCTCTGGCTCAGCTATCCATTTCCATTCAGTATCCAGTCAAATTAAGAGCCAGATTTCTGGGCCTTGGAAGTTTGGCAGACAGCACCTAACTCCTTCCCCTGTGATCGCTCATTGGCCTTTAATGTGCCCGTTGGAACCAGAGGATCCATGCCACGGGAAGTGGGCTGCCACAAACCCAAAGTGGGAATTCTCCTCCGTTCTCCGTGCCCTGTCTGTTAGCTCCATGTTTAAGTTTGCTTAATGTTCATCTTTCTAAGGGCCCCCTCAGTATGGAAATGCTCTTGTTTTCTCCTTGCTTCCAGCCACCTGCTGACTCTCAATATGCTCAGTCAGGCAATACTGCAAGGAAATTCCACTTCCTGCCCGAGCAAGTTGTCCACCTGAAAGCTCCCAACTACTAGACCTTCACCACTTCAGCAAATCTCTTCCTGCATTTTTTAGTGGCTATTTGAGAGGCATCTCACTAACATATATCCTTTTCTCATCACTTAAGTGAGTTAATAGACCAGTAAAGCAGTTAAAATGGCAGCATTTTCACAATATTTTAACAGTTATAATGAGTGTTTATTTTAATAAATGATTATAGATGTCTTTAGAATAACTGCTTAAAATATAGAAGCTACTGGTTATTTGGAAATAGTGACATTAAATCAAGGAGTTTTTTTTTTACTATTCTGATCTTCTCAAAAGCCAGTGTGTGGGACCCTCATAATCAAAATGAAATACTGGCACTGCAGCCTGTGGTTGGTTTGAATGTTTAGGTTTTGTTGCAATACACCAAATGCAGAAACATAGAAAATAGAAGCAGGGGTATGCTATTTCAGCCTTGGAGCCTGCTCTGCCACTCATTATGATCATGCAGCATCCAGATGTGGAGAAGTCAGCATTTCAACTGTACCCATCTTGAAGAAGGGTTGCACCTGAAACGTTGACTTCTCCACCTCCTGATGCTGCCTGGCTTGCTGTGTTCTTCCAGCCTTCTGCTTGTCTACCTTGGATTCCAGCATCTGTGGCTTTTTTGTCTCTATTTCATTATGGTCAGGGCTGTTCATCTAAGTCTGTTCCTGATTTTTTTACACATATACACACACACACACACACTATATCCAACTCCTTCCTGAAATCATACAATGTTTTGGTCTTGACTGCTTTTCACCGACTCACTACTGTCTGGGTGAACAAATTTCTTGTCAAGTCAGTCTTAAATGGTATACCCTGCAACCTTAGACTGTGACCTCTGTTTCTGGACTCTCCTGCCATTGGGGACTTCCTTCCTACATCTATGCTGTCTGTCTGCTTCAATTAATAGATACTATAATTACCAAAATTGAGCAAAATTGTCACATGTTAAAGTTTGGAACTGAACTATTATAAGTGTTTCAGTCAGGAATGCTTTCATAGCTAAATAACCATGGAAAGCATAAGAAACCATAGTGAAGTGGTGGTATATCTGTACAGCAACCTGCTAAATTAGACAGCTTTTTCGTCAAAGCTTGAAGTATGATTATTTTATAAACAAAGAATCCATGTTAAATTATAATAAATGTAGACATTTAATGTTGTGTCCTAGCTGAACCATGTTGTTGCTTTCTCTGGTTCACTTGTTAAGTCAAGCAATACATTACCTTGAATCTGTAAGAACTGTATCACAAATATTAATTATATCTTATACCCTGGCAATCAGCATTTCTTTGCATAATATAATTTGCATGTTATAGTATGGCATAAAACTGATTGCAAAGCACTCACTTCCAGTATGGGTTAAGCAAGAATGTTATCTTCACTCGGACTATTGTATTTCTATTCATCATTTTAAAATAATTTTAGTCAATGATTTAAAAATGCAATATGTAGTTCACACAGTTCCTCTGTTACAAAAAAAAAGATTTTACTGTAGAGTCATAAAGATGTACTCATGGAAACAGACCCTTTGATCCAACTCGTCCATGCCAACCAGATATCCTAACCTAATCTCGTCCCATTTGCCAGCACTTGGCCCATATCCCTCTAAACCCTTCCTGTTCATGTACCCATCCGGAAGCTTTTTAAATGCTGTTACTGTACCAGCCTCCACCACTTCCTCTGGCAGCTCATCCTGTACATGCACCACACTCTGCGTGAAAAGTTGACCTTAGGTCTCTTTCATATCTTCCCCTCTCACCCTAAACCTATGCCCTCCAGTTCTAGACTCCCCCACCTCAGGGAAAAGACCTTGTCTATTTATCCTATCCATGCCCCTCATGATTTTATAAACTTCTAAAAGGTCACCCTTCAGCCTCCGACGCTCCAGTGAAAACAGCCCCAGTATATTCAGCCTCTCCCTATAGCTCAAATCCTCCAACCCTGGCAATATCCTTATCAATCTTTTTTGAGCCCTTTCAAGTTTCACAACATCCCTCCAATAGGAAGGAGACCAGAATTGCAAGTAATATTCCAAGTGTGGCCTAACCAACGTCCTGTACAGCGCAACATGACCTCCCAACTCCTATACTCAATGCTCTGACCAGTAAAGGAAAGCATAGCAAACGCCTTCTTCATTATCCTATCTACCTACGACTCTACTTTCAAGGAACTATGAACCTGCACTCCAAGGTCTCTTTGTTCAGGAATACTCCCAAGGACCTTACCATTAAGTGTATAAGTCCTGCTACGATATGCTTTTCCTAAATGCAGCACCTTGCATTTATCTAAATTAAACTGTATCTGCACTCCTCAGCCCATTGGCCCATCTGATCAAGATACTGTTGTAATCTGAGCTAACCTTCTTTGCTGTCCACTACACCTCCAATTTTGGTGTCATCTGCAAACTTACTAACTATAACTCTTATGCTCACAATCAAATCGTTTATATAAATGACGAAAAACAGTCGACTCAGCACTGCTCACAGGGCTCCAGTCTGAAAAGCAACCCTCCAAAACCATCCTCTGTCTTCTACTTTTGAGCCAGTTCTGTATCTAAATGGTTCGTTCTCCCTGTATTCCATGAGATCTAACCTTGCTAACCAGTCTTCCATGAGGAACCTTGTCGAACGCCTCCCTGACTTCCATTTAGATAACATCTACTGCTCTGCCCTTATCAATCCTCTTTGTTACTTCTTCAAAAAATTCAATCAAGTTTGTGAGACATTATTTTCCAAGCAAAAGGCCATGCTGACTATCCCTAATCAGTCCTTGCCTTTCCAAATACATGTATATCCTGTCGCTCCGGATTCCTTCCAACAACTTGCTCACTACCGATGTCAGGCTGACCAGGCTATAGTTCCATGGCTTTTCCTTATCGCCTTTCTTAAATAGTGACACCACGTTAGCCAACCTCTAGTCTTCCAGGACCTCTCTTGTGACTATGGATGATACAAATATCTCAGCAAGGGGCCCAGCAATCACTTCCCACAGAGTTCGAGGGCACAATTGATCAGGTCCTGGGTATTTATTCACTTTTCTATGTGTTTCAAGACATCCAGCACCTCCTCTGTAATATGGACATTTTTCAAGGTGTCACCATTTATTTTCCCACATCCTATATCTTCCATGTACTTCTCCACAGTAAACACTGATGAAAATTACTTGTTTAGAATCCTCCCCATCTCCTACAGCTCCACACATAGGCTGCCTTGCTGATCTTTGAGGGGTCTATTCACTCCCTCGTAACCCTTTTGTCCTTAATGTATTTGTAAAAACCCTTTGGATTCTCCTTAACTCTATTTACCAATGCTATCACATGTCCTCTTTTTGCCCTCCTGATTTCCCTCTTAAGTATACTCCTCCTGCCTTTATACTTTTCTAAGGACTCACTTGATCTCTCCTGTCTATATTTGATATATGCTTCCTTCTTTTTGTTAACCAAACCCTCAATTTCTCTCATCATCCAGCATTCTCTACACCTAACAGCCTTTCCTTTCACCCTAACAGGAATATAATGTCTCTGGGCTCTTGTTACCTCATTTTTGAAGTCGTCCCAATTTCCAGCCATCCCTTTACCTTCAAATAACTGCTCCCAATCTACCTTTGAAAGTTCTTGCCCAGTGCCATCAAAATTAACCTTCCTCCAGTTTAGAACTTCAACTTCTAGATCCAGTCTATCCTTTTCCATCACTCTTTTAAAACCAATAGAATTATGGTCACTGGCCCCAAAGTGCTCCCCCACTGACACCTCAGTCACCTGCCCTGCCTTATTTCCCAAGAGTAGGTCAAGTAGAAGCAAGTTTTGAAATTATGCAATTGAATTTTTACAGGACTGACTGTCCTTGCTATTTTATGGGTGCAGAATATTCACCTGGAGAAGTGGCAATTAGTTCCTCAGGAATATGGTGAGTAACTGCAATTTCTAATTCAGCTTGCAACATTTAGTTATATTGTATTTGAACACAAGGAATAGTCAAGAAATACTTGCCTTCACTCGTATAACACCATAGAGAAAGATAGTTATCTTTTGGAATTCTCGTTTATTTTTATTTACAATGTAGCAATGGAAACATCTGGCTTAATTGGGTCATTTAAGTCTAAAATTTTCCTGTTCTTACCTGGGTGAGAAGTTCATTTACATTCTGTGTGTGCATTTGGGAATCTATTCTTTTTCTATGTCCTTAATGTGATTATTCCAACTAGCAAAGCAATGGTTACTCAATGGTTTTTCTCCAAGGTCTTATACTTTCAATATTGAATATACAGTGTTCTCTGTTCATCTTTTTCTTTGATTGATAGAGATGTTTAATCAATTCTGCACAGTTGGGTACCATTGTTCCAATACTGAACGATGTCCAGTTAGACACCATGTATAACTAAATAAGAATGATCTTTTAGGAAGAGGTTAAATGCGTCAAACAAATAACAGATTATCAGTTTCCATTGGAGTCCAACGATGTGCAGGTCAGGTGGATTGGCACATGGGAAATGCAGGGTTATGGGGATAGAGTGAGGGGAGTGGGTCTGGGTGGGATGCTTCTGGAAGGGTCAGTGTGAACTTGATGGGCCAAATGGCCTCTATCTGCACTGTATGGTTTCTATGATTCTATGATCTTAATCACAGTTACACAACCATAAAAAAAAGGATTTTCAAGTTTCATCTGAGCTGTTTACACTGGAAAAAAGGTACTTGGCAGTGAAAAATCTGAAGAAAAATATTGCCCATCCATTGGCTGCTTGAGGCTAACTTGTCTGGATTTTAAGTCTTGTTGCAATAGTTTGATTCACACACCCTACAGAAATAGATGAGGAACTTAGTGTTAGCTTCACCATTATTCTGCTGAAACTGACCATGACCTCAGAAGTCTCCACATGTGTACATTATCAGAAAATCTAGAACTTGCTGTTATTGCTTCTGCATGTTTCCAGAGGGTGCACTGTTGAGGTCACTGCAGCCTGCAGTCACTGGGAACTTTTTGAAATGAAGAAATGTCCACTCTTAAAACTGTTAGTCTCATTATAAAAACCCTGGATAAAGAAACACCATGTTGAATAATGTGTCATTGAGATTTTTAACCGTGTACTAACTCAACAATTACTGCTGATCACATTTACTTTGAAAGCTAATTATATATTTCAGAAGTGTCAAATTTCTTCATTACACCAAAATATCCATATTCGTTATTTATTTCAGGTTTTGTGAACTTAAACCAATTATAACAATTTTTCTATCTAAAATTTCAAACTACAAAGTGTTTTAATGTTTTTAACTTCCTGCTTTGATTTCTGTGAGAAATATTAAATGCACAACTTTTTTTTGGGGGGAGGGGTGGAGATTTTCTCAAGGGTGACTTTTCAATTTTTATGACCTCCATTTTGGTTTTCAAGAGCTTATTTAAAAAAAAAATCTGATTAACACCTTCATTCAGTGATGCAATCATGTGCCTTCTGTATTTGTGTTGACATGTGAGGTATTTGGACTCTCTTCGAAACAGAAATAGAAGAATTTGTCACTATTCTCAATAATCATTCAGAGTATATGATTGTTTTTTAAAACAAAGCAAGTCAAAATTGTCTAAATGAGAGTGTTCACTGCAATAACATTCACTGCATTTAGCTTTGTACAGTAGCTCCTGGATTCTTGTAGTCTTAAGCTCAAGACCACATTAATTTGTAAATAATTCATTTAACTTAGATTTTCTTGATTCCCTGTTAGCAGAGTATTTCTTTGTTGAAAAATTTAAAATTGCTCTCTTGGGTTTTGTAGGCCCTCTTTCCCCTTTTATATGTTCTCTCCTCTCTATCAGACCCTCACAATACTTTGCAGACTCTCCTTTCACTGCAGTCTTGCATTTCACAGAACCCCGACCACCACCCTGAATGACTCCCACCACAGCCTCACGACTGCTGCTCCCCAACTCAACTTCCCAGCCCAACAGCTTGGGCTCCAGACCTTGCACTCCAGCACCATGTTGTTCCCACCCCCACAGCCCTTGGCCTCACTTCTCATTTCCCTTTTCCCCAGGGCCTACCCTCAGGCTTGCCTCAACTGGGCAGTTGTTGGATCCTTCAGAGTATAGTAGGCTTTTGCCCGAAACGTCGATTTTGCCTGTCCTCGGATGCTGCCTGAATTGCTGTGCTCTTCCAGCACCACTAATCCAGAATCCAGTTGTTGGATCCTGTATACCTGTACAACATGTCTTTTATATGCATGTGCTCATTAATCACAAGTAGTTGTACAAAACTTGCCTGCCAACCACATCGTGACTGATGTTTGCTCCAGAAAACAAAAATATCACTCCCAAGACGGCATTTTCAAACAAAAACTCTTTAGTGCAACTTTACCAAGGTCATACCCTCAGTTAATTAATTGGACTCATTCATTGATTCGAGTTTGACAGCTCAGTGAAAGGCTGTTATTTAGTGCATAACTTTTTTTCACACATGGGTGAAATGAAGATGGCTATTTGAAGTTTCAACTGGGTGCAAGTTTTTGCTGTGTACACTCAGGAAGTAAATATATTTTTGTTCAACTGAAGAATTTTCCTGACGAATATCACAGAAGATGCTGTATATATTTTTTTCAATTCAGGTAAAGGGACCTTAACGCAAACACAAAGGTCATCTTTTATTCCTGCTTAGCGGTTACAGAACACTTTGCCCATTGATGGACTGGATTATGCTTCACATATTTTCTGAATATTAATTATAAACTAGGAATAACTTTATTCATAAAACTGAATGTTTGAAAGTAACAATCTTTGTCATAATTTTCAGGATTTGCTCAGAAGGTATCATGCAGGTTCAGAGTCCAAAACATGGTAAGTTATACGTCTGAGGAGAATTAATTTTTTTGGTGTTGTAAAATTAGATAATTGACCAGAAGGATTGACGTGGAATAAATTAGATATTTAATATTTTACTAGTTTACAGAACTTGTCTGCTTTCCAAAAATCATCTGTTATTCCAATCCCTGACATCCTGTTTGATAAAGAAAAATGAATGAGTTGAAGGTATTTGACACAGCTTTAGCCTATTGGTTTGGGAACTGGTGGGAAATCAGTATCACTTCTGAAAGTAAGATCCTACCAGATCAGTCACTTAACTGACCAGTCTTAAATGTTTCCTTGGATTTAGGACCGTAGGGTGGAAATCCTACCTGCCTAGAAATAGCAGCAAATCAGAGCTGGGCAGCTCTCCATTGTAGGCAGTTACATGGGGAGTAGTGACTGCTGGTGATAATGCACCAAGGGGAAAACCCTGTATTACTAAGCCACTGGTAAGTTGGGTGGGTAGGGTTAGTGGGGAAGGTCTTGAAGGCGCTGGGGAGTGTGGTTAGTGAAGGAATTTGGGAGGTAATCTAGAATATTAACATCAGTCCATAGTGTATATATAACAGTATATGATATTGTGAAATAATGGATATTAACATTTACTATGTTTCCGAGTATATGATAAATACCAAGGAAAAAGTTGGCAAGGTTAACAAAATAATCGTTATTGCAGATTGACATTGTTATTGCATGGAGTATATTGTAGATTTGATTTGTTTTGCCGTTCAGAAGAAGGCACCACGTTGAAACATTAATTTGTTCATTTTCTCCACCAGTACTGATTTGACCTGAGTCTTTCTCACATTTTCTCCTTTTACGTTAGATTTCTGGCATCTGCAGTTCCTTGCCATTGATATGTCTCTCCTGCTTTTCTCAGCCTTTTTCTTCTATTGTTAATGATAAATATCTCTACTTTAACAGATGTAGAATCTTTGACTGGATAAGAGTAGCACAACCATTGTAAAACACTTCTCTGTATACATCAGGGTCTATGATCATTTTGCAAAAATAACAGACGGCTGAATTTACAATGGGGGTGTTCAGATGAAAGCACTATTAAAGATTATTAGGCCTAAATAATTTATTGCATTCCAACATCAAATGTACATTGCAACTTTAAACAAAGTCCTTCATATCTTAAAATATATGTAATACCAATAGGATAGTGAAGAAGGCGTTTGGTATGCTTTCCTTTATTGGTCAGGAGTTGGGAGGTCATGTTGTGGCTGTACAGGATATTGGTTAGGCCACTGTTGGAATATTGCATGCAATTCTGGTCTCCTTCCTATCGGAAAGATGTTGTGAAACTTGAAAGCGTTTAGAAAAGATTTACAAGGATGCTGCCAGGGTTGGAGTATTTGAGCTATAGGGAGAGGCTGAACAGGCTGGGGCTGTTTTCCCTGGAGCGTCGAAGGCTGAGGTGTGACCTTATAGAGGTTTACAAAATTTATGAGGGGCATAGATAGGATAACTAGGCAAAGTCTTTTCCCTGGGGTCGGGGAGTCCAGAACTAGAGCGCATAGGTTTAGGGTGAGAGGGGAAAGATATAAAAGAGACCAAAGGGGCAACATTTTCACGCAGAGGGTGGTTCGTGTATGGAATGTGGGTTGGGATATCTGGTTGGCATGGACAGGTTGGACCAAAAGGTCTGTTTCCATGCTGCACATCTCTATGACTCTATGACTCTACATAGATTTAAATTGCTCATGGAATGAAGTAATATACAGTTTATAAGTGAAAAATGGAACACATTTCAGAAATAACTTATACTACACAAGTGAAAAGTAAGCGGTGATGGGTAAACTGAGAAATATCATAGCGATGAATTGATTTATGAATAGTTAGCATTTATTAACTAATACCACCAACACAAATATGTACTGCAATTTCTACCATTGTTTTCTCTTTGAATAAATTTGGATCTGAATAAGTGATCATTGTCCCTGAATAAATGATCATTGGAAATGAACACAGCATAGTAATGCAGTGCACCAATGAAATTGGCAGCTATTTTTTGATTGATAATTCTCCGGTTAATTTCAGGCTAAGTACACAAGCCTGTTTTCATCTGTTCGAAAAAAATTTGGAAGTCAGAAGGCACCAGGCAATCCATGCAAAATGATTTCTTCACCAAAAATGAAATTTGTGATATCATCACTACAACATTACAGGAATTTAATCTCCAGAAAAAGTATTAGGGCATCACACCATTTGTAATTGTAGCAAGGAGGGGACTGTGGAGTAAAGGGTTTACTCTCGCTTCACTTTAAGATAGCTACTGAGCATGTGCAAAAGGATCTTTGTCAAAGTGCTGTCATATCACATAGTGCTGGAGCTTGATTTCGTAGGGCTCTTGCATTCCTTGAACATGGTTATGTATAATAAAGCCTGTAAATATTCACTTAGAGTTTAATTATGATCTTACAGTGGAAACTACAAAAATGTTGCAGAAATACCTGTAGTAAAGTCACCCATGGCACTGTTTTGGAAATGAACACAACATAGTAATGCAGTGCACCAATGAAATTGATGGCTATTTTTCGATTGATAATTCCCCAGTTAATTTCAGCAACTGATCCAAATACAAATAGAGCATGTATTTGGTTCCATTATTTAGAAAGTTTTAATTATTCCAAACTGTTGTTTAAAAACATTAAACCAATGTCACTAGCATAATTATTGAACTTTTAAGGGCTCAATTTGTACACCATTTCAATTTTTATTTTTCTAATACTTCCAATGATTTACAAAGTTTGTTGCACTTGTAAATCTTTTGCTATTCCAATACTTCCAGTAATTTATGACAAAACTTGCAAATCTGAACAATTTATCCTATTGATACCAATGAGGTAAGATTGAGACAGAAATGTCATCAACAAATGGTATTGATTTTGAAAATCTGATCAGTATAAAATCAACCATAACAAAACTAATTTTACAATGCACTGACAAAACTAGCAAACATCCCAAAGTTATGTGTGAAAGTACTTTCTTCATTAATGGAAAGAGTTTGACAATGACAAATGGCTACTCCAACTCTTGAGATTGGATTACATTGAACAAAGATTTGTGAAACTCCTCACTCAACTCACATCTAATTTTAAACTTAATACAATGAAATGATTTGTGTCCTGAGAATTGTCTTAGTTACAAAATAAAATTGAATGTTTGAAACCATCAAGTAGCATTTTGCTTGTCGTCTTTGTTAAAAAACAAGGTCAATTGAAGTAAAAACAATAAAAAAGAAGTATTAACCATTTTCATAATTCTACAGATTCCCAATGTGGTCCTGGCCAAATATACTTTAACTGCAGTGCTCCTTTGATTGGCTTTGAGACCAGTGTAGGAGCAGGGTGTCGAGATACCTGTGAAAATCTGCTGTTAAACATTTCATGTCCAGAATCCATGCCGTGTCTGTCAGGATGCATTTGCCCACCTGGGTAAGTGACTGCTCCTTCAGCTGTATTGAATATGTTATGCATATCAAGGATCTATCGTTAAACTGGAAGGATAAAGTCTATGCAAATTATGTGACAGTGATTTTAGCTAATGGTGACAATTTTGTGTATGAAGCAGTAAACCCAAAGTTATAGCACAGTTATTATGCAAAGAGAGAGATTCTCATGCACAGGCAGGGCATTGTTTCCCAGATAGCTAAGTACTCATTTTAGAAATGTTTGTTGGCACAAGTCTTTTCAAAAATTGAAATGATTCAATACTAAATTTCAAAAATACAAACTCAATGCAGAGCCTCATTAATATTAAACTAGATTTCAGACTGCAGTGTTTGTATTGTGTCTGATATGAAACTCTCGCAGTAAGATGGACATCGAGAGGTTACTGCTGCACGTTGTCGATATCATTATGGACTATGATACTGTTTTGGATTTCTAGTCTTATATTTTCCAGGGTTTATTTACATTGTATTACATTGTATTATCAGAACTGATAAGTATTTGAAAAACTGTTGTGTTTGGTGCATAATGTATAACATTTGCCTTCAGAATAATGTAGCACTTGATATTTGAAATTATTATTTACACAAGTGTTACCAATTATTAGACTGCATTCCTGATCAATCTGTAGTATTCAAGTACTTTGTTCTAAGTTCTGCTACAGAAGTGGATTATTGAAGAGGGAAGAACAATCTGTGAAATACAGCATATTGGAATTGTAAGCTTAGATTAATTCATTGCATTTATATGCTTGTGAGACCACTTGGCTAGTGTCTTGTGTTCAGAACAAGATAATAACCCATGGTATTAGGGACAAGGAACTGGCATGGATAGAGGATTGGCTGACTGGCAGAAGGTAGTGACTGGGGATAAAGAGGTCTTTTTTAGGATGGTTGTCAGTGACTAGTGAGATTCTGTAGGGCTCAGTGTTGGGACCATAACTATTCATGTTATACATTAACAATCTAGACAAAAGAACTGAGGGCATTGTTGTTAAGTTTGTAGATGACGCAAAGATAGGTGGAGGGACAAGTAGTGTTGAGGAGATGGAAGGCCACAGAAAGACATGGCAAGATTAGGAAAGTGGGCCAAGAAGTGGCAGATGGAATACAATGTGGGAAAGTATGGGGTCTTGCACTTTGGTAAGAAGAATAGAGGCACAGACTATTTTCTAAAAGGAGAAACACTTTGGAAATCTGAAGCACAAAGAGACATGGGAGTCCTAGTTCAGGATTATCTCAAGCTTAACATGTAGGTTCAGTTGGCAGTTAAGAAGGCAAATGCAATGTTCACATTCATTTCAAGAGGGCTGGAATACAAAACAGGGATATATTGCTTCGGCTGTATAAGGCTCTGATCAGATTGTATTTGAGTCCAATATGTGCCGGCATTGTACGGTGTCCAGAGAAGCTTTACAATAATTGTCCCAGGAATAAAAGGCTTGTCATACAACTAAATCCGATCCTGTGCACAAAATTTCTCAAGAAAGCTGGCTATGTTTATCAGGGAAGCAGTGACAGAATTCCATAAATCTTCATTCCTGGGCTGGAGTTACAAATGCATGACAACATCACTAAGCCTGAACTTTAATCAAACTTATTCAATGTTATCGTAATAACTTGAGTAAATAGCTACATTGCATGACTCATTTGCCATACTACCCATCATAAATGTGGCCCCAATATCTTGTGGAGTTTTTACAAATGGCTTTGTGCCTTGGCTGTCATTTGTCCTATCAGAAGTGGATGGAATCTATGTCCCACTGTGGAAACTCCTGGGAGTTGCAGAGACCCAACACAATTGGGCTTATGCCATTTTGCCAATGGATCTTATGCCAAATTTGTGGCAGATAATTGAAAGAATTCCTTTAAGCAATCATTGGCATTACCATGCAATGTTAGACTTATCAAAACTATCTTCAAAGCATGTTAATAATTTTAGTGCATCATATATTCAACATTTTAACACTTATATTAAAATATTAGAGTTTTGACCAGTTTAATTTTTATTGTCATTCATGAGTTATATCAAAAGGGTACTACTAATAGGTTGGCATCAATGATTGCTTAAGGATCATCTAGTTGTCTGTTACTACATTTTAGTTTGAATAACAAAATACACATTATAAAGTATCAAATCATGGTATTTACAGAGAACCAGGAGTTTGACATGATGTAGCTATGGATCAAAAGTTTTCTTAAGGTACCAGGTTGGATTCTGAATGAATGAATGAATGATTTTGTGGTCATGTGTATCTTACAATGAGTAAACTATAACAGTGAAAAGCTTTTCCACTGTGGCTAAAATCTGGCCCCATTTTGAATAGCTGTAAGAATAAGAAACAAAAAGAGTGAGGTTCTCAGTTTGGGATACAGTTTCTGGAGTTGGCACTAGTGATTTATGAACACATTCTATCAAGATCAATAATTATACAGTCAGGGTTACAGTATGAAACTGCAATAGTTATGCATATTTGGCAACTCTAATATCTTTCGTGCTGGCACTGTGACTGAAAAATGATGTAGGATACTGCACTAAGCAATACAACTACACTACACTTTTCTTTGAGGTTAGTCTATTATTCTCAAATTCTTAGTATTATTCTTAAGTTCAACCTATTTAATTCATGAGTGTCACTTCAAGTAAACTTGCAATATTATGAATATGTGATAGGCTTGTCATAAGGGATACCATAAATTAATGTATAAAAAAAGAAAATCTAGAAGAAATATTGTGTTAGAATTTTTGCACAATGTTAATCACAATTGTGTTGCTTGAGACGCAAATTTGAAACACCGAAATGGTCAAGCCTTAATTTGTAGAATTGTTCATAGCATTGTGCAAGGTCTGCCATTTTTCATACTTTGGAGATACACAATCACCTGATAAAGGAGCGGCGCTCTGAAAGCTAGTGCTTCTAATTAACCTATTGGATTGTAACCTGGTGTTGTGTGATTTTTAACTTTATTTTTCATCTTGTACTCACATCTCTGCACTCAATGTGCCAAAAACAAGGTATATCTCAAATATTATTTTTGAGCTGGAGGGTTATTGACTCTTGTCTATTATCAACAAAAGGGAAGAATGCTAACTTATGCCAACATTGAATACAAACTGTGCCACATTCAATTTAACTTATACAATTACTACTTAAGATCAATAGTTGTATAATGTTTCATATCACTGGGCTCTAATGTGTTTCAAGTGACAGTACAACAGGTTTTGCAGCTGTATTTTTGAAGTTAATACAAAGTTATTGTTGATGATTGAGTGCTGATTCCTCCAACGCTAATTTCAGTATTTGTTAATGTTCATTTGAGTAATACAGCGTTAAGTTATTCTTAGTAATGTCTGAGATGACAAAACAATTTAGATAGCACAATGCCATTCAGTTAATTGAACCTAGATACTGACAAGTATCAAGAATTCACACCTAAAGCTGATCAATTCTTACATTTGCAGCTCTTGCATACTTTCACGTTCAAACACTGATATTCATGTCATGTGTATTCTATAATACATCATTTTATATTAATGTAATGATGAATACATAATTAAATAAATCATAATCAAGGCAAGCATTCAATTATACTCTTTAAACCACTAAGGAAGTATTATTTTGAAGTCTACACATAGTTGTAATATAGAAATTATGGAAACAATTTGCAAATAGTATGTTACCTGTTAATGCAAGCTAATTTAGTAAATGTGTGATGGTGTTAATTGATTGTGTGTTCATGAAGAGGAGACAGCTGGGATCAGGAGAAAGTTTGGAAGAGAACTGTGATTACGTCATGAACAATTTCTATCAAGAAAAATCTCAGTTTTGGTTTTTAATTCAACATGAGTGGACACTAGAGTCATAGAGTCATAGAGATGTACAGCATGGGAACAGAACCTTTGGTCCAACCCATCCATGCTGACCAGATATCCCAACCCAATCCATCCCACCTGCCAGCGCCCAGACCATATCCCTCCAAACCCTTCTTATTCATATACCCATCCAAATGCCTCATAAATGTTGCAATTGTCCCAGCCTCCACCACTTCCTCTGGCAGCTCATTCCATACCCGTACCATCCTCTGTGTGAAAAAGTTGCCCCTTAGGTCTCTTTTATATCTTTCCCCTCTCACCCTAAACCTATGCCCCCTAGTTCTCCCCGACCCCAGGGAAAAGACTTTGTCTATTTATCCTATGCCCCTCATGATTTTGTAAACCTCTATAAGGTCACACCTCAGCCTCCGATGCTCCAGGGAAAACAGCCCCAGCCTGTTCAGTCTCTCCCTATAGTTTAGATCCTCCAACCCTGGCAACATCCTTGCTAATCTTTTCTGAACCTTTTCAAGTTTCACAACATCTTTTCGATAGGAAGGAGACCAGAATTGCACACAATATTCCAACAGTGGCCTAACCAATGTCCTGTACAGCCACAACATGACCTCCCAACTCTTGTACTCAATATTCTGACCAATAAAAGAAAGCAAACTAAATGCTTTCTTCACTATCCTATCTACCTGCGACTCCACTTTCAAGGATCTATGAACCTGCACTCCAAGGTCTCTTTGGTCAGCAACACTCCCTAGGACCTTACCATTAAGTGTATAAGTCCTGCTAAGATTTGCTTTCCCAAAATGCAGCACATCGCATTTATCTGAATTAAACTCCATCTGCCACTTCTCAGCCCATTGGCCCATCTGGCCAAGATCCTGTTGTAATTTGAGGTAACCTTCTTCGCTGTCCACTGCACCTCCAATTTTGGTGTCATCTGCAAACTTACTAAGTGTACCTCTTATGCTCAGATCCAAATCATTTATATAAATGACAAAAAGTAGAGGACCCAGTACCGATCCTTGTGGCACTCTACTGGTCACAAGCCTCCAGTCTGAAAAATAACCCTCCTCTACCACCCTCTGTCTTCTACCTTTGAGCCAGTTCTGTATCCAAATGGCTAGTTCTCCCTGTATTCCGTGAGATCTAACCTTGCTAATCAGTCTCCCATGGGGAACCTTGTTGAATGCCTTACTGAAGTAGTAAAAAGAAAATCCGTGTTAGTTAAATGGGGAGTGACTGTGGAAATCAGAGATGCAGCGTTACCTTGTTGTTTTAGACCATTTGCCACCAAAAGTTGATATGTAGGTTACAGTACAACATCAAGAAAACTAATGTGATGCTATCTATGATAAAAAGAGGAATTGAGCATCGAATCATACAGCATGAAAACAGACCCTTTGGGCCAATCAGTCCATGATGACCATATTCCCAAACTAATCTAGTCCCATTTGCCTGCATTTAGTCCAAATCCCTCCAAACCTTTCCTATTCACAAACTTATCCAAATGTCTTTTAAACATTGTACTGCACTTGCCTCCATTATTTCCTCTGGCAGTCCATTCCATACACAAACCACTTTGTGTAAAAATATGTTGCCCCTTATCTTTTTTAAACTTTTCTCTTCTCACTTTAAGTTTTGAACTCACCTGCTCTGTGGAAAAGAACCATGTTATTTACTTTATCTGTGCCTGTCATGAATTTATAAATTATCAATGTGCAATGGAGTAATAGAACTAAGTGAGGAATACGCTGCAGAGAAGGTGCACAAAAAATGAGATCAACATTAAATTTAAAATTTGATCTGCCATCCATCCTTGCATCTTTGCTCTTTCTTTATGTATGAGGCTTTCCTTAACGTTTTCCATTAATCACAATGGTGGGCTCTCAGATAAAATCTTTTCTTTCTTGTGAGAGCATTCTATGCAATCTGAAATATCCCATTAAGTGCCTGTTCTGTATTTCTCTATTGACCTATCCTTTAAAATTATTTGCCAGTTCACTTGAGCTAACTCTGCTTTTATGCCCCATTAATTGCTCTTCTTTGATCCCAGCTGATAGCAATATTGGACAAGTCCAATCACACATTTTTTGTTGCATTAATTTTAATCTTGCAGTTAGTCATTTGAACATATTCATATGAGGCTGCCAGGGTTCTCTTTTTACACAGAGGGTGGAGGGGGCCTGGAACGTATTGCCAGCGGAGGTGGTAGACATGGGAATGATAGCCTCATTTAAGATGTATCTAGACAGATACATGAATGGGCAGGGAGCAAAGGGATACAGATTTTTAGAAAATAAACAGCAGATTTAAATAAGGGATCTGGATTGGCGCAGGCTTGGAGGGCTGAAGGGCCTGTTCCTGTGCTGTAATTTTCTTTGTTCTTTGTTCTAAAACAAGAATGCAAGTTTATTACACAGAAATAAAAAAAATAAGTTTTATATATTTAAGTCTATACGAAAAAATCTTCACATTATTAGCAAAATAAAAACATAGATTCACCCTTTGCTCCCAGACAAATTTGTTTTGGAAACTCAGTCCCAGAGAAATATTACTTCTCTAGCAGCTCTAGTTTATAACTTAACCAATTCTCTTCAGTTGTCCTTGTAAGACTACTGAAACAGTTTCTTACCACTTCCAAAAGCATGAATTCCTTTGTATTTCTGGCAGCCGAAACAAAATATCTACAAACTTTCATAGCCAGGAAATTCTACAAAGGTAACAAACTACTTTGCTGCTGTGATGAAACTGCTCTTCTGAACTGCAAACTCGATTCTTCCACTAGGATGGAACTGTTCTTCTCCTGCCATGATACTGAATCCTGATTCCTCTGTCCTGAGCTCAAAGATGCTGGTGGCTTCTGGTAATTTAGTTTTCTGTATGTCAGAAACTCAGCAGTGGAAATATATCTTTAACCAACAGCACAGATATTTGGCTTGGCACTTATTGAGTTGCAGGTTTTCTTAGAAATTATACATTTAGGTCACGTTACCAAATAACTTCATGACCTGCTTTAAAAGATCAATTAACTTCAGTGAACTGAAATCAAAATGCATCAGCGTCTCTTTTAAAAATCAAAATTATAGATGATAGCATTATATTGTACACCATTATCTCAAGCTTAAAATACATCTTGGATCCATTCTTCCTTAAACTGAATGTAATTTCAGTCATTATGATCTCTGCTACCTCGGGTGCTTTTTCTAGGAGGTTATTAATTTTATTTTATTGCACAATACTAGGTCTAGTGTAACTTGCTCTCAGTTTGATTCCAAAATATTCTATAAATTCTTCATCTCATTCTTCTTCCTCTTAAAGCATGCCTGAGTAAATTGTAGAAACAAGTCACAAGTAAAAATAAATTAATTACCCAGTGACCATTGGAACAAATAGTACAATAGATCTCTCTCATGTCAAGATAAACTCAAATTAACAAATAATTTGAAGAAAGTAATTAGTAGTAAACTAATATATCAATCTGGTAAAAACAATGACTGCAGATGCTGGAAACCAGATTCTGGATTAGTGGTGCTGGAAGAGCACAGCAGTTCAGGCAGCATCCAAGGAGCTTTGAAATCAATGTTTTGGGCAAAAGCCCTTCATCAGGATTTCAAAGCTCCTTGGATGCTGCCTGAACTGCTGTACTCTTCCAGCACCACTAATCCAGAATAATATATCAATCTGTAGAGAAGGTACATTGCTATTAACAAAATAACTAGAGATTTGTTGGACTTTAAGCCCTCAAACTTCTTAAAGATAGTTTTTCTGGTGATAATCACCTTAATTTCTCTTTAGTCATTGGGTTATTCTGTATTCCTGATGTCTAACTTGTGATTTTCACTGACTAGACAAATACAAAATACTGTTTCAATATTTTGTTATTTCCTCATGAGGAGTTTTCTGTTTCCTAAGGCACCAGTGTTTAATTTAGCTACTCTCTTTCTTTTGTTAAGAGAAAGCTCTATCAGCCTGTTTTTTTTTAATACCCCTGGGTGTTTAATTCTTATATTTTGTTTTCATTTTTTGAACATTATATACACTCTCAGGAGATGAGTATCCTTGTAGATTATGTCACACATTCCTTCAACTGTTCAGCAGGCTTGGTCTTCTACCTGTCTTACCAGGGTATATCTTCTATTCTCTCTTAAAATTGTGTCATCAGAATAGTGCTGAACCTATTTCCAGCCACATGTCCCACTCTGCCGACTCCTTGTTTCTTGCATCTCTGAAATTTCTGTCTGTTCTGACTTCACCTGAAGTTTAAACTTCCTGAGCGACTTCATTGTGTATGCATTTGTCAAACTATCTGTAGTGTCCTGTCATGCATGTTCCAATTTAATTGCCACATTTCATGACACAAATACTGGAAGGTCAATTGCTTTTTTCTGTCAGCAGAATGGAATGCTTTTTCATGATACAATCAGCTTGTGATATTTGTGCAGTAATTTTTACAAGGCATAAAATGTGATAAGGCAAAAAAAATGTGGTGATTAGTTGCAAACATTCCAGGCAAAACTTTCATCAAACCAGTTAATTAAACTGCCATAGACAACTAGAAGTTGTTGCAAATTTTCAGAACTTTATTAAAGAACTTCAGTGTTTAATATAGTTCAAGTACACAATCAATTCTTTGTGAAGTACAGTACCTGGTTGTGATAAGTATCACAGATAACTGCCAACTCATCTCTCAAAATATCTATTCACTTTTTGGATAGTGTTCAATAACAGAAGTGAAAAACTAATATTTCATGTTTATATCTTGTAAGCACCAACTTGGATTTCAGCATCTTGAGAACTGCATTTAACAGTGCTCTTTATGAAGTGCTGCTAACTTTTAGAAAACAAAATAAAATCAATTGCTGGCTCTCCTGTGGACAGATCCTGAGACCTCAGAGTAAAATACATTAATCATATTAATTAAGGACACAAAAGATAATGGTTATGTTTAATCATTTGATTGTGAGATGTACTATAATCAAATTAAATAATTTTTCTGAGCCAATTAGGTGAGGCATTTATTATGGACTCTTCTTTCTTTGTACAAGCTCAAGCCAGTCTTCTAGCTTCCCGTTAAACAATGCTTATTAACATTTTAAAAATGGTAAGGCAATTCCCTTCTGAGCTAAGCTTATTTCAACCTTCTAGCAAAGTCCACAATACATAACGCGTGAGTTTCCAGTTATATCATGGCATGTGTCAGAGGCTCATCTTTATATTAATTAAATTCCGTCTGTACAGAGAAAGATCGATGTTTGCTGGAATACAAGTAAAGCATGTGATGGCATGGAAGTGTTATGCTTGAAGTGTGAGAAATAGCAGTGTGCACATTTGTACTGTTTTTATAATCTCAACAATCAATCTCCCATGGCATTGTAACCTGTCAGGCAGAGAATAAAGTTTCCTCACATGATGTCTCTTCTTTGTTAGGTGATGTGCTTTCTTCATCTAGTTATTATTATTTTCTCTCAATTTCGCGTTGAATCCTAGATTTATTGAGGAAAGGAGCCACCAGTGAAGGCTGATTTTAAGATTTTGGTTGCAAGAAAATCATTTTTTCATTATATTTTCTGTCCTCCAGTTTTGCCTCCCTTGCTCATTGTATTCCCTACCTATTGCCTTCCCAGAATCATTACATCTTCCATGTTGAATTATCCACTCGACCCTTGTATTGCCTCTTCCCTTCAAACATCTCTCTTGTACCTCACTCTTAACCTGCTATAAAATTCCCTTACCACACAGTCTCCTAGAGCTCATGTGGCCAGAGGTCAAATATCTTCTCAGCCTCAGGGTCTTATTTTTCTCCTGTACTATTCATAATGCCTTTGATATATTTCTATAAGTGGCTTTATACTTCCAAAATTAATCAACTTACTTTACTAAAAATAAACTCAGATTTATCTGAGGAGAGAGACTCTCCTCCCACTCCATTTCACTATTTATTTCACTAGTGTTTGCAATTACTGTCGGATGTTTATCTTCTCCAAAGGTGATACATTAGTATGGATCGAAGACTGGCTGGCTATCACCAAATACAGTACTCATAAATGGGTCTTTTTCTGATTGACAAAATGTAACAAATGGAGTCCTGCAGAAGTCTATGCTGTGGTATCAGCCTTTTACAATTTATATCAGTGACTTAGATGAGGAAAGCAAAGGCCTAGTAGTTAAGTTTGCAGATGACTAAAAGATATGAAGGAAAGTATAGTGTGAAAGGGATACAATAAATGGTGGCCTTATTAGCAATGCACATTTTATGAGTGAAAAAAAATGCCTTTCCTCTTTTTTCCACTTTCTAATAAGTGATATGTTACTCTCTTCCCTTTATCTGCAGTTCTTCCTTCCTGTCCCTCTGTATGGCTTTAGCGGTGTAACATACTTGTGGATTTTGATATTTTTATCACTCTGTCTCTGTTAATTGCTTCAAGCTCATTCTTCCTGACCATGTATTTTATCTCTGTTACTTCACTCCAGTTTCACTGTGAGCTTTTCTCACATTTTGCTGGTGTAATTTGTATCTCTCGCTCTGTTTTCAAGGACCTGGGTACACAGATGGATTGGGTTTTTAAGTGCCACCGTGTGGTTATTCGTTTACTCACAGACAATGAAACCTGTAAATTAGGGACAACCAAGAGACTTGATCAAGAGCCCTTTATGCTTTAGCATTCTTATTTAAAAAGTGGTCATTTATGTACAATGGACAAGTATATTCTGCACCAACTGTAGAGTTTGTTTTGTTTCTACTCTCACCCACAATCAAGCCTAATTCTGCAAACTTGCCAACTGGCTATAATTTTTGTTTATTCTCCATCTTCTGAGTTTCTTTGAGTTTATTGCCACTCTTTTCAATGACAGAATAGTATCCTAGTACTTGGATCTATTAAACTGGGCTGTAGAACTGGAATGCCACATTGTTGATCAGAATTGTTCATTTTATACAAGGTTACTTCTAATTGTAAAAAGGCAGCTAGAAAAATCACAAGATGGTGCCTCACTCCCAGTTCAGATTTATATGCAATGATTTGATTACCTCCCTCCACCTCTTTAACTAATAGTTTTCTTTTCGCTTGCTGTCTATATTTGGTTTGATATTCTCTCATATGTTTAGTTTTCCCATTAGACATTTACCTACAAAGTTTTGTATTTGATTTGCATGTTCCAACAATGTTTGGTTCTGATTTGTTGCTATTTATCAATTTGAGATTTGATGTAATGGATATACCTCTATGTGAGTGATGATTTGGAGATGCTGGTGTTGGACTGGGGTGGGCAAAGTTAAAAATTACAAAACACCAGGTTATAGTCTAGCAGGTTTATTTGGAAGCACTAGCTTTCGGAGCACTGCTCCTTCACCAGGTGATGAAGAGACAGCCCCTCAAGCTAGTGCTTCCAAATAATCAGTTGGACAATAACCCGGTGTTTTATGTTTTTTTTATCTATGTGAGTGAACGTTTTTAGTTTTAGATCAAGATCAGCCCTGTTTTAACACAAATATAGGGCCAGGTTTTTGTGAAGTCATTTGTAATAGGTCCAATTTTTGACCAATCGGTGTATGATTCACATAAGTGGAACCCAAACTCAAGAGGGTCATTTAAATGTTGTGCAATGTTGAAGCAAGTCCCTATTTTGTCAGAGTTAAGGTCCATAATCCACAGTGTGCAAGTTATCAATCAACAGAGTAGATACAAATGCTCTTGAGTGGTAGACAAGTTCAGAATACCAGTCTTGGTCTGAGATTATTTTGAAATACCTTACTCTTCAAACTGAAAAATGGTTGCAGCTGTCAGAGCTTTAAGAAGTCTGTTGGACTGCTTTGGTAAACCTCAGTGGCATCTGGCCAGGTTGTTTCATTAGAGCAGTTTGTTAACATTTCCTAATGGCTTATCATTTATGTGCACTTGACTGGGTTTCAAAGGTTACAATCGCCCCAGGGGCTCCACATTCACTGTTGACAGTTAATTACATTGTCTGACAACTTAAAGAGGCTATTAAAGGTTTATTATTTTCTGATTTGGAGTCTGAATGGAGTCTTGTTTGTTTTTATGAGAGAGAGCCAGTTGAGATTTAAAAGCTTTGAATGGACTGTATAAGTTGAGTTTATTTTTTATTATTAAGCATGTCAGAGTGACAGCTGTATTGGATTGTCAAAGATTTTTTCATCTCCACATGGTTGCTGAGCTCTGTCCATGTTGAAGTGGAGCAAAAATTAGCAGTACTCAGTTGGCATCTGGAGTAACAGGGGTCATGGGAGTGATTGGTGAGCATGAGCCATCATAGAGGGTTCTAGGAGGATTGCAGAGATTATGAATTGGCATGGAGGGTTTGAACAGCAAGGTGAGCTTTTGTGAGCATGAGTTGGCATTGACTTGGCACAGTGGATATTAAGAGCGGCCAGAATAGTCAGTGGAATACTGAGCTGGAATATCAAATTAGATTACGTGCTAAGTCAAGGTAAGAAGTAGAACATGAATGCACAATCTACTCAGTCAAAAATGAGAATGTTTGATTCCTATCTGTTTAATACCAGCATACAGGCAATGAGAAGATGTTTTACAGAAATTTTCACTCCATCATAGTCTTCATTTAAAAGGGAATCAGACATAGAGAACTTTTTTTGGTTCCAAATGCCAGCTGTCCTATTTCAGAATTAATGAAAATAGAACTCATTCTAGTTTATTGGCTTCACTTTTCCCTGAATAAATTGTTTTATACATTATTTAAACAGAAACGTATTTGCCAAGAGGATCAAATACCACCTAAGAAGCTTAACAGAATCATAGAAGAATACACAGGACATCAGCACTATTTAATTAAACCAAAACAGAGTTGTTACATTATAATTCAAAGTTGCATTTTTTCTGATAGGAGTTTATTTGGTCTTTGGCCACAAGCACAATGCAGTAATGTATTTGTGGTAAACTACTGAACATTCACATTCAAACATCCTTTAAATCATGTTTGTTCTCTCACAACGGCCTTTGGAATTAATTAAGTATTGCAATATTTTCAAATTCAATTTAATTACTATCCCTATTTAAATATTAATCAAGCTGATGATTTCAGCACAGGAACCACATTCAACTGATGTTTATGGATCCTGCAAATTAGAAGTCTTTCTGATTTAGACTTGAATATAAACACTGTCCAAACCCCCATTGCTATCCAGGGAAAGAATTTTGAAAGTTAACCTCCACAGAGAAAAGTAATTCCTCCTTATCACTGTCTTAACTGGGACACACCATATTTTTAAGCTGTCTCCTAATTTTAGATAATCCCAATGAGGTAAGTATTCTTTAGGCAATCTCATTGTCAAAACCCCTCAGAAACTTCTGTTTTACTAAGATCACCTCTCATTTTACTGAATGTCAATGAGTATAGGCCAACCTAGTCAACCTTTCCTCATAAAATCTGTTCATCATTGGTATCGGTCAAGTGGACCTTTGAATTGATCCAATGCAAGTATATCCCTCCTTTCAGTAAGGAGCAAGAAAGTCTGCACAGTTCTGAGGATGCAGTCTTTTACTGCCCTGGATAGCTTTAGCAAGTATTGCCTACTTTATGCTCCATTCCACTTGAAATGAAAGTCAGTATTTAATTATTTCCTATTTAATTGTTGTACCTGCATGCTAACATCTTGTATTCATGTTCATGAGTACTCAGATCCATTTGCACTGCATGCATTTTGAAATCTCACTCTCTCTTCTACTTTTCTCATCTTCCCACCACAATGAATTACCTCACATTTTCCCACATTGTACTCATCTGCCTGTTCTTTTTCTCATTTGCCTCATCAATCTGTTTCACTTTGTAGACACTTTATATGCTCTTCATAATGTACATTCATGTTTAATTGGATATGATCAGCAAATTTGGCTACACTAGAGTTGGGTCATTCATCTAAGTTATGAGAACAGATTGTGCTGTTGACTGGAAGATAAATTAGATTCCCTATTCCTCTTTTTAAGAGTTTCAAAGTGAACTTGATTGTATAGTTAGTTTGTCCCCTTTCTAAAAAAATCATTAATAACATCAGTCCAGTTGTGAATCTCTTCAGTGTTTGACGGGAATGATATATGTTATTTTTCACATAGGAATGTAAGAAGTGGAAGGAGAAGGTCATACACCCTCTTAAACCAGTACTTCCATTCAATAGAATCATTACTGGTCTTTGGCCTTATTACACTTGTCCATTCAGTTCCCAAATCAGTTGATTCCTGTCGTGTCTAAGAATCTATTGATCTTAGTCTTCAGCTGAATAACTGAGTATCTGCTGAGACTATCTGTTGAGAAAGGATGTACTGGCACAAGTGGGGGTGCAGAGGAGCTTCACTAGGTTGATTCCAGAGTTGAGGGGGTTGGCTTATGAGGAGAGACTGAATAGACTGGAATTATATTCATTGGAATTCAGAAGAATAAGGGGGAATCTTATCGAAACATATAAAACTATGGAGGGTATAGATAAGATGGAAGTAGGGAGGATGGCAGGTGAACTAGAACAAGAGGGCATAGACTCAAAATTAGGGGGAGCAGATTTAGAACTGAATTGAGAAGGAACCTCTTCACCCAGAGGGTTGTAAATCTATGGAATTCCCTGCCCAGTGAAGTAGTTGACACTACTTCAGTAAATGTTTTTAAAGCTACGATAGATTGTTTTGAAAAATAAAGGAATTAAGGAGTATGGTGGGGTGGGGCTGGGTGGGTGTAAGTGGAGCTAAGTCCACAAAAAGATCAGATGGCCTACTTCTTCTTCCTAGTTCTTATGTTCTCATTGTACTGATCTCTAGTTTAAATCATTCAAAGCCTTTAATTGAAGAGGTTTCTCCTAAACTCAGTCCTAATTGACAAACCCTTAGCACATGACTATGTCCTTGGTTTTATGTTTTCTGCAGCTGCTCTGCCAAGCCCTTGAAGAATTTTATTTGTGCCAAAAAAAAAACACCTCATTCATAATGTCATAAAGTTAGTTCCATTTACTACCCTATTCCTGTAGTCTGGAAATTTATTTCTCTCAAGTACTCATCTAATTTTCTTTCAAAAGGGTTGTTTGTCTCAACTTCCACAGTCCTTGGGCAGCAAATTCCAGGTTATTACCGTTAGCTGCAAAGAATCAGTTCTTCCTCACATTCATGCTTGCATCTCTTAGCCTCAGCAGTAAGAGGGTAACAGTTTTTAAACCAGTATTCCCTAATCCTTACAAAATCAAACCTTTCATTATTTTGTGTACCTCCATTATGTCTCCCCTCAGTCATATTTCTTCCAAGGAGAACAATCTGCCTTCTCATCCTGAGGTTGGAGTTAAGAAACCAGCTTTTTGGAATCATCTTGGTAAATCTTCTCTATACCTTTGCAAGGAACATCACATTCTTTATAACGTACGTTCAGCAGGACTCAACACAATAATGCAGTTGTTGTCTGACCAGAGCCTTATAAAGTTTCAGCATACTTTGTATGATTTTGTACTGAGTATTTGAAGTTATAAAGTCCAGAACTGAATGTGCTTTGGTAATTATTCTCTCAATAATACTGTTGAAAATCTATGCACATGCACCAGAGGTCTCTTTGACCCTGCAAATAGAATTGTGCTAAGAAGCCCACATTTCCTGACACTATTCCTTCTACCAAAATGCATCACTTTACACATTTGTGTTTAATACTTTACATGTAGCAAATGCAATTTATTTCGCACGAGCCTTTTTCTGTGTTATATTACTCTTTATCTATCTGTCATCCAAGAAGTTCCAATCTGTTTTCCCTACTTTTTCTCTTCTTGGGAATGTAACTCCATTGCACTCAAACTCCTCATCATGTGTGTCCTGCCAGAAGCAGCTTGTTGCTACATCATTGCCAATCTGTGAAAGGTGCCTATTTTTTCATTTCAGTTTACCTCGGGCTTATTCAATCCCAAGCTGCTGGTATTGATCATCTCCAAATTAGATATTTTTGTTCTGCATTGCTCCCTGTTCATTTTGATAGCCAACCTAATTTTATGTGACTATGGTCGTCCCTAAACATTTCCTCACTGATGCTTGAATCATTTGACAAACACATTCTCAGAAACAGGAACCTCCTGCCTTGTTGGGGCAGAAATGTACTGAAGAGGAAAATCCTCCTGAACAAACTTCAGAAGCTTTTTCCCTCTTCATAATACTGTGATTATCTTGGAAAAGACTAAGGTAATTAAAGTCCCTCATTTTTAATATTACATTGGGAAAACAAAGCGTAGACTTGGTGATCATTTCGTAGAACACACATTCTGTCTGCAAAAAAGACCCTGAGCTTTCAGGTGCCTGCCATTTCAATCCATCACCCTGTTCTCTGGCCAACTTCTCTGTCTCGGGCTTGCAGCAGTGCTTCACATAAGCTCAGCGCAAGCTGGAAGAACAGCGCCTCATTTTCCATTTAGGAACTTTGCAGCCTTCTTGACTCAATATTGAGTTCAACTATTTTAGGGCTTGGACAGCTTCCCCTCTATTTTCCCCATCTCCATACATCCGGCCTTATCACATAGAATTAGAGAATCCCTACAGATCAGAAATAGGCCCTTCAGCCTAACAAGTCCACACCAATCGTCCGAAGAGTAATCCATCCAGAACCATTCCCCTCCTCTCCTATATTTACCCCTAACTAAGGTGCCTAACCTACACATCCTGAACACTATGGACAATTTAGCATGGCCAATCCACCTAACCTACACATCTTTGGATTGTGAGAGGAAACTGGAGCACCTGGAGGAAACCCACACAGACACGGAGAGAACATGCAACTCCATACAGATAGTTGCTTGAGGCTAGAATTGAACCAGGTCCCTGGCGCTGAGGCAGCAGTACTAACCACTGAGCCACCATGCCGTTATTGTCTGCTATTACACATGACTCATTGTTAGCTTCTAATACTCCCCATCAGTTCTGAAGAAGGGTCACTGGACCCGAAACATTAACTCTGATTTTTCTCCACAATGCTGCCAGACCTGCTGAGTTTTTCCAGCAATTTCTGTTTTTGTTTCTGATTTCCAGCAACTGCAGTTCTTTTTGGTTTTATATTGTCAACGCTGTCCGGTTTTTGTGCCTCTTCAGTATTTTCTTGCAAATTTGTTCCTCTATATCTTTCCCATTAATTGGTGACCTTTAGAGTAGATACTATAGTTTGATCTCTGCTGTTTCTCAATTCTCACAAAATAAATTCTATCCTTGATCCCTCTTGCATATCCTTTATTTCCAATATTGTAATATTCTCTTTACTCAATCCTGCCATCCTTCTTTCATTCGCAATCTTGCTTAAACTCTCTCTGTCATGGTAAATTTAACCACTCCTGCACTTTCTTGAATCATTTGTCCTCCAATACCTCAACATCAGAATTCCATTTGTCTATTTATGCCTGCAGTTCACCAATCTAGTTTACCATATTCTATGCACTTAGGCACATACGTAGCAAATTCATTTTAGACATCATTCTCTAATTCTGATTCCACTAAATGCCTGTTTCTTACTTTAGTGCTGCCTGTCGCTCCAAGTTATTTTTGCACTTGAGGTTTCCTTTCTGATGTTAACTCCTGGTTTCCGACCCCGTTCCAAATCAGTTTAAACCTTTCCCAACCTTAATCCCTGTATAGGATAGTCTTACTATCCCAGGAATCAGAAGTTCTCCCTCCTCAATCAACTCTCCAGTAGGGCATTTGTTAGCAGGTTATGAAACCAGTCAGAACTTTAACCATTATTGCATATCTATGCTTCAGTTTATAAAATATATTTCTCCAGTTTGAGGAAATTATAGCCCATGCTTTAATTGAAAAATCAGTTTTGTTTGATATGAACCTGAGTGTTGATGTTAACCAGTTTCTGGAAAGTGATTAATCTGGTCCTGAACGAGACGCTGAATGGTGGATTGTTTAAAATCCTTTGATCACAGAAATTAATCTCCTCTTGGCTTGTCAGTAAAGGATTCTGTTCACATCTTTCCTATCTGTAATGTAATATAACACAGAACTCTCTACTCTTGCATTTCAGTGAATACACTGTGTTTCCTTTGAAAACAGTTCTCAGTCTTGATGGGAACAAAATGCTATTCGATGTTCTGAGGATATTGAGAAATAATAATTTTTTTAAAATGTAGTGGAAATGAAGCAGAAACTGCCCAGAAACACTTCACAGAAGTATTTCTTATGCAACTGTGACTTGAACATGTAGTTAAAAGAGTTTTTGATATTATTTTAAGAACAGAAAATTCTATGCTTATTCCATGGCCATTGGTTAACATTTATCCAGTCACTGACACTTGGCATTTAAACTTACCTTATGACTAATGGTGAAACACAGTGTGTGTGTATTTCGTCTGCCACGTCAAAAGGTAAGGCCTTTCAAACATATCTGGGTAAGTGCACAATTTTGTGACTGATAAGCATTGACTTTGACATTGATCAGAAGATTAGAATCAAATGCTACATAAACAGATATTTGTAATTAATTCTGAGCCTAAATTTAAATCCAAATGCTATTATAAACTTTATCTTTTGACTAGCTGTGTTGCCATGTGTTGGATGCTTGTAATTTCCCACATGCCCCCTACCTCCAGTAACTCCCAGCAAGAAAACCTGATGGCCAGCCAGCAGACTGAGAAGGCATCTGCCAATCCATAAAGAATTGTGGCCTTGCTAACGTGATAATGGTGGCCCTTCAGTCCTCACTGTGAGCAGATCCCACTCTCTAGAACTGTTGGCTAAAGTGAATGCTAGCACTCTATAATGGATGCTCTCAGGACTGCTGGCAGACTCAATGCATTCTGGAGAGAGGCAAGTCAGGGCTGCTTTGGCTATTGGGCCGGGAGGGGATTGGTGGTGTTTGGCAGCTCAGGGAGGAAGGCAAGAAGGTTGGGAGGGTAGGTCTTATAGTATGACTGGATCAGAAAGAAGGGGGTACATTTTTAATAGAGAGTAGCCTTGTTAGGCAAAGGACACAACCCTAAAGAAAATAATCCCCTCTTTCCCACTGTTAGAAATAATTTCTTTCTCAAGACAGAGCTGTCCTGCATGCACGTGCCAACTAGAGAATGCTGGAGAAACTCAGCAGGTCTGGCAGCATCTGTAGAGAGAGAAACCAAGTTAATTTTATGAGTCCAGTTTGACTTTTCATGTGAACTGAAGATGAATTACATCGGACTTGAAATGTGAAGTCTGTTTTTCTTTCCACGCGTGCTGCCAGACTTGCTGAGTTTCTCCAGCATTCTGTTTGTTTCAGACTTCCAGCAGCATTTTGTCTTTATTATACATGCCAATTGTTTTCTGACATGGACAACATAACATTGGCGTTGGTTGAATTTTTAACTAGCTCAATTGACCCTTTGTTCTTTATTGACTTGTGGTAGATGGGCTATTACTTCAGGTGTCCTTCAACACTCTGAGGTAAGATCAGACATAGATGAAATGACAATGATCTGGACTTTAACCTATAGCCTGTGCCCTCTCCTCAACCCACCCCACCCAAGTCTGACAAAGACACCCCAGTTGAGGGACATGTAATATCTAATCTATTTTTCAGAATTATTCACATTTACATTGGTATACTTAGAAGTGGATTCAACTGAATGGAAATATAATTTCACGCTTGAGAGACAATTAGGTTAACACCATTTTTTCTTGTAAAATGTCATCAATCTCTAAAATTTTTATTTCCTATTTCACATTTTTACCAGCCTTGTGAAACATGACGATGAATGTTTCAAGCCTAATGAATGCCCCTGTCTGTGGAAGGGACAGGAATATTTTCCTGGTGACCAAGTAAAATCAGCCTGTTACACCTGGTAAGTGAGTAATATTTTAGTGTTGGTTTGTGTGTGTTCTCTTTACTTTAAGTTGTGGAGGTTCTTTTAACCCTATTTTTCACCATTGATTTTCTTCCTTTTCTGAAGACAGTGATCTCTTTGTAAAATGACCAAATGCTGAATGTTAAGCACAGTCTTGTTTGTCAGTTATACAGATGGTATTGGACGGTGACAGGCTAATTGATCCATTGAGTAAAGCATAGCTGATACTTCCCTCATTCATATCAGATTTTTTAAAGAAAAAAAAACTACTTGCATATTGAAATACAGATTAAAATGTCAAGATTTGCAGACAGCACCAAAGTAGGTAGTGTGACTAACATTGAGGATGCTACCAATCGACTGCAATAGGACATAGATTTCTTTCAAAAAGGCAGATAAATGCAAAATGGAATTTAACCTGGAGAAGTGTGAGTTGATGCATTTTGGCAGGAACATTAGAGAGAGGCAATGCTGATGAAGCATTAAAGTACTATAGAACAAGCTAGGGGTGTGCATATAAACCTTTATGATGATGGTAGGATATATTGAGAGAGTAATTAACAAAGCATATGTGGGATCATAAGTAGAGGTATTGACTGTCAAAGCATGGAAGTTATGTTGAACCTTTAAAAAGCTCTGATTAGGCCAAAAAATAAGAAATTGGAGCAGGGGAAGACTCCACTTAGCCTTTTCCACTATTCAGTGTGACATAGTTGACTTTGGGCTTAAACATTCCTTTCCTTTCACTCCCAATATCTCTTGATTCTTTCAGATAGACCAAAAAAAATCAAAGCAACTAAGATTTAATTCTATTAAATGATGGTCCATTCATAACCTCTGGATTAAAACAAAAATAAATCTCTCTTCACAGTTCTTAGAATGAAGAAATTTCTCAGTTCATTCTTAATTGATTATCTCTTCATTTTGAAACTTGTGCCCCTGCGTTCTCAATTTCTGAGCACAGGGAAACAATGCATTAGTATCTACTCTGTAAAGTTCTTTCAGAATCTTGTATGTTTCAGTTGTTTGAAATTTCGTAGAATACAGACCTAATTACTCATTGAGTTTCTTATTGTCGGACAACACAGGTAATAACCTAGTGACCTTCGTTGTACTGCCTTCAATGCAATCATATCCTTTTTAAAAACATGGAAAACAATGCTGCACATAATAATCTAGGTGTAGTCTCACTCTAATCCTCAACAATTAAAGCAGGAATTCTTATCCATGTACTGCAGTCTCCTGTAACAAAGGTCAACATGCCATTTACATTCCTACTTTACAAACCAATTTCATAGCATACCCAAATCTTTCTGAATATCTTTGCAAATTTCACAACTTTTGAAAAATATTCTGCTTTTCCATTCTGATTATTAAAAGTGAACAAACACACCCTTTCCCACATTATACTCTATCAGCCAGTCAGATGTCCACTCAATTAATCCAAAATGGTCGAGCTGCTTTCTCAAGTGGATCAAATCACCCCCAAAAGAATCAAGAAGAGTGAAAAATGAACCATTTAATGTGAAACTTGGCACTGGATTCAGATATGACAAAGACATGCCCAGGTGATACTGCAAGATTTTATCATCAACATCCCAAAACAATTCAGTTAGTATGGTCACTGTTGTCATAGTCATAGAATCCCTACAGTGTCCATCGAGTCAACACCAACCCTCCGAAGAGCACCCCACCCAGATTTGATGAGCAAACCAACTCAAGGTAAAACCAATTGATCTAATCTATTTCAGTACTGCCTATGGCAGATGCATCCAACTGGTGCATTATTTGTTCAAGTGACCATCCAATTCCTATAAAACAAACATCCATCATCACACTGAGCACACTCCATGTTGTACCATGGTACCACCACCATGTTAAATGGAATGATAAAATCATAAACAGCAGTCTACATTTCTGCTGGATCCCTGAAAGAATAACTCACCTAGTTCTGACGAAGGGTCACTTGACCCAAAACATTAGCTCTGATTTCTCTCCACAGATGCTGCCAGCCAGCAATTTCTATTTTTGTAACTCACCTAGTGCTGTTTCCCTATAGTCTGACAAATCTTCTTCTTCAGCTAATAATTACATTTTCTTTTAATTTTTTTAAAGTCATGAATATATCTCCCTCCAAGACATGTACAAATAAACAAACAATTAGGAGGTTTTCTCATGTCACTATTGATTTTTTTTCCCCCTATCATCTGGTTCTGAATCATCAGCAAAGTGATGGAATCAGTTGGTTAACAGCATTTATTCACAATTCATCAAGTTGCCTTCAGCCACCACTTGTCTTCAGATCTCATTCCAACATGGACAAATGAGCTTAATTCCAGATATGAAATGAAATGATTGCAGTTGATATCAAGACAGCATTTGACAGTGTGTGGCATTAAGGAGCCCCTAGTGAGATTGAAGTCAATAGGAAACTGCGGCCAGACTCGGCATGCTGGTTGGAGTCATAGCTAGTTTAAATCAGTTATTGTTGTTGGAACCAATTATCTCAGATGTATTAGCTTGCTATGGGAATATGTCAGAGCAATATCTTGTATCTAACACTACTCAGCTGCATGATCTGTGAATTTCTATCATGAAATATGAAATTGTGATGTCCTGATGATTGTAATGTGTACAGTTCTGTTTGCAACTCCTACTAATAAGCCAGCTCACAGCTGTATGCAGTAAGAGCATTAAGGCTTGACTTTATAAGCAGCAAGCAACATTCATTTAAGTGGCAGGCAATAAGTATGTCCTGTGATAAATAAAGTATTTTTCCTTGATATTGAACAACATTCCATTGTAAAAGTTCCTGTCATCTACATCCTTAGAGTCACGATTAGCTGGATCAGCTCCATAAATACTGTTTCTAAAAGAGCAAGCCAAAGTTAGTATTCTGCAGCAATTGGTCTATCTTCTGACTCTTCAGTGCCTGTCCAACATCGACAAGACACCGGTAAAGAGTGTGATGGGATGCTTTGCACTTGTTTGGATGAGTGCAGTTCAATCAACTTGGCATCATCTTAAATAAAGCAGTTAACTTGATTTGTACACTATTCACTACATTAACATTTATTACTTCTAATGTCATGGGAATCATTACAACAACTCAACAGAGGTTCTCAAGTGCTTTACAAATGTACTTCTATTGCCGGTAAGAACAAGTGTATAAAGCTTTTGAGAACACCATCTCTTGCACATTTCCCTCCAAGTCATACACCATCCTTCTATTAAATTATATTGCCATTTCTTGATTGTCACTCAGTCACTAATCTAGCATCATCTATATTAAACAACAGTTTGGTGTTCCATTGCTATACAGCTTGCAACTGTTCAAAAAGGCAGCTCAGCATTACCTATTTAATGGCAGTTAGAGATGGGTAATAAATGGTGGCAGATTGATGATGACCACATCCCATGAGTGAATAAATAAAAATAAAGTACCATGAAAACATTAGCAAATCTATTTTCATCATCAGTAGTTTCCAATAAAATGTCAAACTGTTTCAAAAATTTAGTTTCAAAAATGGCTTCATTCAGTTAAAATATCTTATTGCTTAATTAATATATTTGTAGTATTGACATTTTGAACAGTATGAGTGATTAAACATTTATTTCTAATAGGTGCCATTGTAATAGTTGCATAGATATTGAGCTGCATTTGTTACAGTGGCCCCTTCCTGAATTGGAGTCAGAAATGACTCGCAACAGCAAGACATAGTTACTCATTACTAAAATTATGCATTGAAGATATTCAAACATTATTTGTACTTAATTTCTGAAATGTAAGAGTGAAATGTTTTGTGAGTAACCGTGTACTGCTGTTGGAATTACAGATTTAAAACTTGTCATGATTTGGAGATGCAGATGTTAGACTGGGCTGTACAAAGTTAAAAATCACACAACACCAGATTATAGTCCATCAAATTTATTTGGAAACTTTTGGTTGGTTGAGGAGTATAAGATCGTAAGACTCAGAATTTATAGCAAAAGTTTACAATGTGATGTAACTGAAATTATATATTGAAAAAGACCTGGATTGTTTGTTATAATTTCAGTTTTTAATTTCAGTTACATACACTTAAAACATAGACTATAAATTCTGTGTCCTATGATCTTATACTCCACAACCACCTGATGACAGACCAACACTCCAAAAGATAGTGCTTCCAAATAAACCTGTTGGGCTATAACTGTGTGATTTTTAATGTAAAACTTGTCAGTCTCATCATATGAGTAAATGCAGCATAAAATGGAAGATTGCTTTCTTTTAGTTTGAAAAATAAACATAAGTTTAAATAGTAAAATTCTGAATGTAATCATGCAAATATATATTTTAGTCAATCCTTATTGGTAACATACCTTTTTAGTGTTTGCCTGCAGGGAAGCTTCCAGTGCAAATTCCAACCGTGTCCGTCAATGTGTACAGCTTATGGAGACCGCCATTACAAAACTTTCGATGGAGTTCTTTATGATTTTATTAGTCCTTGCAAGGTTTACCTGGTTAAGGTAAAAGTTAATTTTAGTAAAGATTCTTCTTTTTTTTTATAAACTGTCTTCACTGTACCAACTTAAATAAAAGGTTTTCCAATAAGATACAAACAGACAAAATAAAAACTGGGAAAAAGATTTGAAATTATATTTGATTTGTAATTGTGAACAAAATCATCTTAAATGGCACAGACATAGTTTTCATTATCATAAATGGACAGTAGACATGTATGGAGCCTGAGCTGAAAGATCCTAGACTTGAGTCCAAAGCCAGAACTTGTTGGCCATGGAAATAGTGTTCATACATCTTAATGTAGGTTATCAATCACATTCCAGTACCCTTCCAATACTCCAAATCATTGTCCAAGAGAGGAAAGAATCAGAAGATATGCAAATCAAATAAACATTTCTATTTTATGTGTAGTAGGATTAATCATTTGATAGTGGAGAACTTGAGCATTTTCATCACGTACTCATCAGGACAACTTCCAATAAATATCAAAGAATCCATTCTCTGGTTATATTCTCAGGGTGATGTCTTGATCAATATGGGTCAACCCACTTTGTTTAAATTTTTTTAAAAAAGCTTGGCTGTTAACTCAGTCATCATTAATTGATGCATTCTTGACAGAAATACTTTTACCAATCAGAGTCCACTTGACGACTAATCCGTGCTCTTCTCTCAAATTTGTTTCTCCTTTAGTTTTCATATAATTTGCAATTTGTTCTGATGAGTGCAAGATGGAAACATTTGACAAAATGTGTCTTTTTCAGCAGGACTATAATAGGTTTGCCATATACTAGGGTCCAAATGTAAACTGATTACTGACTTTCATAAAGTCTTTATCCACAACTCCCCAGTTTCTCCTCTCCACCCCTACTCTTGCCACTCACAGATTTCCCATCTGTTGCCTTTACTATCTAATTGGAAGACCCAAATTCAAGTGATTGACTTAGTTCTATCTGTACGCTTCTGTATTCTTATTTGATGAATATTACATTTCATTGTTTTGTGTTGATAACAAGCCAAAGGAGTGCTCCATTATTCTAGTCATCCCATTATTCTATGGATTAAAATAGAAATTTGAAATAGAAGATATTTTTTTCCCAGTTGCAAGATGACCAGTTAAATACCTTATCTATGTAGACTTTAAATTAAACAAAAATCAGATTTCTTAATATACACAATTGTAGGCTTTTATTGAAGCAAAACTTATTGTAATGCTTGCTTAATATACACAGTGAGTGATATAAAAGTATAAATGCTTATCCCTTTGAATATCCCCATTTCTCTCTTTTTCTCTCACTATGAGGAAAGATGAATAAAATCTAATTTCTCTACAGAAGCAGACTTTTAGAAAAAAAAACTTTGGCTATTCTTGAAGGCAAAAGGATAAAACACAGGACTTACAGAAATCTGTAAATTTGGCATGTATTATCAACTCACTACTCATGCATAGTTGTTTCGGAAGTCTTGTACACATAACTTGCTCAGGAAATACAATCTTGAGATATGCTTTTAAAAGAAAGCATAGATTTCACCCTGAATTGATGTAGAGAGTTCTCTTTTCAGAAATTGGAAAGATCAGCTGGGTAGCATGTTCAAAGCAGGCTTCCCTCCCATTCAACTTGTTATTAATAGCTTTCCACCAATTTAGCAAGGTTCTTCAAAGGATTTTCTCCAACTCAGCTAGGTGAATGAAGAATGTTTCTAAGCATGACACTATGCATAGAGCTCCCACATGGTTTATAGCAAAGGAAATGGTTCTCACCCATCATGTGATTTTTAGGATGCATGTTTAAAATAAAACTCCAATATCCACAGTAAATGTACAATAACCTCTCTTAAAGAAAGCACTCCAGGTATTTCCTCAAATTTAAATATATTCCTTATCCCACAATCCTTCTGAATCTAAGTCACCAAGCAATATTAAATATAAATCATCTTTGTAAAACCTCCAAGCTTGAGGAAAATTAAACACTATTTCTAAATGAATTTCTTTGTAAATTGCAGACAAAGGTTAAAAAAAAGACATTAGGACACATTGATACATATATTCTCATTTGCTGCTTCCATGTAACCTACACAATTAATTCTGATGCATTCTTATAACTCAAGCAAGATTACATTCTGACAAAGCATTGGAAGTCATTGTGTTTTCTCTGCAAAATGAATGATCTTTAAAAGATAAGATTGTCGAAAATGTCTGACATTTTGGTTTTTAACTTTTTTCACAGAATTATGATCAGTATGTACCAACGTCTCTCTGTAGCAATAACTTCAAAAATAGAGCCAGGAGGGTTACTTTTTCCACAGTAGAGCATCTTTTTGGTGTCAATTTCATTACTTAGAGAATTATGCTAATAGCTTCTCCGTGTCTCACCCATCATTTTGTAATAGAATCAGCAGCCCTCCGAAATCATGAGCCTCAGCTATGTTCTTGAAGAGCTTAATGAAATTTGGTGCAGCCAACACTAGTTCATAGATCAAAACTGCTGTGAACATTTTAAAATGTGCTTGGCATTTCCCTGGCCACACTACTTTGACTTTCTTTCAGAGCACATCTATCAGTAGAGGAGCTGTAGTGCTGATATTTGTTATAAATTTGCAATAAAACTCAAAGTCCACAAAACCTCTATTTCCTGTTTAGATTTTGCAACAGGGAACTCTACTAATGCATGTACGTCTGCTTATCTTAACCTTGCCCTATATTATACCCATATAAGCAATTGACAGTTGCTAATTTTTTTTCATGAGGAAGGAACTAAAGTGGGAGCATGGCTATTGAACTGAGCAACCTGTTCCAGTTCTTATATTTTATTAAGCTGCTTTACACCACACTTGAATAGCACTGTCAATTAGTTTTAATAAATAAAGTTTTTTTTAGATTACTTACAGTGTGGAAACAGGCCCTTTGGCCCGGAAAATCCACACCAACCTTCCGAAGAGCAACCCACCCAGACCCATTCCCCTACATATACTCCTTCACCTAACACTATGGGCAATTTAGCATGGCCAATTCACCTAACCTGCACATTTTTGGACTGTTGGGAGGAAACCCACGCAGACACAGGGAGAATGTGCAAACTCCACACAGCCTGAGGTGGGAATTGAACCTGGGTCTCTGGTGCTGTGAGGCAGCAGTGCTTGCCACTGTGTCACCCACGATCCTTGTGCCAAGTCTGAAACCACTATAGATGTGTGCTTGATTTGTGAACTATGTATTTGATACTCTACATGCATATGAGAAAGAATAACCTTTGTTCTGGCAGAGTCTTGGAACCTCAAATCTTTCTATCATGGCTGAAAATATTGATTGCTATGGGAGTGGCATCATTTGTCGAAAGGCTATGTTTATCACAACTGGAAATACATCATTGGTTTTTGATGATGACAGCGGGAATGCCGTGAGTAGAGCAGCAGAATAACAAGATTAAACACTTTTGTGTCCATTGTCTTTCATGACTTGCCAAAGATTTTCCTTGTTAAGATAGTTTTATTTTCTTGGCTACCATTTTTGTAATGGACCACCGATCATTCTGCAATCATTCGAGTTTACTTTTAATGACTTAATAGTTTAAAACTGAATCAATGTTTAATTGAATGAATGTGCATTAGTACCAAATAAAAAACAATTGATCCCCTGGCTCTGACCACATATTGCTGTTGACTATTCCTCCATATATGATCATTCATTTCCGACTTTTATTATATATCTTCCACTAAATTAATATTACTAATCTCCCCAGAGTCCCTCTAGTGTCAACAACATGCAGCAAATAGTACACATATGGAAAGCTGGTACTTTTACTGTGATTTATTTCCCCGCGGAAGAAATTACAATACTGTGGGACCAAAGGACGACTATACATTTGCAGATTGGACCTAAGTGGCAGGTAAGGACTATAAGTACAATTTTCATGAGAAAAGTTTTAATGTCTAAGCAGCTTTGGTTATGCTGTGGTTGGGATCCTTTCTGGTTGTCAACAGCTAGTACACATAATCTTCATTTCTGTCCAGATAGCAATCCATAAAACTGATCAGCATTTTTCTATCATGTTATTTTTTTGCTCTTGCCCACCTACAGCCTCAGACTGTGGTGGGCCAGTGTCTATAGCCAAAAGGTTACAACTGGTCCCTGTAAGCCGAGCCTGTGAGTAATCAGCTGTTTGACCATGGAGACAGCATAGCCAAACATGATGTTCTCACTGACTAGACATACCATAGAGATAGATATTCATCCAAGCCATCTGGGCAGTATTCTGGCAGAGCAAGTTGCCCCATATTGTAGAATGTTTTTGAAATTAGTGATTTGGAAATCAGATGGGGTGTCTCACAGATGGATAATCTGTTCCACCAGATTACTGCCCAGAGAATGAAGATAATTGTTTCCCCTTTCCTTTATATTGCAGTTCATTAGATTATCATCAGGCAGGAGCTCTGGTTGATGCTCTGGATGCGAGCCTTTCTCTCTTCCTACTAAGATAAACCATGTCTGCAGAAACTGAAATCTATATTGTGTTTTGGTCTGACTTTATGTATTGGCACATCAGGAAGCAGAAATGTTTATTCTAACAAGCTTATAAGATACTTGTGTCAAATTAAAGGTAAAAGCAAATCATGTTCTATGAGTCAGATAACATCATTGCAAATAAATTAGGATATCATAACTCAGGATGCAAAATCTAACTTTTTGTCATGTCATGACTGCCTCGTACCTTTTGCTTATTGCTGTTCATTAGTTTGCCCTCAACAAAATTACCTGTGGCCATCCTGCCAACAAAATTAAAACATCACACTTCTATAAATTCAGTATAAGTAGTGCAGAATTAGAAAAATATTGTAGCATGACCATCACAGGAAATAAATTTAAGTTTTGAGTATAATGGTTAAAAAAAGGTTTATTGTTTTGGTAGGTCTTTGATTGAACTGTCAAGTATTTCTCACATTAACAATCAATTAAGTTTATACTTTGTTATACAAATGTTAGGCTGTGGAAAACATTAACTATGTTAATTTAATTTCTGCATCCATCACTTCTTAAACTCCTGGAAAATCAGAGACTTATAACATTTCCTAAGTATAAAAAAATTAATATAGGGCTGATTAAACTTTAGGATTGAAATTAACTGGCCATCATAATCAGTCTCTGGTAAGTCAATTTGGCTAAAAGAACAGATTCTAAATTCTTGAATGAGCACAGTGCTTTGAGATGGTGTGTAGTTTCAACTTCTTTTCATGAAGACATCAAAATACAATGGTTATAATATATGGGCTCTCCTTGCCTAACAAAGGACTTAGTTTAAGCAGGTTTTCACTCATCAAAACATATGAGCTACTAGATCATTACCACAAAGAGAAGAGTCAAAAAACATAGCATGGATTGATTACATAGATTTCTAAGCACAAAAATTAATGTTGTGGCTTTTGTTTTTATACTTCGGCAGGGTAAACTCTCTGGGCTATGTGGAAATTTTGACATGAAAACTGCCAATGAATTGAGGACTCCAGATCACATGGAGTCACAAAATCCACAAGATTTTGGGAACAGTTGGACAGCTATGGAGGTAAATGATTATTTGGAAAACTAGATTGCCCCGGGCATATTGGACAATGGGAAAGGGCACATGTCTGCATCTTGGGTTTGTTGGAGACTGATGCCTTGAGAATTGTTGATTAGAGCACTTAGTGGAATGAGTGGAATAATTGTTGATTAGACAACTTAATGATGAATGCATTTGTCATTTCATTTTTCAGACTATTACAGAAAAGTGGTCTTTAAAAGTGGAAGAAAAGCTTATGGTCCCACCTTAATGATGCAATACATCATTAATTCTGTTGGGAATACTAACTATGGGCTAACATTCATAGGAGAATGAATTCTGCAGGTGTTATTTGTTGGCAATGTAAGAACCCATAGAAATAAAAACACAGCTTTTTCAAAAGAAACATTTCTTAAAGACATCTTCTGCAACCACAACTGCAGTACATTACCTCCCCTTCACACCTCCCAGGTCTTCAACATAGGCTAGTGGACACTGTCCTTTTTTGATCATAGAGTCTTAGAGATGTATAGCATGGAAACAGACCCTTCGGTGCAACCCGTCCATGCTGACTGGATATCCCAACCCAATCTAGTCCCACCTGTCAGCACCTGACCCACATACCTCCAAACCCTTCCTATTCACATACCCATCCAGATGCCTTTTAAATGTTGCAATTGTACTAGCCTCCACCACTTCCTTTGGCAGCTCATTCCATACACATAGTGAAAACGTTGCCCCTTGGGTCTGTTTTATATTTTTCCCCTCTCACCCTAAGCCCCTCTCACCCTGTAGTTCTGGACTCCCCCCACCTCAGGGAAAAGACTTTGTCTACTTATCCTATCCATGCCCCTCATGATTTTATAAACCTCTGTAAGGTCAC
>NC_057725.1:44606987-44710947 GCF_004010195.1 Chiloscyllium plagiosum
CCAATAAAGGAAAGCATACCAAACACCTTCTTCACTATCCTATCTACCTGTGACTCCACTTTCGAGGAGCTATGAACCTGTACTCCAAATTCTTTTTGATCAGCAACAGTTCTTAGGAGCTTACCATTAAACATATAAGTCCTTGTAAGATTTGCTTTCCCAAAATGCACCACCTCACATTTATCTAAATTAAAGTCCATTCGCCACTTCTCAGCCCATTGGCCCATTTGATCAAGATCCCGTTGTAATCTGAGGTAACCTTCTTCGCTGTCCACTACACCTCCAATTTTGATGTCATCAGCAAACTTACTAACTATACCTCTTATGCTCACATTCAAATCATTTTTATAAATGATGAAAAGTAGTGGACCCAGCACTGATCCTTGTGGCACTCCACTGGTCAGAGGCCTCCACCACCACCCTCTGTGTTCTACCTTGGAGCCAGATCTGTATCAACAGAGTTTACCTTGCATTATTCTATTTATCCACTAACTGCATGGGGACAAGTATATTCAAAAATGCCTTCTCTTCCCAACTCGGTTTTTCTTTCCATTGCTGAAACATTTGATCTTGGAATTGCACAGAAGTTATTACACACAAGTAAGGAAGGGTGAATTAGCTCCATTCTTATTCATCTCTATCCACCCAGTTAGCTGCACCGAATATTAAAACTATTTTCGGCCTATAGTGAACGTCAGTTGAAATATGGTTTCAGAGAGGAGGCAATAGCCTTTAGGGAAGGACATTGCTTTCCTTACCCAGTCTGGCCTCTATGTGACTCCAGATCCATAGTAATGTGGTTGACTCCTAACTGCTCTCTGAGCAATTAGCGATGGGCAATAAATACTTGACCAACCCAATAATGCCCACATCCTGTGAATGTGAAGGAGGGAGTGCTTAGTTGTGACAGTGTAATTGAACAGCAAGAATCTGGTTTTTTGACTGTCCCCAAATTAAATTAACTCGCCTGCCATTAAACTTGACCATTGCTTGGAGGGGAAAATTCCATCACATAAGTTTGACAGTGTTTCCTTCATAAAGTTGTGTTCTAATCCAGTTTAAAGCATACAGCAAGTACATCCTGTTTTGATTATTAACAAACTTCTGAAAGGCTATTTAACTTTTCCTAGTGTGCGAGTAGCCCTGATATCCGTAATCCATGCAGTGTGAACCCACTTCGGGAGCCATTTGCAAAGAAGGAATGTGGCATATTATTGTCTGGGGTGTTCGAGCCCTGCCACCTGGTGGTGAGTGAGTGATTGATTTATTGTTGTCACATGTACTGACTCAAATATTAGGCTTTTTCCTTTTCCTTTGTGATCCATCTCACCAACACTGGTCTTGTATCTTGTACAATGGGAGTGATCATAGGAAAAATACTTTTTTTTTCTCTATTCACGTCATTCCAGCATTTCTACTATTGCTGTTTTTCCCAGGTAATTTAACTCTAATAAAATTGGGAAACGTGACCAGGAATCCTTAGTAACAGCACTGTCTCATTTTGTTGATTATTTTGGACAGCTCAGCTTTCCTTTTATTTATCTGCTCGTTGCTCAATGCTACTTGACGAAACATGTTTTACTTTTTGTTGACTTTGGGTATTCGGGGACCAGCAGAAACAATTTCCATGTTTCCTCATTTGAGACTTAGAAAGGCCAGGTCCTTAAAAAGATCAGGTCCTTAGAAAGGTCAGCTCCAATTTGTTGTTCACCTCCTTTCTTTTGGTATGTGCCTTCAGTTTGAAACTCAATATAAATTGCTCAGTTATTCAGATTATAGTTAATTGATTTACTCTGTCATTGTTTGCTGCCTGTTTGATTCCATTGCACCTCCGAGAGAATTAACCAAAATCAAGACTGGGCTATCCACCCAATGAACAGCAATAAAAGTTTAATGAAATAAACCAAAGAGACACAATTATGAGTAAACTTTACAATGTTCTGGTTAGACCTGGAATATGGTGTCCATTTCTGATCTAGTGCACGGAAAAGCCATAAAGTTGGTTTCTCATGTATAAAATAAGAGTAACCAGGATTTTCGATCTGGAAATGTTGGGCAGAATTTAATGATTCCAATGGAGTTTTCATCAGCCAATGTAAGAATTGACAGGTCCCGTGTCACCTATGCTGAGAAAAGCCTATGGGTATTAAATGCTGATCGAACATTTAAGTGGACAGTGTTAGGACTTGCTTGGGATTAAGCAGTCTTGCATGTAGGATCTCCCATCTCATAGAACTGCTGTTTAATCTAAGGCCTCCAACATTTCAGTGCCACCTGCAGTAGTTACAGCTCCTGAAATGCATCCCACAGAGGTCCAGGATAAATAGGAGACTCCAAGAGGTGAGTGAGAGGATGGGAATTGTTTTGAGTGGGAGTGGTCTGGAGTCTCTTTGAACAAGGGTTCAACATGGACTGTTTGCTTTTTAGGGTCTCAAAGGTGACATCTTCCCTTTCCACTAGAGATGAGGCAATAAATTGGGAATTCATTGCCTACTTAAGGGTCTCAAATGGCATTGGGAGGGATGGTCCCAGACTTAATCAGGTAGAAGACTTAATCCACATTCTCCTTACCCGTAAAATGCCCACACCAGCTCTAAACCTGGCTTAGGTGGTCAGGAAGATATTAAATTGCACCCAATGGGCCACAGAGGTAAGTTGTAATGTATGTATATTGTTAAGAGATTGTTTATTGAGGAATAAGGCAATACGTTCACAGTAACAAGGTATCATTGGTGATTTTGGTGAGGATTTTGTTAAAGCTGGGGATTGCATAGATGGTTTGGTGGTGGTGAAGATAAAAACTGAACCTAATTCAAGCATAGAATGTAAATGATGGATGATCATGAAGCAGGTAGATGATAACTATTCATTGGACATCTGCGATAACTGAGGTTCTATATTGAATAGTTGTTAACAAGAATGGAAGGATACATAGGTGGGATTTTGAACAAAGAATTATAATTGGGGGTTACAGAATTGTGGAAGCAGCTCATTCAGCTCATACTGATCTTCCAAAGAACACCCCATCCAGACCCACTGTGCACCCCCCCCCCCCCATCCTCGTCTATCTCCCTGTAACCCTTAATTTCCCATGGCTTATCTGCATAGCCTGCATATTGTGGTCAATTTAGCACAGTCAATCCACCTAACCTGCACATCTTTGGACTGTGGGAAGAAACCGGAGCACCTGGAGGAAACCCACACAGACGCAGGGAGAATGTGCAAACTCCACACACAGTCACCCGAGGGTGGAATCAAACCCAGTTCCCTAGCGTGGTGAGGCTGCAGTGTTAACCACTGAGCTATCATGCTGCCCATATACTTATGAAGTGTAAAAGGCAGCTGTTTGAGAAAGCATTGACAATATTAGCTTGATGGTCAAAGCTAACTGAGAAGGACATCAATGCCATAGAAGTTTTGACAGATAGCTAAGGACATGCTATAAAAGGTAGACTTATTAAAGATAATCATAATCTTATATCTATTAACACAGACATGACAGCTGTGTGATTTTTTGGGTAATAGTCTTTTAGATACATGGAAACTGTAAACAAAACAGGAGAGAGGAGTTATGGGCCCTGTGCTTCTCCTGTTTCCAGGTTTCTTCTCATCCCTCTGCTCCCACTTGTGCACACACAGACATTACCCCTTCTCGCTCAAATGTTAATTCTATTCCTTTGATTTGTCAAATGAATCACAGACAGGTCCTAGCAAAATGATACCTCCTATTGTTGGTATCCAGTTCCAAATATCATTTGCTACGATCACAGACAGAGCATTAAAAGCAGCAATGGCGTCAAGCAGTGTTAGTTTGTTTATCCCCTATGGATAATCTCACCATGACCATTCACTAAACCAGATTACAAGTTTTAACAGCTTTGTGCCTTAACATTAAATTTGACATAAAATACTTCATTTGCTATCTATAACACTGCACTGAAGATAACACAGTTTTCTCAGACTCACTCATTAACATGTTTATCCATTGTACCAAACGCAGCACTTTGCACATGTCCATTGGATCTCATCAGTAAATAGCGGCCTGGTTTAAAAATCAGTCACACCTCAAGGACTGATCAACTACTCGCCTTAGTTTATTTCAAACAATGGGACATATTTCAATTCGGAACAAACATCACACAAGAGCAACTGAGTTCCAGGCAAGTTGTCTGCTCACTTCCAGTCAGAATGACTTGTAGCTGGATTTTCCAATCAACCCGTTCATTGATGTTATGATATAACTTTGGAGCAGGTGGGTCTTGAATTCAAGCCTTGTGGCTCAGAAGTAGGGACACTTATCACTGTACCATTAGACCTCCACTGGTAGGTGGAAATGCAGTCTTGTATTGCACCTGGAGGCATTAAAGGTAAATCTCTTAAAGGAAAAAGCATATATGCAACAGACTGAAGCAGTGGGAATGGCACCAATGGACCTAGTTTCAAACTAGAATGGCTGCTGCCAACAGCAGAATGGCTGTGGTCACCACTGCTTCTGCATGTGCCGATTGCACTAGTGATATCACAGAACTGTGCTCACAAGAATGCAATTTTCATTAATTTTCCACTGCATCCTGACTCAAACTAAAGCACATTCTATTACTTGGTTTGTTTATTATGAAAAAGATCAGGGTTTACTGCCACACTTCTTATTGATACTTCAACGGGGAAAGTCCCAGAATGAAAATAAAGTGTATTGTCAGATTTTTATTTGTTGGACCCTGGAATGGATTGGAACAGGACTTGGAGCTCCAATTTATACAACAAAATATTTAAAGATAATCCCCAGTGACTCACATCCAGTCTGTCTCTGTATTTGTTTGCCCCCTTTCCTCTCTCTCCACCCTGCACTGTGATATTTCAGCCAACACCACTGTTGTTCCAGCTTGGTGCTGTACTTCTGCCCATGTGTGGACCCTATACTGCCTAATGATGATGCTAATAAATATAGATTCGTACAGTGCACAACTATTTCCATGATCTGAACCACCTCAGATTACAAAGGTACTGGATATTGGAAGACTTCCCTACAGCAATACTGGTAAAACAGTGACCAGTTATATGTTGAGCAGTGTTAAGTGTGAACTGAAATGCAGTTTCTCTGATGGTGTGGTGGAGTTCCTGATCTGAACTTTAGTTCCTTCGGCAGCTGTAATTTTGTCTAACCTTCAAATGAAACATATTATTGTAATAATTTCAGTACAATAGGTTTGTTGACAACTTACCTGTGCACCTGTTTAGTTTTGTCATTGCATCTTCTCATAGCTTGGTTCTTTCTGAAATGATAATTACCATCATTCCCTGTGATAGGGACGACTCTCAGTGAAAACAATTTGTGCCGGTTGGAGAGACTTTAATCCCACTTACTTCATTAGAAGTTAATGTCCAGCATGCAGTATAATGGAAGGTTTAAAACTATTCCTACTGCTTTATACCCTTGACCAAGTCCATGCTCACCCTCATATGTGTACAAAGTGTTTTGATAAGCTAGAGATGCAATTTACTTGGATAAAGATGAACAAATCTGCTCATCCGATTTAAGTGAGATTCTAGCATTCTGTAAGGTGTCCTGAATGAGACAGGTTTGCCTCACCAGGAAGAAAGCTCTCTATCAGTGAACTATTTTCCTCCGCCTTTACTGTGAGATGGCAATGCAATTTGAAAAGCAAATGGCAGTCAGCTTATGTGGTTTTCTACAGACTCAAAGACCAAAGGAACAAATATATCCCTCGCTCAATAAAACAATTAAAAGCATTGAGTACTGTTATCAACAGAGCAATTTTTTTGTTGACAAGTGCACTATTTTAACACTTCCAAAGAAATTACTTTTCTGGCATTTCGAGAAGAAGCTGTTATAAATGGTAAGAGCTGCGAAACATGGCCAGGTTGAAATTCTGCTGCATTTCCTTTAGTAGTTCATGGGATGCAGGTATCACTGACTAAGCCTGAAATTTTCACAAAATATGCTCAAATGACAAAGCTTAGAGACTGAGTGCAGCTTTTTGTTTTAAAATGATCACTTCCCTTATCAGCAGCTAAGTTACTTAAATAAAATGAAGGATCACAATTAATTGGTATCTTCCGCCTCATGCAAGTTATGTCAGCATCATGTGCTCCCTGAGCAGGATTACTGCTTCAGAGGTGAGGCAAAAACTCCCAATAGGCTGCACTTCAACCCTATATTCAGAAAACCATCCTTTAGCGCACAAACCACATTTGGAGTATTGTGCACAGTTTTAGGCCCCATATCTCAAGAAAGATGAACTGGGCCTGGAGCATGTTCAGAGGAGCTTCACAAGAATGGTCCTAGTAATGAAAAGCTTAATGTATGAGGAACGTTTGAGGACTCTGGGTCTGTACTCGATGGAATTTAGAAGGATGAGGGGAGATCTAATTGAAACTTACAGAATACTGAATGGCCTGGACAGAGTGGATGTTGGGAAGGTGTTCCCATTGGTGGAGAGACTAAGACCCGAGGGCTCAGTGCTTGAGTAAAGGGAAGACCTTTTAGAATGGAGATAAGGAGAAACTTCTTCAGTCAGAGAATGGTGAATCTATGGAATTCATTGTCACAAGACAGTGGAGGCCAGGCCATTGAGTATATTTAAGATGAAGATAGATAGGTTCTTAATTGTCAAGGATATTAAGGGTTACGAGGAGAAAGTGGGAGAATGGGGTTTAGAAACTCTTCAGCCAATATTGAATGGTGGAGTAGTCTCGATGGGCTAAATGGCCTAATTTCTGTTGTCATGTGTTATGGTCTTATGGCTTTGCTCCACTTACCAGAAATAGAAGCGTAAAGTTGTACAGCAGGGGAACGGGCTCTTCGGTCTAAGCAGTCCATGCTGAACATAATCCCAAACTAAACTAGTCCCACCTGTCTGTTCCTAGCCCAAATCCCTCCAAATCTTTCCTATTCATGTACTTATCCAAATGTCTTTTAAACATTGTATTTATACCCACACTCACCACCTCATTGGGGGGTTTATTCCACAAGCGAACCACTTCTGTGTAAAAGATTTGCCCCTCATGTCGCTTTTTAAATCTTCCTCTTCTTACCTTAAAAATATGCCCCCTAGTTTTGAAATCCCCCATCCTAGGGAAAAGACAACTACCATTAACTCTATCTATACCCCTCATTATATTGTAAACTTCTATAAGGTCCAGTGAAAAAAGTTGAAACTTTATTGCTGGAACAGCACAGCAGGTCAGGCAGCATCCAGGGAACAGGAGAGAAAAAAGTTCCAGCCTTTCTTTATAACTCAAACCTTCCATACCCAGCAATATTCTGATAAATTTCTTTTTGACCCTCTCCAACTTAATAATATCCTTCCTATAAATGGGCAACCAGAACTGGACACAATACTCCAGAAGAGGCCTCACCAATGTCCTGTACAACCTCAACATGACTTCCCAACTCCTAGACTCAAAGGACAGAGCAATGAAGGCAAGCGTGCCAAATGCCTTTTTAAACCACCCTGTCTATATGTGAAGCAAACTTCAAAGAATTATGTGCCTGAACCATTAGATGCCTATGTTCTTTACTGTTTTGTGAAATCTACCAATTATGTGTGGATATGCTATATCCACTAAGCACTGCGTTGAACCTATCCACACTAATTTTATTTAGAGCTATTTACAGTTGTGATTAAATAAAATACTTTTATCCTAATAGTTGGAGCTAAGTTCTTTAAAATACCTCTCATTAGCTTGTATTCAGTAATACAAATCAGAAAAAGGTTTAGTTCTTGAGGGACTAGAGCACATTTTCTCCTGGAACTCTGCTGCCGTTTGCTGGGAGATCCACAGAATGGCAATTCTGCCTTGGATTCCTCTCTGGTCAATGACTGCAGGGGGGAGTAGTGAGGAACAGCTCTTCTGTTGGTGACTGCTCACCCGTCTATTGCTGCAGATTATTGGGAGAGCAGTGCAAAGGTGGAAGAGACAGGTTCTGTGATTGGGAGAGCAGCTCTGTCTTTCCCAAGCTTGCCACTGCTCCAAATATTGACCTTGGGACAGTTTTGTGAATGCCTGGATGTGAGGGAAAGAAAATGTTTGGAACAGTCAACAGTGATGGTTTAATTTATTTTTAAAAGTTGCTATTTCAGTTATGAAGCTGTGCCTGTTCAGTCTGGATCACAGTGAGAAGTTATTAATGACTGCAGGCCTGGGTCCCTGTATCCACAGCCCCCAGTGTTTTGCACCTCTGCAAGTTATCAAAATTGTTTGACAAATTGGCATTATTGTATTGGCTGGCTTTCCATTCTTATTTAATAACTTACTTTGTAAAGGTCCAAATCCTTTGTGTTTTATGATTTGTTTCTTTTAAATTATTCAGGTTGATGTCACCTGGTTTTATGCCAACTGCTTGACAGATACTTGTGCGTGTAATCTTGGTGGAGACTGTGAGTGCTTCTGCACCAGTGTGTTAGCATACTCTCACATGTGTTGTCAACATGGAGTTGCAATTGATTGGAGAACCCCCACAATTTGCCGTAAGTAAAGTATCCATCGAGGATTTTTGATTTTCTTTAGCCACCTGAAAATTAGTGCTCTGGGACCCAGTGCCTCTGGGCATCATTGCCCCTTTAGTGAAGAGATATTTAATTGGAAACCTGGAACCTGTGGATTCCATTTCCTCCTAGCTTTTGCAGCATGCTGTTTGTGACTGTGGCGCTTTTTGGAGGAGCAATGGGAAAGTGTTAATGGCTTTTTATACTTCTCACAGAGATAACATTTGATAGATTGGTCTGAATTTTACCAGTCTGGTGGGGTTGTTGGGGTGGTGGTGGGGGGGAGGGGGGAGTTGTAGCTTCTGTTCTCAAGACCCTATGTGCCAAGGACGGATCGTCCACTTGTAGCAATGGTGGCTCTGCGTCACCAGGAGTCAGTAAACCCCTCCAACAGTTGAGGCCTACTTGCTTGGCCTTGACATGTAACTGTTGTATATGTCAGTCCTTTCCTTGCTCTAAGAGACTCAGCAGTAGCAACCTGTGTCAATGGCATTCATAAGTCTGAGGGTTACCTGCCATCTTGGATGCGCCAGTCAGAGTCAATAATTAGGTGATGGCCCCAAATCACCGCTGTGATCCCTCTGTTCTCCTGCACAAGCAGAGAACCTACATTTGGTCCGGGCTGATGGGACCCAGGACATGTTAATAGAATTCATGGAGTTTATCTCTCTTCCATTGATGCAAGCAATAAGTAGCAGGGAAACTATACTTGAACTCATCAACTCATCATAAATGATAAGATTTCATTTTGGCTCCATCCCAAAATAGATTAATGGGGCATTCATTGTCACAATTTAATTACTTTAAGTGTAATTGTATTATGGTAAAATAATTTCAGTCAGTACCAGAAATTTATATCGTAATAAACATAAATGTTTACTGCAATTCCTTTTAAAACCTCTGCTATATTAATGTTATTTTTTGCCACTGAAACATCATCTATAAGCAGGATTATTCAGTGGTGTGTTAGTTTGAATTTTGTACATGTATATGCCAGGTACACGTTTCATTTGCATGATGAACAAATAAAGCTGCACTCCAGCCTTCTTTGTGAAATTCTGAGTGGTGATCAGATACTTTCATATAAAAAATAAAGAGGTAGTTATCGTAGCCTGCTTCTTCCTAGCAATCAATCAGGGAATATTGATTGAAACTTGGGAGCAATTAATCAACTTGTCACAGCTTGAGATAATTCATGGATGGAGAGAAACATGCAAAAATTATTTTATGATATTGGCCTGGATTTTTGGATCACTCAACCATGGAGACGGATGTGCCCTGAAAAATGAGCATCAGAATCTCTTGGGAGTCCTGTTTTACTGTCTAGGTGATAATTGCTGGGGATATTTAAACTTCCAATGGTCAGTGAACTGACATCTCCAAAAAAAAACCCAATTCTTGGGTTAAAGTTGGAGATTTTCAAGAGTTTAGACTGACAAAACTTACTGGTTAACGAGGAACATTTAGAGGATTAAAATCTGAATATTTAAACTTCCAATGGTCAGTGAACTGACATCTCCAAAAAGAAAACCCAATTCTTGAGTTAAAGTTGGAGATTTTCAAGAGTTTAGACTGACAAAACTTACTGGTTAACTAGGAACATTTAGAGGATTAAAATCTGCTCTAACGTCTGGCCAACTATAAAATTTGATCCCATCACTCTCATAAACTTTCCAAACCCCCCAATCAATCACATTGCCCTCCCCCATCAGACACGACCACCTTCCCCAATACTTGATCACCCTATTCCTTCAATAATCTGTCACCTTACCCCTTACCACCCACCTCTTACTTACTTTCCATGCTAATCCCTCATTCACTCACCTTCCACCCTACTGCCTTACTCACTCACCTGCCACATCCTACCACATGACACATTGAATTACTAACCTACTCCCTCACCCACCTATCTGCTACTCAAACTCCTCACCTACTTACATGCCACTTTACTCACCTGGCACCATAACACAGTTCACACTTACCTGCCAACCTACTCACTCTCCTACATACCTTTGTCAGTAACTGTCAGAGTAGCATTGGGATCTTTAAACATTTTGCTTATTGGGACATAACAAATACAGCTTTGAAATAATGTGTCGTCTCTGCAGTGATTCAATTTGTGATTTGTTCTTTTTCTTCCTTTCAGCCTACGATTGTGAATATTACAATAAAGGTGAGATTCAACTTTGTAATTTGTGAACCAACAGCTGTGTTCCTTTCATCTACAAGAACTACTGTTCATGTTGGAGATATCCTCCAACCTGATGAACAAATAATTACTATTAACTTTGAAATAGCTGTGTTTAGCCTCCTGAATGTAGAGGAAAGCACATGTGTAAATAGGAATACATACAGAAACAAATTAACAAAAGACCTAGTAAATTGTTGTTTCACCTGAAAGGCGTGTTTGGAGTCTCGAAGGTGAAAATGTCAGGTAGGCATTTCATCATTTTCAGTTGCATGGAAAGATGCCTTAGAATGGGTAGAGGTGTTAGCCTTGACTGAGAAATGGACTAGGCTATTGAAAAAGGAACAGTTCCTTTGGAATTCTGAAAGGATGAGGGGAAGATGTGCTGAGTAATAGCTTCATGATTCAATTGGCAAAGTTAAATGGTGGAGGATGATCCTCTGATTATGCAAGTTGATGGGGTGGATGCTTCTGGCAAGGAGAAGAAATAATAAAAGTTGAAGTGCAGGAAATAAAATAAGTACAAGGACCCTTTTTATCCATGCAGGAGAGAATCCTTAGCTGTACCTGCTGCTCAGTGTGGCTCATTGTAAGGAACTAGATAATTACTTTGCAAAGTACTTCCATTCAGTTTGCACATGTGACACTGAGTTTCAATTTAGCAGTCAGTTTAGTTCTCTTTACTCTTCATTTTAGCTGTATGTAACATTCCAATCAAACATAAAGGAGCAGTATCTTATCTTTCAACTAGGCACTCCACAGTCTTATGGACTCAATATTAATATCAACAATTTTAGATTGTAACCTCTGCCCCTGTTTATTTTTCCTTTATTGGTTTGATTTGTTCTCTTATTTGTTTCTTATTTTCTTGTCATTGTTTTTGGATGGTAGACCTTGGGATCCTACCATTTACACCCACTCTAGTTACATATTCTATTTCCATTACTTGGACCCTTACCACCCTCCACAAAAGAAAAAAATAGTTTTATCACAAATTACACATGAGCTGTTTCTAGCATGTAAGACAGATGAATGAAAGAAAAGTTATATTAGGCTGCAAAATGTGCCTGTGCATCACAGCCCTGAGGTTTGGATACATAGAAGCAACTAGATTATCAGCAAGACTGAGCCCCTAGAGGGGGCTAAGTGTATTCTATATGAGATACTTGGAAAGCAATATTACGATACGATCTCATTACACAGATTAACTTATTGTCAAATTAACTGGTGACTGAACATTGCATTATGTATAAGTGATGTAAATGCACAAATTGCAACATCACAAGAACATTAAGCACTTAGAAGCAGCTCATAATTTGTAGTGTAGGTGCAGGTAAGATTTCAATCATCTTAGTAATTTATTTCTAATTTTTATGACTAGATGCTATGCTGTTATGTTTCAAGAAAATAATTCAACAGGACAGTCTTTTCAAACTTTGGTTCGTGGCATTATTGAGGAAAAGAAAACAACTTAACATCTAGGATGGTATGATGGCTCAGTGGTTAGCACTGCTGCCTCACAGCACCAGGGACCTGAGTTTGATTCCAGTCTCGGGTGACTGTGTGGAGTTTGCACATTCTCTCTGTGTGGGTTTCCTCCCACAATCAAAAGATGTGGAGGTTAGGTGAACTGGCCATGTTAAATTGCCTGTAGTGTTAGGTGCATTAGTCAGGGGTATATATGGGGAATAGGTCTGGGTGGAGTATTCTCTGGAGGGCCGGTGTGGACTTGTTGGGCCGAAGGGCCTGTTTCCATACTATAGGGAATCTAGTCTTATTCCTGATTCAATTGAATTCTATCTTAAAAGTATGCTAAATTAATTTTAATGATGGCAAGAGGAATAATAATCAGACTATGTGAACTAATGCATTGTCATTTCTCACTTACAGTATTAAACTGATGCAAAATCAGTTTTGAAGAAAATATACAGTAGTGTTTAGCAACACATGAATTTTCTAAATGAAACTGAATCTCCTTTCTGCTTGCAGCACTGGGAAAGGGCCCTTACTCATTGGTCAGTTACTTGGATGGCAACACAGTGGTGGCAGCCAATTTGTCAAGTGGTGCTATTTTTCTAGCTACAAGAGAAACTTCCATTCCAGGAATAGTGACTCTTTTTATGCTGACTCCAGGACTATATTCACCTAAGGCACATGGTAAGCAAGTCTAAGTCTTCTAACAACCTTATTGGATTTTCAGCAGTAAAATCTGTATCTTTGCCAGAAATCAATATTATAACAAGCAACACTTTGCCCCCAGAACCATTTGATCATATTCTGTACCTCATGACAAACATGCAGTATTAAACACATGTAACAGCCGACTTATTCGGCATTTGCTGTCATCATCTGTTACTGAAACTTGCCTGCTATAGTTGTTGAAAGTAGAAAGCTAGTAGAGGAGTAATATGTCACAACAATCTCTGTCATTATTCAATTTCAGGCAATGTCTTCACACTTTACTGCAAAGACTAAGTGTTGATTCACAGTCTCGGGATAGTACATCAGTGACACCAGAATACTTTGAGATGTACAACTTTATGTATAGACATAAAATTTTAACTAATTTGCCTGCATGTATATGTACAGGTCTAAGAATGTTTTAGAGTTACTTTGGATATATAGCATTACCTGGTCTCTTTCTGGCTATGTTTGATAGATTACTTACTTACAGTGTAGAAACAGGCCCTTCGGCCAAACAAGTCCTCACCAACCCTCTAAAGAGCAACCCACCCAAACCCATTCCTCTCTTCACCTAACACTACTGCCAATTTAGCATGGCCAATTCACCTAACCTGCACATCTTTGGATGGTGGGAGGAAACCCACGCAGACACAGGGAGAATATGCAAACTCCACACAGACACTTGCCTGAGGCAGGAATCGAACCTGGGTCTCTGGCGCTGAGGTAGCAGTGCTAATCACTGTGCCACCCTATGTTTTACTTGTTTTCCCTTTCTTGGTTCCTCTTGAAATGAAGGTGATAATTTGTGGTCAGTTATTGTTTCACGAGGGCCACTGGCCAGTGGCCAGTGGCTCAGCCAGATATCTAATGTGCAAGATTATTAGCCAAGCATGAACAATTGCAACAGAAGACCAATATTTCTCAGCATCTTCTGGCAGAAAGTGGTAACAGGCTGATTGTATTTTAGCAGTTTGTAATCAAACAATGACAAAAGATATCTAATGTGCAAGATTATCAGTCAAACATGAACCTGGATGGATGGATGATTTAGGTGGACTGAAAATATGGCTGAAAACCCTGACATTCTTTCACTCCTTAACTAGTTTAAGGTCGTGTATAATGATATCATCCATTGACTGTCATTTTGAAGAGACCAACAAAGGTAGAAACAGTGCAGAAATGTTTTTTTGCACTTGAATGGTTCACCTATAGACTAGTGTGTATTTTCCAATACAGTTATAGCTAATTCCCAGATGATTATAAATGGGTTCAAAATAAACTCAAGATGAAGTGTTTGCACTCATCCAGCTGAGGTCAGACATCGCTCCAGATTTGAAAATGTGTAAACTCTCACAAATTGTAGGAGCAGAAAATTGAGGTCCAGACAAAAAGTACAAAGGAACAAAACTCCTTGGAGTTGAGAAATATTTGGCAGCAATTTCAACACATCTGCCAAATGTGTCAAAGTTGAAGGGGGAGAATGCTAAGAGAATACAAGCTAAAATATGTCCAAGTTTCTAAGATTAAATTTTTAATCAAAAGTAATCGGTCAACTTGTATTCAAATAATACTTCAGAGAGGTTGAAATCTGGTGAAATCTGTTTTTTGTTTGCCTTGCCGTTGCCAGATCAGAGATTGTTCCACCAATTCTGCAACTAAAATGTAATTGAAAGGAAACAAGGAAATATTATTACTGCATTTTTATTTATAAATAAATGAAAATCTTCATGGAGAATGGTGTTAACTTCTGTACACTAAATTCATCAAATTTATCAGAATCACAAGCCATATCTACAAATTTAAACAGTTATTTATTCATTTTTTTTTCAGAGTACAGAATAATACAGTATACAATGAACATGCATTAAAATCCAAGGATATTATCATCTTCCTTCACCTCAGAACCGAGTAATGTATTGTGTTGTGCTTTGTTCAGCCATATTTTCAGTCCACCTAATTCATCCATCCTTTGCAGTGAATGCAGACAACTACTCCTTTTGGGAATTGCTGAGTTTAGAGGCTTTTTTTCTCTTGAATATTGCCATTAGCTAAAATAATAAAAGCAAAATGCTGTGGATGCTGGACATCTGAAACAAACACAGAGAATGCTGGAGAAACTTAGCAGGTCTGGCTGCATCTGTGGAAAGAGAATCAGAGTTAATGTTTTAAGTCCAGTATTACTGTTCTTCTCAGAAGAAGAAATTCTGAAGAGCAGTCATACCAGACTCTCAATTTAATACTACTAACTTGAACTTTGCTCTGTCAGACATGCAGAACAGTACAATGTAAATCAACTCTTTGCACCGTCAGGTTTCTTTGCTAACATTGCTTTCTCTCCAAATTTGATCACCATTTGATTGACTGGCAGATCAAAATGCATGGGAGTCTCATTCATGTTTCCAATACCAACCAGTCTATATCTGGTATTTTTATCACTGTTTGATTGTAAACTGCTGAAATGTGATTAGCTTGCTACTGACTTCTGCAGGGTGGTGCTGTGAAATATTGGTCTTCTGTTATAATTGTTTTCTTTGCTTCTCTTCATAAACCTGACACACATTTCAGAGTGAGGATTCAAATTGATTCTTGAGGAACCCTGAGAGTCAATTTTGGCAATTTTTTACTGACATATCTTACAACTTTGTTTTCCAGTTCTGGCCACAAACTAAGCTTTCCTCATTTTGAACATTTAGTCTTGGGAATTTGCCAAATCTATGTGGAGATCTTCCTCTAATTTCTGAAGTTCTTCGCTGATAATCTTGTATTCTCTAGCTGCTGAATAATCATTTCTCTGCTGTACAAACTCAATGACTTTACATATCAACTGTGTTGTATGTCTATTGTTCCTTCTTGGTGTTAAGTTGCTCTACAGAAAGGCAGAGTTGGTGGCCACATAGATCACAGCAGTCAAGTGGTAAGCTTGACATCATACATTCATGAGCATAAGGAATGAACGGCCATTTTTAATGATTTATTATGGTTCTATCAATTGGCAACAAGGTGACTTGGTACTTACTACCTGCTCACTGCTGAAGTTAGAGTTTTGTTTTGCAAATGTTAAGGGTTGACTTATAGATTGATTATTTCTCAAGTAAGTGCTGTAAACTAAAGGTAAAACTAAACTGTAACACAAGTCTGCAGATATGTTACAGGAGAGGAGGGGACCTGGCTCTCTCTTTGGCTGCTGAAATGAAGATAGTTCAATATGTAGCAGCTTCAGTGAAATCCCCAGTTTTAAAAGGACAGACTGAGAGAAAATGGCCTTTTGTAAAAAACTGGTCAACTTGGCAACTGTGCAGGCAGGATTTCCCAGCAGGCCTGCCAGAATAAGGACACACCTTCTTCTGGGGACAGAGATCCTCAGAGGTATGAGACTATTCAATCAACAAACGGCACCCGCCAGACATCATATCAAGAGACAGACATCAAAATGGTACTGAACCTTGAAACTGTGAACAATGGAGCCTATCTAGTTAATGGGATAATGATTTACTCTAATCTGAAAACGGTCATCAAAACTTCAGTTAAGTACATTTGGGATGGTATCGTCACTTTTGTTTCCACGAATGATGAGCTTACACCGGACTGAGCAATCACCGGAGATGCTTTGTGAGATGGAGTTACCTGAGGGGCGGAGCCAACTGGCCCTTTGGAATTGCAAGGGTTAAGTGGGGGGGGCATTTTTGTTTTCTTTTTCACTCTTCTCCCTCTGAGCTTGCTGCGTCTCTGGACACTAACCCTTTGTGGCTGAAGACATCAACCCTGTCTGCGACTTCGGACTTCAGAAGTCTGCAACAACACCCGAGGCAGGGAGGAAGCTCCACTGGACAAACAACTTTTCAGAACCCTTTTCAGGCCTGAGACACTCGTACTCTGAAGTAGTTGGTTTGGCATAGGGAGGAGGGTGGTTGTGTAATTCTTCAAGTATTAGTACCCTATAAATTGTGTAAGGTTAAAGTTGTGTCCACTCTAATATTCTTTTTTTTAATCATAGTATAGAAGAAAGTTTAATCAAAGTGTTGTATGGATTGGGCAAGTTGAATTTTTTTCTGTAAATAAGTTCACTAGTAATTTTGAATTCATATTTGAGCCAGTCTGTGTTCCTTCTGGGTACACCAATTCTGCCTAGTTCCCAGCAGATCCCAGACTATAATTCCATTTCAAGGACTGAAGGGTGATCTGGGCGATTTGAACCATCCACTCAAGGGGAATTGCTAGCCAGGATAAGCAGTTTGATCTCTCTTTTTCTCTCTTGGGCCTACTGCCTGAGTGGGAAGGTACCAGGTGACTGTTGTCCCACTAACAAGAGAGGGAATCACCCAGGCATTGGTGGCAGTCGCGATTACTGTGTGGAGATAAGTTCCGACTTGCTGGTCAGGCTATAAACCATTAGTTTGGTTCAGTGCGCTCTCTCCAGCGGAGTTGCCCTATTGCGGCATTCCAGGTCTTTGAAGTTTCAGAGCCTGCTGGAGAGAGACCACCACAGTAACCGGCGAACCCTAGACACCGGCCTGAGTGCGGAGTAAAGGAAAGAGGCCCTTCCACAAATATGTCACTATGACGAAGGCAATGTAATTTTTCAATTCTAAGGCACTTACCCGAAAGATGAGCACTATGACATGCTGGAAAGAGATGCATACAATTGAACAGAATGGAGACCCTCTGAGCTAACCCAGTCCGGTGTTAGCTATAATGTTCTTGAACAGATGTATAGTTACATTTGGTTCGACACTGACACTCATGCCATGAAAACAGTTTTAATCACTAGTCCAGATATGTTAGACATAGCCTATGAATATGATCCCAGATAATGACAATACCAGACAAGTCAGATTCCAAAGTGAACATTGGCTATAAACAGTATTACCTTGGTGGTCTGTCACAGAAAATAGTCACACTAGGCTGCTAACATGCTTTTAAAGAACATAAGTTCATTACAGAAAAGAAAACTTACATATGTAAGACATTTCAGATAGATCTTACCATAAACAGCAAAAAGAAAGATTCATTCTTTTCTCAGCAATGCCCTTTACAGAAATCAACCCCAGTGAAGTAACGCTCCTTTCTTCAGTCTTTGATTTCATACTCAACTGATGAAGTTGCATACTTTTTTCAGCACATTTACTTGATGTAGTTCTCTCCATTACTGTCTCTCCTAAAGGCACACAGACACGCTACCACAGTGAAATTTCCTCACTGAGCTCTAAAAGAGCTTAGGTTACTTTTCAATCTGTTTAATTGAATGGCTAAAACAACATAAGACTTAGTTCCACTCTGATGACCTGGGGACTCTTCCAACTACAACTGTTGTGCTGATGTTGATTTTTTCTTCTGAACTGCACCTGCTTCTAGCCTCTGACTTCTCTCTTTCTGTAGATTGCAACGACCCAACTCAGTAAAACCTCAGTAATTATCTCACCGTGTAACTTGTCTAAGAATTGGGACCAGACCATTCAGGAGAGATGTTAGGGAGAACTTCTACATTTAGAGGTTTACAGGTGTTCAAAACTCTCTTCCACAAATGGCAGTGAATATGGGATCAGTTGCTAATTTTAAATCTGGAGTAAATACATTTTGAATTGAATTGAATTTATTGTCACATGTACCGAGGCACAGAGAAAAGCTTTTCATTAAGCAAAGGTATTAAGGGGTATGGTCAAAGGCGGGTGTGTAGGGTTAGGCCACCCATTAGCTATGATCTCATTGAATCATGCAATAGGCTTGAGGGGAGCTCATTCCTGATGAAGGGCTTTTGCCAGAAATATTGATTTTTCCCCACCTCGGATGCTGCCTGATCTGCTGTGCTTTTCCAGCACTGCTCTAATCTTGACTCTAATCCCTAGCATCTGCAGTCCTCACTTTCTCCTCCTTGAGGGGCTGAATGATCTATTCCTGTTTCAATGTTTCTAGGAATGCAAAAAACCTTAAACTCCAGTGCATTACTGAGGCTGTGCTGCACTGTTGCAGATGATATCTTCAGACTGAGGTAATAAGCTCAGGTCCTGTGTGTCTGTTCAAAAGTAAATGATTAAGTGGAAGAGCATGCACGCTATTTTTGGTGGCTGGCAATATTTAACCCTTGGCAACAGAATAACAGATTATTTGGTCATTGCCAAATTGCTACTTACGTACAAGTTGGAGGCCATGCTTTCTGCACTACAGTCATGGCTACACTTTAAAAGTATCTAATTGGATGTAAAGCCCTTTGAAACTTCTGATGTTCATGAAAAATTTTTTACAAATACAAATCTTTTTATTGTGTTGTTAATGTCAAATGCTATATAAATGCAAGTTTTTCTTTTGTTTACAACAGATGTATCATTAGTTTCCTTGGAAGTGGCTGACAAACCAAATTACTTCCTTCATACTGGATTTGATGGAGCCCTGCTGCTCAGTAAATGGGAAGACAACAAAACTTTTCAAAAAGAAGCAACATTTATATTCCACAAAGATGCATGGGTTTTAGGATACAATGCCTTTGAGTCTTACGCAAGACAAGGATTTTTTGTACATCAAATGGGCTCCTTGCTGCACCTGATGAAATACAATCATTCAGAGGGTTACAGATATGCTACTCTCTTCCAGCTTGCCGGTAAGAAATGTCTTTGGTTGAAATATGACGACAGTAATGAATAAAAACATTTTTTCAAATGTGTCATTTTAAAGAAGGATCCTACTATTTGTTGTAATTCATTAAAGTGCATTTTGATGTGAAGTTTCTGATGGACAGATGGACATTTTAATTGATAGTTTAATCTGGAGTAATAGTTCTGTTTCTCGTCAGTCAGCTTTCAAATATTGGCTGGATTTAAAATGATAAAAAAGTCAAAGGACAAGAGATAAGAATAGTCCATTCCAGCATAACATTCTAGGCTACAAACTCTTCCTACCCAACACTTAACTGCATTCTGAACAGCATATGTTAGTTCAAAAGAAGGCTCACTGGACCTGAAAAGTTAACTCTGTTTTCTCTCCACAGATGCTGCCAGGCCTGATGAGTTTTTCTAGCAATTTCTGATTTTGTTGCTGATTTTCAGCATCCACAGTTCTTTATTTTTTTGTTTATCGTGCATATGTTTTCTGGCTCTCCCAGCCTGATATTTTAAAACAATATTCAAAATTTATCTTATTGATATAGTTTAATGTTTCTTGATAAAGCAATCCTTTGTTATGACCTTGATGGCTTCACCTAGATACCTTAGGTGGAATATTGCTTGAAATCTTCTTCTGAGACAGTCTCGTGGCTTTCAAGCAGTTAGTGCTGAGCAATGACTCAGCAGAACGGGCTTACAGCTTGGATAACAAGACAAGTTTTTATTACATAGTTGTAACTTTATACAAATTGCATTAACTACTACTAAAATAAAGTAGGTAAGCCACATGTATCTCCATAAGCGGACTGGGTCAGAAACCAATTGCTGTCTGCATCAACTGCCTGATGCAATGCCACTTATCACAATGTGCACAGTTTCATCTTAGCCTTTCATATCCGTTAGCTTATACATATCCATCCAATCATTTTCTCCTCCTTAATTCACCCATTATATAATGGCATAAGAGCTATATTGTATTCAACATTAACATTCTTTTCTGCAAGACTCTATGTCTTAAACACCTCACTTTTAAAAAAAAATACATTATTCTCTATATCTTGTTGTTTTTCACTGTTCTGCCCTACCATTTATTGGTGACGTAAGGGACTCTTCCTACTGATCCATACTGAGGGTAGCATATGCCAATTGTCCGGCCTGTTAGGGGGAAAGTCTGGTAGGCTAGTGGCTGGGCTGCCTCTCCCATTTTCAAGCATCTTGTACCAATCAAAGCTCCATCTTGCCTTCCACCTCAGTTATTCTTCACCCTCTGCTTTCCAAAGGAATGAGGAGGGCTGTCTTAAACCAGTTAATGGCCTGAGAGTGTTTAAATGGCTGCAAGGTGAACTGGCCAAGAAGGTCACAGGCTAGACCCAAAACTTTACACTGGCAGACCCTGGCCATTTAACATACAGCTCATTGTTAAAGTTACCTCAGAGAAGCTATGAAGATACCCAGTCTCATTGGAGATTTGGAAAGACAGTGAAGCACTAAATGTGAAAATATCAAAAATAGTAGTTAGTGAATCCAATTTGGTAAAGTTATAAGGAACATGAATCTAGTGTTTTCAAGAATGGAACAAAATAAATTGCCACATTACTGCTCAAACAGGAAAATGATGTAAAAACCGAAAGAACTGCGAATGTTGTAAATCAGAAACACAAAAACAGAAATTCTTCATAAGAGTTACTCGACCTGAAATGTTAACTCTGATTTCTCTCCACAGATGCTGCCAGACCTGAGTTTTTCCAGCAATTTCTGTTATTGTTTAGGAAAATGGTATAACTTAGCCATTACTATTAAATAAATGATAGAGTGAACAGTAAAAGACCACAATTTTAAGGAAAACGCTTCATGTAATGTGGTTAGAGAAACTGCATATGCTGGAATCCAAAGTAGACAGCCAGGTAATAAAGTAAGTGTAAAAGAGTTGTGCTCTTTGTGTACCACCAGATTAATGCATAATGATTCATTCTATTTTAACAAAATTATATAGCCACCATTGTGGTTTTGGTAGAAGGATAACAGGTAAAGCGCATGTTGGCAGAGTGACCACCCCTGTTTTTATTTTGTTGGTTAATTTGCCTTTCATTGACAAACCAGCAAAGATCTATAAGGACCAATGGCAATCACAATGCAGTTTGCTGATTCTGAGAGAGTGAGAAAATCATCTAGCTTTCAAGTTCAGATAGTTAACAATTGGAGCTTGGGAAGTGGTGAAGAGCCAATCTATGATGAACGGGAAGGGGGATAGGGGAATTTTTTGGATGACTCGCAGATACTTTACACAATCAATGTTTGGATGTGGCAACTGTTTTAAGTAAACAAGCTTGTCAACACTACCAAAACAACAAGATGAATGACGTATTCTTATGATGTTATTGATTAAGGGAGAAATGATAAACTTTAAAAACCTGTTTGAATAGTGAAATGATAAATTTGATGTTCATTTCAATGGACGAAAAGGGCTGACACAAAATATGCCTCTAACAACATAGGATTGTAATTGAATATTAACGTAAAGTTAATCGTTGAAAGTTAGCATGTGACACAAATCCACAATCAGATTATGATTGTTGCGAAAAAGCACTTTTTAAATATGTTTGAAACTTAGATAAGAAACACAGTATTACAGATATATGACCAAAAGAAACTGTGTCATCAAGCTAAATTGCCAAATTGCTCCTTCACAAGGAGCATTTTCTCCAGTTGCAGTTCCTTCAGTTAATAAAACATTCAATTAAAGTGTTAATGATCACATTATGAACTTCACTGTGTTTTTCATTGCATAATGATGGCTGGCTGATACAGCTGTGGTTGGCATGCTCCAACTTTTTAAGAACGACAGATTTTGTTAATATTATGTGACTGTTGTCTGCTAACAAATGTTTTTAATCACAAATTCTAAGAGAGGTGGTCTGACAGGGATCTTGCCACCATTGGCATTTTTAAAAAGGCATTCATACTAGAAATCAGCTTTCCTTGAAACGGTGCCTCCTCCTTCCTTTTAAATGAGATTTAAAAGAACATGCTACAACCTTCAATGATAATCTTTGAAGAAGTGCCAGTATAGGGATCTAGCTCTCAAAGCAGTTTATGCTAAATATCCAACCATACCAATGGAAAACTTAAACAATTTACCTCAGCAAACGGATCAGATCAAATGATCAAGTGGCATTTCATTAATCACCAAATCCAAGGATTCATGTTTCAACATTTTTATTAGCAAAGCTCTGTTGCACTTGCTTCATTCCCGAGTGCACTTTCTTAGGCACAGCATGGACCCAGCATGCTGATGCAGGGTAATTACGCATTCTAAAAATACAGCACCATTTGTTTAAGTTAATGGAAAAGTTATACCGGCTACAGAGTGCAAAGGCAAAGAGAGATTAAGTTTCATGCTGACTATTGTAAATGCCTAACATATTAGATCAAAGATCATATCCAACTGGGGAATGAAGATTCTTAGTGCAATGCAAGGATAAGTGAAAAGAACTGAATAATAGAAAGGATTTCAAGATGAAAAAGCATTCGTCTTTATTCCCTATTGGACAACAGTTTTTGATTATGAAATAGCTGTTTATTTTTCATTTTCAATCGCATGCTTTTCATTCATTCATTTTCTCCATCCCCCCAAAATGACTGCTTGCTGCAATTTTCCTCAGCTCCATCGTTGCCCCTTCATGTTTGAACGAATGGTGTTGGTGGTGGGAGGGTGGGTAAAAAGCAAGACCTTTCCACAGCTGGCCATGTCAATTTTCTTTTAACCTTATTCACTGGCTGAGATGGAATTTACCATCATTGCAAGGTGCTACATCTCATGGCCAGAATAAGTACTGGCAAAAGCTTTACTAAATATTTGTAGACAAAAAGAAAATTCATGAACGCTGAAATAGATAACTGGTCAATCAATATCTGAAAGAGAGAAAAATATGTTAACATTTTGAATGCTAATTATATAATAAGATCTTTTAATGAGATTGGCGAGGAAAGCAAAATGTAAAGAGTGGAGTGGCAGTATGAGATGTGGTTATCCTATGCCAAGCATTAGCCTGTGTAGCTGACTTGCACATTTGCCACTTCAGAAAATGATCTGTTCGCTGAGGCGAATAGAGCTTCAAACTATTTGATTTGACTCAAATCATTCAGTTGTTCTACAATGTCAGAATCATATTCCACTACATTCCAAACAAATCTAAATTTCTTGGAAACATTGAGGTCATTCCCATAATCCATGGGAATCATGGCTGTGAATATACGCATCATGGCCCTAATAAAGCTCTTAATATTGAAAAAAATGAGTTGCAATTTTTGGTTCACACATAATCAACTCTCATTTGTAGAATAAACAAGTAGTCATATAAGTAAAACAATTTAAAACAATTTAAAAATTTAATTAAGAATATAGGAGCTCAAAGTAAAAGTAATCAATGTTTGAAACATCTAATAAGCCATTGGCATCTGCAGGAGAAAGATACGTTAATATTCTGTGAGAAACCTTAAAGAAATGTCTTTATTTATTTACTTAAAACTTCTTTCTTGATTTTGCCGGTTCTGGCATTGTCTACCAAATGATGCTGGGCATACAACATGTCTCTCCAGTCATGCCATAATTAGACAGATTTCTAGTAAACATCAAACAATGCACTCGGTCACCTGTATCACATTAACACTCAGCATAACGAATGTTAGTGTTTTCTTGGTACCTGCATTGATACAGCAACTGTGATGGATGAATGTTTCAAAGCTCAGGAACTGTGTAGCTCATGCAATAATTGAGGTCAATCATTTGCTTTGATAAAATTCAAACTTTGTTTTTGATCTGTGTCCATGTTTGAGGTCACAGTGCTACTTCAGACAAATCACTGTCTTCACTGCTGATCAGTGAAAACATAGAACAAACAAAGTGTGCCCTGCTGAGGGTAGGGGTCATTTGGAATGCATTGCCAGCAGAGGTGGTAGAGGCAGGCATGGTAGATTCATTGAAGATGCGTCTGGACAGATGCATGAGTAGGAGGGGAGTAGAGGGATACAAATGCTTAGGAATTGACTGACAAGTTTAGATAGTACATTTGGATCAGCTTAGGTTTGGAGGACCAAAGGGCCTGTTCCTGGGCTGTAAATTTTCTTTGTTCTTTGTTCTTGTTCTTTGAGATCGAGGAATAATTCCACTATTATCATCACCGAAGAGCTGTGGCACTTAGGTTACCTATTGCTTTGTGACAACAAAATAGTGAATACCAAAGAGTGATCAAAAAAGAACATCTCACTAACAGTTTTCCCACTTTCATTTAAGTAGTCCAACATATTTACAGCACCTATAGGTAATTACACAAAAGGTGGTAGATAAAGTTGGCTAACTGCTGGTGCAAACAAACACAGAGGAATATCATCCCCTAGCAATAAAGACTCAAAGAAAAGGCACAAGTTGCCATTAAATACTCCTGCACACAAGGACTTTAGGAAAGATGATTAGTGGCAATATTAATTGCTGTGAATACTACTGTGCTGACAGACTCTATTTCGTTAGAGTTATACTCCTGGGTGTGTACTTCAAGCCAGGAATGAGTGACAGATGAGTAAATCTGCAAAAAAAGTTACAGAATAGAGGAATACTACAGCAACAATAATACAAATCTTCAATAATGCCAAGTAGACGGGTATGGTTAATAAAGTGTCACATGGTAAGTGACAGCAAAGTTGAAGTGGATGGAATAAAATGGGCAGTGGCAACATTGATACAAAGTTGGTTTCCAGTGACTGGAAATAAAACCAATGTTGAACAGTTGTTTCTAATAGTAGTATACACTAAGGTTGCTAATAGTTCAATGTTCAGGTTTTTACTTTTGGTAATTTATATGTCTTGGATATATAGGATGCAATTTTAAAAATTGTAAATAGGACAAAACTTGGAAGTATTGTTAACTTTCCAAAGTTATAATACACTTCAACAGGTTTAGACAAGCTGGTAGAATGGGTATGCATATGGTAAATGAAAATCAGTGCAGAGAAGTGTGGAGCAATACATTTTGGTGTAACTTTGAGAAGAAGCAATATAAACTAAAGGGTATATGCTATTTTAAAGATGGTGCAGGAATGGGCCTGGTGTTTATGTGCACAATCCATTGAAGATGGCAGGATGAGAAAGAGGTTAAAAAGACGTACATAAATCTGAGGCAGAAAGTACAAATGCAAGGAGGTTGTTGTGAAACTTAATGAAACAGTAGTTTGACCTCAGTTGGAATGTTGCTAGTGCTCTTCAGGGCACTTTACAAAGGATGTGGAGGCATTAGTGAGACTACAGAAAAGTAATTGTGAGAACGGTTCCAGTGATGAAGGACTTCAGTTGTGAGGATAGGTTGTAAAAGCTGGGTTCTCCTTAAAGAAGACAGACTTGATAGAGATCCAAAATCATGAGCGTCCAAGCAAAATAAATAGAAACTGTTTCATTAACAGTAGGTTCAGAATTGGAAGATAGAGATTCAAGGAGGCTATCAAAAGACCAAAGGCAACATGAAAATATATTTTCCAAATGGTTACGATTCAGAATGAGTTACTTGAAGGTTTGGGGGAGTCAGATTGAATCTTGGGTTTTTTAAAAGGGATTTGTATAAGTACCTTAAGTGGAAAAGAAAAGCACATTTTTAAAATGTTGAGTATTATCAGAAGTGTAAAAGTGTTATTAACTTAACACCATCTTTATAGGCAACTAGTACTTATACTATAACATGTATTGCTCCAACAACGTGCAAGAATGTCAACACCATCCAATTCAAAGCAGCCCACTTCATTGGCAATCCATCCATCACTTTAATTATTTACTCTATCCTGTACCAAGGCACTGTGGAAGAAGTGTATAACTTGCAAATCCATTGACCAAACCACTTCAAAGAGCAGATCCGCAGATACATGGAAACTCCACACTGCAACTTCCCATCCAGTTCACATACCATTCTGACTTGGAACAGTATTGCTGTTCCTTTAAGTGTCACTGAGTCAAAATCCTTAATTCCCTTCCTAACAACACTGTGAATATACCCACACCACAAGGCCTGCAGTGGGTCAAGAACAAAACACATGGCCACCTTTTCTGGGCAATTAATACTGACCTAACCGATGATGTCCACATTGCATGAAAGAATAAATTTAAAAATAACACTAAGGAATAGCCCCTCTTTTTTAACCCAATTGGAATAAAACTTCACAGGCAATGTTACTCTGTTCTTTAAGTATAAATTTAATTGTGCCAGAAACAGTCTAAAATTATTTTTATCTCCCATAGACTTAATTATTTTCTTTTCATTTCTCAGCCTGATAATTTATATATCTTGAAGTGTGTTCTACATTGATAGTATTACTGGTAGTCCTAACTCTAGTGAAAGATGGGTGAAGCTTCCAGGTCCTTCCAACATGTCATAAGTTTGATCTTTGGTCTGATCACATGCTTGCCCCTGCATCCCAACATAATGAGTTTTGACCTCAAGCTATATTCGCTCCCTCTCTGTCTGTCTGTCTCTCTCCATCTCTCTCTCTCTCTCTCTCTCTGTCTCAGAGCCTAGTAAGAAGTCATATGACACCAGGTAATAGTCCAACAGATTTATTTAAAAATCGCAAGCTTTCAGTGTGCTACCTGATGAAGGAGCAGTGCTCCGAAAGCTTGTGGTTTCAAATAAATCTATTGGACTGTAACATGGTGTCATATGACTTCTGACCTTGTTCACCCTAGTCCAACACAGCACCCCCATATCATCAGATCTTAGTAAACTAATATTGTTTGAGAGTTTTGAGAGATCTCTTAGAAACCCTTCCTCTTTCAAAGTCCATTTCCATGGAAATGTGAATAACATTAGACTTGTATTCAAGTAGAGATGCTGATTTAGCTATCCTTAAGTGACTAGCTCTTTCATCTTGTAACTAAATGGACATTTTTAATCAAAGCTTTTTACAATCCAACATTTGCAACACTTTTCTGGGAATCTGGAGTTTCATGGTCTCTCTGCTCTTAGTATAAAAGCTGCTACTATTGTCTCCAAGTGAAATCACCTTACTGCATCTTCCCAGTAAAACAATATGGCGTCCTTTAATCTCTTAGCATCAAAATACCTGACTTACTGTCAGGTACTCCTCAAAACTGATGACACAATAATCTAGGAGCTAAAAGATGTCTTCATGTTGCTCTTGAATGTTCGCACCACTACCTCCCCAAAATCTTTTAGAATGCCTTTGAAGAACTGCAAGTGATCAAAATTAGTGAAAACTTGCATTGGTGATTAATTTGTTTGGAGATGCAGCCAGATTTATGGGAAGGATTGTTTCAAGTGACATATTTTAAAATAGCACAAATTATTCTGAATACTCAAACTGCATGAATATTAATTGTACTTAAAATTTGGGTCGATGGCTTGAGCTGGTGATTTTTGGTAAAATGTATTGTATAATTGAGATTCGTGTAAATCATAATGCTGTAAATGATCACATGAGTCCACCAGTAAAAGAGGAGATACCAGTCTAGAATGAACATGTGAAGAGGTAAGTCTTACATACCAAAGTAGTGAGTTGTATTTGAAGAAGCAACTATGTACAGATGAAAATGGAGAAGTGCACAATTGAAGAGCCGTACTGAAGCAGCCTCAAAGATAGTACTTATGCAAATATCCACAACTTGAGACACTCTGCTGCAGAGCCAGGATTAGAAGCTGAAATAGAATCCAAAAGACGTCACTGAAAAAGGAGTAGTCTGAAGATCAGATGGGACATAGGAATATTGCAAAACAATAACCGAGAAAGAAAAACAAGAAGACTCTGAAGGGCATGTAAACAAACCTCAAAGGAATTTGAAGCCTAACCATAAACCAGCAATACTTTGGAGAGGAAAACACTGCATTGAACACTTTGATGGCAGAAAGGAAAGGCCCAGGTACTCACCACGTCAGTCAGGCACAGTAGTCCAGTGTGATGGTAACTCCCATGGAGACCTTAGCATTAGGTCAATATTTGGTAATCCAAAGACCCAGAGCAAGGCCAGAAGTAGCAATTTCCATCAATTGTAGAGGAGCATCAAGTTTGTACATAACTGAATAGTGCCATCAAGTTAGCACATTTTAGCTGCTGTAGTCCAATAACTTATAATATTCTACTAAGGCAAATGATGGATTAATGTTTTACAGTGTATGTCACCTTGATTAAACAATTTGTCATGGATATTAGCCCGATAAGAAAGTTAGTGATAGAAGGGGTAAATTGAATCAGCAATCTCAACATTTGAGATAAGTAATGGAAATCTTTTTAGGGGGTATATCATCTAGCAGGATGTTATAGATATGGAGCTTTGAAGAATGAATTTGTTGGAGACCATATAGTTGTGAATGTGATAAATGGGAAGTTATCAGAATTTGTTCAATTCAGGGAGGATTTAATGTTGGAAAAGACAATCCAATTCAATACTCAGGCAGAAATCAGGTCCAATAAATAGTCAGTATTGCAAGGAAACATTGAGGGTTCTTCTGACATGGTCAGATGGGTAGGTCTTTAGATCACATCATCAATATCCTGAAATCCACCAAAATGCCAAAAGGTTGGAAAACAACATTAGTGACTATACCAAATTGTACAAGATGTGACTCAATCAGAATTGCAAGCACATCAAAAACTCTAGTGGGAGAACTGAGTGTATTAGTGTTGCTGATTGGAAAACTTTCGTAGCTATCATAGGTTAACATCATTGACTTTAGTTCATAAACTAAAAATGTTTTTGCAAAAGGACAATTTCCGAAACAAATTAAAATCAGGCAACAAAGAAAAAATTCAGACCATGAGACCAGAAAGAATAGGAACACGAGTAGCCGTTGGGCCCTTTGAGTCTTTTCTGCCATTCAATGGGATCATAGCTGATCCAACATTTCTCACGATCACTTTCCTGCATTTTCATGCAACAGTTGATTCCCCTCATGATCAAGAATCTATCTTAGCCTTTACTACGCACAAAGTCTCTGCCCATACAACTCTCTGTGGCAGGGAGTTCCAAAGGCTCCCAACCTCCAGAGAAGAAATTCCTTCTCATTTCAGTCTTCAATTGGCAGCCCTTTATTCTAAGCTTATGCCCTCTGGCCTTCAACTCTCCAATGATATTACCTGTCCAGCCCCTTAAATATTCTATATGTTTAATGAGATCATCTCTCATTTATCTAAACAGTTCCAACCTGTTTAGCCTTTGCTCATAAAATAATCACCCCATACCAGAAATCATTCTAGTGAAAACAAAAAACGCTAGAAATCACCGCAGGTCAGGCAGCATCCGTTGGAGTGACGGCAAGCAAACATTTCAAGTCTAGTTGACTCTTCATCAGAGCTGCCTGACCCATTGTGATTTCCAGGAATTATTGTTTTCAGGACAGTATCTACAGTAATTGCTCCTGTCATCCTAGTGAATCCTCTCAGAACTGCCTCCAATGAAATGAAATCTTGCCTTAAATAAGAGGACCAAAATTGCTCTTAGTACTCCAGATATGGGCTCACCAGAACTTTGTACAATTGCAGTAAGACTTCCTTCCTTTTATACTCTATCACCCTTGAAATAAGGGCCAATATTCCATATGCCTTCCTGATTAACTGCTGTTTGTTACCTTAGTGTTTCATGCACAAGTACCTCCAAGTCCCTTTATGTTACAGCTTTCTGCAATTTCTCTCCACTTAAGTATATTGTGTTCTTTTGTTCTCCCTTCCAAAATAACTTCTCATTTTCCCACATTACATTCTGTTTCCCAACTGTTTTGCCCACATACTGAACTTATCAATATCTCCCTGTAAACTGTATCTCTCTTATAACCTACATTGCCACCTATTTTTGTCATCTGCAAATTTGGCTACAGTATCTTCACTTCATTCCTTCAAGTCACTAATATAAAGAAGGTAAAGACTCAGAAAGTTGAAGGCAATATTTCTTGACGAGGTCAAAGAAAGTCAAAATAGATTCTGGATCAGATTATGAATGTGCAGATGTTTGAAACAGAATTTAACCTCAGCACACAAGCCAATCTTTCAATCCAGACAGACAGCATGCTATCATAATCTGTTTCAACCAACTTCCCCGGCATCTACCACACTTTACGTAAAATAAAACTTTCCTCATACAGCTTTAAACTTTTCCCCTCTCACCTTAAGCCTATGAAATTTGAAAATTCAAAGTTTTTTTTAAAACACCTGCAATACTAGGGTTTGACCCTGGGTCAGGAGTGTGGTGCTGGAAAAACACAGCAGGTCAGGTGGCATCCAAGGTGCAGGAACAGCGACATTACGAGCAAAAGCCCTTTATCAGGAATGAACCTGGGTCCCCAGAAACTGGATCTTGAGATGAGTAGTGAGTGATAATACCACTGGGTCATCACCTCCCCAAAATGGGCATAATAATATCCCAGTTAGATAGCATCACTGAAAGCAGGAACATCTCAACCAGTGACAGAACTAATGCAGTGGTGCTCAGGGCTTGCAACGTGTTCGCATGAGGAATGGAGAACAAAATTGTATTTGGACCTTATCCACTTAAACAAAGGAGTAAGAAGAGAAATTCATGCTTTTTCATCCATCGATGATGGTTTGTCAAAATTAGCAAAAAGCAGGTTTTTCATATTGGACACAAATAGTTGGTTCTGGCTGATACCCTTACACAAAGAGTCAAGGTTGCTGATCATAACATGCAAAACTTATTTGCGATCTCCTTATTTTCCATAATTAATTTTCCAGACTAAATTTCTATTGGACCAACATTCACTTTATTAACTCATTTTTTAAAATAGCTATAGCAATGCTTAATATCTGTTTAGCTTTATTTCTAACTAGTTTTCCTGTGTATTCCAATTTTCCCTCTTAAAGTTTTGGTTATTCTTGTTAAAAATTCTGAAAAAATGTTCTAACTTGTCAAACAACTTTGCATAATAAGATGATTTTCCTTTATGTTTTTTTATCACCTACAACTTTTTTTAGTTGATCACAGACAGCATGTTCTCCCCTAAGAATGTTTTTTCCTTATTGTAATGTATCTTTTTTGTATATTCTGAAATATCTCCTTGAATGTCTGCCATTGCATCTCCTTGAATGTCTGCCATTGCCATTAACCTGTACTTCTATGCCCACATCATTGGCCTTATTTAAGTTTAAAATGCTAATCTTTGACCCTCTTTGTTTTCCCTCAAATAGAATGTAAAATTCTAACATATTTTGATTGCTGCTACCTAGCAGAAAGTGGACGATAATTATTCCAATCTCACTGAGCAACTCACAGCCTGCTCTCTGGTTGGGTCCGGAATGTGCTGTGCAAGGAAAGTATCCTAAGATCTACCATAAACTCCTCATCTATGCTATCTTTGTCTATCTGATTTTTTCCAATCTATATCTAGATTGAAAGCTCCCATGGTTATCGCTGTACCTTTCTGATGATATCTGAATGCACGGTAAAGTGAAAAAAAACACAGCCATAGAATTAAGAATGTGTTAAAGGTAACACAGAATGCAAGTATTACATTATATGAAAAATGCTAATTCTCTAGAACAATGATTACATTCTGAGGGCACATTATCCAAGAACAAGGCAACATGGCAAATGTGAGGATGGTAAGAGCCATTAGGGAATTTTCAGCACCAAGGTTAGTGAATAATGTACAGAACTTCTAAGGCCTGGTAAATCAAATGGGAAAGTTTATCCCCAGTTTGTCCAGTCTTACTCAACACATAACAGAGCTTTTGAAAAAAAGCCAATCAATGGTATTAGAGTCAGGAACAAATTGCTGCTTTTGAAAAAAATAAAGAGAAGTTCCTTTCAATTGATGTTTTAGTACATTATAATTCAGGCTTATTCACTACAGTACCCATAGATGCATTATCCAAAGCAGTTTGAACAGTCTTTATTTAAGTGCAAACTGATTGAACACAAAGACTGGTCTAATTTATGTTGAGAGTTTTGATGGAGACTGAACATAGGAAGCAACCATAGAGGAGGTCACGTGAGCAGTTTTATGGGAATGTGAAAGGTTTTCAGCACCTCATGGGCCTGAAATTTCAGGCTGGATGAATCACAGACTTTTGGCAACATTATTAGGATTGTAAGTAATCTCAAAAATGTTCCTTTTGTTCAAAGATTCAGGCTTAGGCAATTATGGTATAGTCTTTGTTCCAGGCATGACACATGTAATGGCAGATACACTTTTGAGACCAATGAATCAATCTGAAAGAATATCTTAATCTCGTAGAAAGTGACAAATCTTATTCTGTGGCTAGAACCAACACTTTAGTGGCAACTGAGGGTAAACTCAGACAAATTTATATCGCTCAAAAAATATGCACAAAGGTTAGATTGTTCTGACTGCTAAATTGGGACTAAACATAGTCCAGTAATCATGTACCAAAAAGGTAACATGGGCAGAAAGAACATTTGATAATATTGGTGGATAACTGTAGAATGTTTATATCAAAATTGATGTGCAAAAAATCCAACAGAAGCTCCACAAAGGACGTCTAGCTATTTAGATCTGATAATCTCTGTTGGCCAGGCATTTTGAAAAGCACACAGGATTATGTTTTGTTGCAATAAACATGTGATACACACACAGCCAAGTGCCTCTCTATTTAACAATTTCGTCAAAATGTCTGGAAAGACCTTGGGAAAGACTAGCAAAGGATTTGTTTCATTTTAGAGGGACGATTTGTTTAGTCCCATTTCATTATTATTGATGATGGATTGAAATAGCAAGACTCACCACAGGAGACTCAGCACTGAAACTGATCTTTGTGATCTGCAGTTTTCCAGAAGAAATAACATCAGACAATAGATCTCTATCAATTCATTAATGATAATTTCAGGAAGTTCACTTTGGAGGTAGGGATCAACCACGTGACAAATTCTCCACTGTATCCTCTGTTGAACTGGAAGATGGAAAGTGTATTAAGCCTGTTGATTTTATGATGCATAAGAACCCAGACTCGGTTAGCCAACCCCTCCAACCGCAACAAGGACAGAACGCCCCTGGTACTCACCTTTCACCCTACCAACCTTCGCATAAACCAAATCATCCGCCGACATTTCCGCCACCTCCAAACAGACCCCACCACCAGGGATATATTTCCCTCCCTATGATGCATAAGAACCCAGACTCGGTTATAGAGCAACACAATTGACTTAATATTCACAATTGACGAAAGTGAATTAATTGATTTCAGAACACAACCTCAAGTCAAATGTAATCTCTCAAGAGTATGATAAGGTAAAATGATAATCGAAAAGCTGCAGCAAAGAAACAGCAGAGATGGTTCAACTGTAGACATGAAAGCCAAGGCAGAATGTCTAGTGAAAAGACACAAATCAGAAGCCACAGTCATTACAGACACACATCAACTGAGATGTAATACTGTCAAAACCTGAAGGACATTCCAGAGGAACAGAAAGGCATTGTTCTTTCTTGAATCACGAAGTGAGACTGAGTACGCTAATCACTGAATATGAGACAGCCATAATTATATAACATTAGATAGAGTACAGAGTGTTACAATTATGGACACAGTACAGCATCTTTACCCTTGTGTTAAACTCAACTGATCCATGTCAGGACTCATTCAGTCAGAGCTTCAGATCATCTCATCCTGTGAGGTTTTTCCTGGAGGGAGTGGGGAGAAAGTTAAAACAATTTTAATGATAAATATATTGATGGTTACAGAACCATTGCTTGTAAGTAAAAGTAAACTACTGAAACAATGTTGACTAATTGTGCAGATGTTGTATGATGTGATACATGATAATCATTACATAATCCTGACATCAGTAAAAGAGAAGACACCAGTCTAGAATGAGCATGTGAGAAGTCCCTACTCTAAAAGCTGTATTTGAAAACCTACTATGTCCCAATGTTGCAGACGTGTTCCGGTACATAAGGAGTTGAAGAGCCTTACTTAGAGAGATGGAGCAAGTAGCCTCAGGGATGGAGTTTCTGCAGACACCCACAGCCTGATGCACTCCAGACCAGTATCCCACTATATCAATAGTAGTATTGGCTTAAAGTACAAAATTAAGCAAAATGTGGCAAGTACTCAAACAACCAACCAGAAACACGAGATCAGGAAATTTAAATGGAAGAATAACACAGAAGTTTGGTAAAGATTCAAGCTTATCAAATGGTCAGTTTATTTAGTGTCATTTTCTTCTTGTTATACTGTTAACGTTCAGAGGCTCATGATAATATCTGCTGCCAACAGGTTAGTAACGTGTTTGTGTCTTATTGTATTAACTCAATATAGTGCTGCAGACAGCAGATGGCACTATTTGTGTTCTAATTATGTGTTAATGTTTCTTCATTTCATGGATCATAGGACATGTTATTAACATGAATTTTTTTTAACTTATTGTTAATTAAGTTATCCAGTCTGTTTTTAATTGCATTACCTTTTATATATTATCCATTATTGGAAGAAATTGCAGATTGATCTTTTAGAAGAATTGGACTAGATATAATGTGCCTTTTGGAGGTAGGAAGAAAGGCAGACAAAACCATCAAATAGGGCATTGTTCCATTTGTGGGCGACTGACTGTGTGGAGTTTGCACGTTCTCCCCGTGTCTGCGTGGGTTTCCTCCGGGTGCTCCGGTTTCCTCCCACAGTCCAAAAGATGTGCAGGGTCAGGTGAATTGGCCATGCTAAATTGCCCGTAGTGTTAGGTAAGGGGTAAATGTAGGGGTATGGGTGGGTTTCGCTTCGGCGGGTCAGTGTGGACTTGTTGGGCCGAAGGGCCTGTTTCTACACTGTAATGTAATGTAATCTAATCTAATCTAATCCACTATCTTGGCCACAAATGCTCCCACCACAAATTTACAAGTAGCAGAGGAGGCATCAGGTGAGCTGTTCATCAACTGGGCAGTTAATGACCACTTAAGGTATTCATTCTACCACCACTCAGACATAATAGACAGTGGGGAGGGTCTGTATCTAATACAGCCCAATAGGTTTATGCCTACCAGCTCGTCATCAATGAAGTGTGGGACATAAAAGGGGCTATTCCTCTATTTCAGGTCTCAGGTGCCAGTTGGAAAATCCTCAGTTTGCAGTCTCATGTCCACCCACCCCACTGCCCTGACCAAAACTGGGTCTTTCTTCCTTACCTGAAATCCTTGGAGGTCTGGGTTCATTGCTGATTGCTTCTTCCTTGCCTCAGCTGCAATACCAGGAATGGTCACTGCTCCTGGTAGCTCTGCTGGTATTGCAGACTAGCTGGTCTCCAATTATCTAGTATCGCTATAGAGATGGATGGAAGCTTGACATTATGACAATTAAAGGCCCATTGCTAAAAGTTAAGCAAGCTGAGCCAACCAAGCAGAAGCATGCTGTCTGTCCATATTTTCTCTGAGATGCCGGGAGTCCACTCTCAGCAAATAACTCAATATCTCTTAAAATTTTGTGCAGTGTACTTAGTTTACATTGATATAGATTGTAAATATTTGAGATCTCAGCACAGATCCTCTTACTGATCCCTTTGCTTTTTATACTACCGATCAGAAAAAGGCCCATTTATGGCTATTCTATTTCCTGTTAGGTAATCAATTCTCTATCCAAGTTAATGTTACCTAATTATGCGACACCAGGAAAATGCTCTCTGGAAATCAAAGTACACTGCTTCCTCAGGTCCCCAAAATCCATATTGTTTGTTACTTTTACAAAGAACTTGAAGTTAGTCAAATGTGATTTCCCTTTCAGAAAACCATGTTGACTGCCTGATTGCAATGAGATCTCCCTCCCTGACAACAGTTGTTACAGACAGCCCTCCAATAATTAAATCTCTATTAAAAAGCATTAAATCGTTCTAAATCATGGACCTGAAAACCTGACTTGTCAGCCCCACTGATAGATGCATAACTTTACACGTTTGTGGCATTGTTAGTTTAACAAGTTCATTTCAGTACTGCCTCTTGATATAGACATTTTATTTTCTATTTGAATTAGAACAAACTAACTGAGAAATTTGATTTTACAAGCTTGAATTTTTTTAAAAGAAATTAAAACTGCCAAAATACAATCATTAGGCTGATAATGGATGGCATGGTGACTCAGTGGTTAGCACTGTTGCCTCACAGTGCCAGGGACCTGGGATCGATTCCACCCCTGAGCGACTGTCTGTGTGATTTTTGCATGTTCTCTCCATGTCTGTATGCTCCAGTCTCCTCCCACATTCCAAAGATGTGCAGGTTAGGTGGATTGGCCATGCTAAAATTACCCACAGTGTTCTGAAATGTGTAGGTTAGGTGGGTTAGCCATGGGAAATGCAGGGTTACAGGGGTACGGTAGGGAGATGGGTCAGAGTGGGATGCTCTTTGGAGGGTTGGTGTCAACTTGTTGGGCTGAATGGCCTGTTTTCACATTGTAGGGATTCTATGGAACTGGCAGTGAGAATAAAGACTTAAATGATGAATGCTATGAAATATTTATAAATCTTTATCAATATCTATAAATTTTATAAGGTTTGTTCAAATAAAAATTTGAATCTATAGATTGAATACATTGAACTAGCATGTATGAAAGAATGGAGCAAACCTTTACCATATGGTAGCACTTCCAAACAAGTAGGAATTGGAAGGCAATGAGTCCAGTTCCAGACAGCCCAGTATCTGCTGTTGGGGTCTGACATCCGTCTGGACAGAGCAATCAATGAATGAGTAATAGTGGTCACACTTGAGTTTTAAAGATTTTCTTTAGCCATCAGGTCAACACATTTCAGCATGAGAAAATGGGATTTCTAAGCCTTAAGATGGGCACAGGAGGCCACATCTGTTGTGAAGAGTAGATGGGACTCCTTACTCTAGTTATAGCTCACTTAGGAGAAGGCATTCTGAAAGACACCAGCAAATCACCTGTGCTAGTGTTCACTCATAATTGAAGAATTTCATGTGATACTTGAGTTAGGGTCTGTCCAATGACAGTAATGACATATGGAAGAATATAGCTTCAATGTAACATGCTGAGAAGTTGGTGACAGATATGCCTATCTCTCCCATTCTTCTTCCCTTCATCTTCCACAAGAAATCCTGTCTCACAGCAATATAAATGACGTGGGGAATGTTTGTATGCTTGAAATCTATGAAGCTAGAACACACTGACATTTGTTTCTTGTAAATTTTTAACTATATTCTTAATATTTATGTGTTTTTTCTGATAGAACAAGTGTATTGATTATTTTGCTTCAGAATGTATTACATTACCTAATCTATATTAGCATATTTGTTGTCAGCGATTTTCCAGCTTCCAGCTATCCTTAAGTGTTTGTTCACTCTGGTAGAAATCTCAGCAATGGACTTTAATAGATTTATAGCCAGAGAGACAAATTATTGATAACACAACAGCAAAACTTCCAAACTAATGATGTGAGCTAATTTCACAGTATTATAAAAACAAAACTCTTCTGCAGTTGAGCAATCTCCACTCTTCGAATGTGTTGTAGATTGGGATGGCTGATCCTCCAGCTTTCTATGTGTGACAAAAGAAGTTCTGAGCTGGTTGATTCTGTCTTCAGGACAAGTTGACAATTCCTCCCAATGTTAAAGCTAACATCAATATTATTTTAATTAGTAATTTTGCACTTTTTTTTATTCATTCACAGGATGAGGGTGTTCCTGGCTAGGCCAGCATTTATTGCCCATCTCTAATTGGTCAGAGGCAATTGCTGTGGGCCTGGAGTTACATGTCAGGCACGGTGGCTCCGTGGTTTGCACAGTTGCCTCACAGTGCCAGATACCCGGGTTCAATTCCACCCATGGGTGACTGTCTGTCTAGAGTTTGTACCTTCTCTCTATGTCTGTGTGGGTTTCCTCCAGGTGCTCTGATTTCCTCCCACAATCCAGAAATGTGCACGTTATTTGGATTGGCCATGTTAATTTGACCATAATGTCCAGTGATGTGCAGGCTAGGCCGATTAGCCATGGAAGATGTGGGGTTACAGGGATAGGGTAGGCGGTAGTGAGTGTTGGGGGGAGATGGTCTTTGGAAGGTTGGTGTGGCCTCAAATGGCCTGCTTCCACACTATAGCGATTCTATAAAATGTAGGTTCGACTGGATAAGAATGGTGGTTTTCTTCCCCAAAGGGTATGAGTAAACCGGTGAGATTTTTCAACAATGGATTCATGGTCATCATTAGACTCTAAATTCCAGACTTTTTTTATTGAATTCAAATTCCACCATCTGCCATGGCAGGAGTTGAACCTGAATCCCTGGATAATATCACTAGTTCCCTTGATTGCACCATATTACTTTTTGAAAAATAATATGGATATCTAACCAAAATAAATGTGGTGCAAAGTCGTGATCAATTGTTCTTTGCCTATTCACAATATACTTGGCTGGTGAGCAACAATTTGTCATATATAAACATACACTATGATCTAGTTAAGGACAACATAGCTACACAATGCAACCAAGAGTTCTAATGAAGTGGCAGTTCCAAAATTATAATTCTTCTTTCTCATTCAGATCATAATTAACCTTCATATTTCTCACTTGTTGTTTTTTATTTCAGAATTCTGGCATTCATGATTTCTCTTTTTGTCAGAGTATGGTTGTGAACTTGTATTCTATGGCTTGTATAGCTTAAAACCTATTCTGAATTAATGAAAGAGATGTATAAAATAGACTTGATTATATGTATGGAATAAGAGCTGTTTTTTGACAGGTGTTGCTCATTTTCACTGTTGCATGATTTCAGATAAATATCTCCACACCCCAGCTGTGGAATCTCATGCTGAACATTAATCCTGGTTCACTGATTTAAAACAAAAATACATTGAAACACAGTTCATTAAATAAAAACTGAATATTTCAGATCCAGAGCTAATTTTAGAGCAACATGACACAAGAATCTGAAAAAGAAAATGTAGTTACAGTCCATTCCCCTGACCAGTTGTTAATTTGAAGTGTTTGATGTTAATGCCTCAGTTCAATTATTGTGTTCAGTTTTTATACCTAACTATAGCAAGGATGTCATCACGTTGGAGATGATAGAGCAGAGATTTGCTGGATTGGTACCAGGTACGAGGAACTTCAACCAGTGGACAGACAGGAGAAGTTGGGTTTGTTCCTTTTACAGCTAAGCAGGGTATCAGGAGATTTGATAGAGTTGTTCAAGATCTTGAAGGAGTTTGATAGAGTAAATAAAGAGAAACTGTTTCCCATGGTAAACTACTTCACAGATTTAAGGACTGTCCAAAGTACCTTGAAGTAACTTTTAAAATAAATACAGCTAGTTGTCCTAGAATTCACTACCGAAAGGAGTGTTTGGAGCCAATTGAAGAGTACCATCCAAAAGAGAAATACATGAATTCTTAAAAAGCTTACACAGGGCCATGAGAAACAAGCAGGGGTGTAAGCTAGCATAAACATTTTGAGTTGAATGGTTTCATTCCATGATGTATCATTCTCTTAGCAAATGTGATGGTCAGTAGCAGAAGAAAGGCTTGCACTGTTTCTTTCAGTTATAGATCCTCACAGATTTTATTGTAGCCAATTGAGTGGCAATTTAAGGTTACACAAGATCCAGCACAGCATGCACCCTGTCTATGGAACCTACGACGTATGTGAGCTGGGCAAGCAACAACATACTTCGCTAAACAGATCAAATATCCTCACTATGGCAGCAGAGTCCAAAGCGGGGAATCCAAATTAGGATATCTAATGTACAGGAAGAAAATTGGGATTTTAGAGAGAAAGATTAAAAAAAAGAAAGAGAATATTAAGAAAAAATCTCCAGCTGTAATGAGAATGAGACTTCACATTTATAAAGGTAAAATTTCAGTGCTGCAGAGGTGGTTCAATAATAATTAGGACACAAAATACAGTTGAAAATTAATATACTCCTGAAAGCAGCAACTCTACACTTTTCCAATGTATTTAATGGGCAACAAATCAGTAAATCATGCAAGTTCATATCCTTTAAGTATTTGAATGTTGAATCTATTGACACAGTTCCAATGTAATGAAGATTCAGAAGGAGCAATTGTGTTTTAGGTTTAACCATATATGCATGTTCACCAGAATTTGGTGTCCACAGAAGATTTGCTTTGGTAGCACATCTCAGGCATTCTGACTGTATGATCAGACCAAGTCAGTTTCAAATGTCTCAGTTTCATTTGGAAACTTGGCATGCCAGCTCACCTGAGCACCTTTGCTGCTTGTCATCATCTGGCTCTATAGTCCAAGTCTCTCATTTAGAGCAGTGTAGGCAGGACCATGACCTTATACATTTCAGTTTGGTCAGAAGACCTTTTTTCTTACCCCCTCAGACTGAAGTTAGACATCTGCCGAAGGCTGTAGTTTCTTCGGCAATTCTTGCTTGTGTCTCATCATCAATCTAGATGCTTCAGTGTACTGCCAAGAAAAATGAACCTTCTGACAGGTTGAGCTTTGAGATACAACTTTCCTGGAGCAAGTTGGTATATCACTTCCATTTTTTCAAGCTGATCATTAAGCCAAAGCTATCACAAGTTAACATTGTGTTGCATGTTCAGCTCTGAACCATCATTTTCTGCGCAATCACCAGCAAACAGGAAGTGGCGAATTATTTGAAGATGTTAGTTTTTGCCTGGATTAATTTCTGTTTGAATGGTGCCCATCCATGTGATAACTGATTTCAATGCTGGGAACATGCAAGGTATCAGAGAGCACACGATGGACAAAAAGAGTTTTCAGAGGCTTGGTGCTAGCAATCAACCCATTTAACTCCATTTGCTACAACGAATGGTTCATCATCTGGAAGAGCGCTCAGCATTAAGATTAATAACTTCCTGAGCTCACAAGGGTAAATGTCACCAGCTTTTCTCTGCCACCTCTCTCTCACTCTAACTCTGCCACTATATCCAACTCCCATCAAGGCTCATGGCCTACACCTCCCACTGTTATATGCAGCATCTTCTACCAATGGCACAATCATGTGGCACATATACAACAGGAGATTGTATGTGTGTTAGGAGGACTGAGACTTCTCAGCTCACCCACCAGTCCCACACCTCACACCCCCACTTTACCCTCTTTGAGTATGCCAGCAGCCTTTTTTAAAATTTCTATTGTAGATATTTTTAAAGCAACATGTTCAGGGATATTATTATACATCTCTGGAGCAGGTGGGACTTTAACCCAGGTCTTCTGGCTCAGAGGTGGAGACACTACCTCCAAATAAGTACAGCTCCCTCATTTGTTTTGTCCACATAAGGTTCAGCTGAGGACCAGAAGCAACAAAGGTAGCATTTCATACAGTGAATCACAGACTCGGCCTCTCAGTCTAGGAGAATCCCCTGCCCCACTCCAAAAAACCTTTATCTTCCTTTTTGCTTTTCTCTCCCTGTCAACGCTATGGAATTTGTGCCTAATCATATTTCCACCCAACCCTCTTATTTAACATTTCATTTCAACTTCTCATTTCTCCTCTTAGCTAAGCTATAGGTGAGTTCAGTGAATAATACCAAGCACTGTGATATACTGTCCACCATCAGTGTGGTTGTGACCATCCATGACCTCCTTTCCCAGAATGTAATTTGTCCCTTCCAATGCTGTGTCACCTCCCATGCTTATATTTTTAATTTCACAATGACTGTCCTCTCTGCATCCTAGCATGCTGCCTCCATTCCCCACAAATGACTTGTCCAACTTCCCAACAACTGCAATTGCCCTTGACAACTCCTCTTGACTTTCAGTGAACAGACTCCAAGGACTGACCTGGGCCAACCTATCTGACCAATGTGAAATGACAGCCCCAACTGATGACTGACCTGACCCTCACCAATATCTGTATAGCTCCCTGAATGTCTTACCCTTTAATCCCTGGAGTGGTCACAGTTGAATTGAAAGATTGACTGTAGCCCATCCCTGGACTTCTGTGGTATGTAACTCCTGACCCTGAATGCCTCATGTAGAAAACCATTGATGTCCCAACCCCTGGACTGAATTCAGAACACGCCCCTGCCTTACTGTGCCAAATACCCTGACTGACCATAGTGACTCTTGACTTGACTGAGGACTATTCCCCTTAGACTTTCAGACATGGCCACTTATTTGAAGCACAGTTTGTGTGCTTGCTTCATACTCTCCTGTCACATAGTGCTGTTGAGGCTGGAGAAGTAGTAATGGGGAACAAATAAATAGTGGGGAAACTGAATTGGTACTTTGCATCAGTCTTCATGGTGGAAGACATGAGCAGCATATTAGAACTTCGAGGTAAGTGTCGTGGCCATCATTAAAGAAAAGATGCTAGAGAAGCTGAAAGATCTGAAGGTGGATAAATCACCCAGACACGATGGACTATACCTCCAGGGCTCTGAAGAAGGTAGCTGAGGAGATTGTGGAGGCATTCCAGAGGACTGGAAATGGCTAATGCAGTACCCCTGTTTAAGAAGGGAGACAATGCAGAAGATGGGAAATTATAGGCTGTTGAACCTGACCTCAGATGTTAGTAAGATTTTAGAGTTCATTATTGAGGGTGAGATTGCAGAGTACTTGGAAGTGCAAGGTAATATACGGCTGAGGTAGCATGGCTTCACCAAGAGGAGATCAGGCCTGACAAGTCTGTTAGAATTCTTTGAGAAGGTAATGAGTAAGTTAGACAAAAGAGATCCAGTGGACGTGATATGTTTGGATTTGTACAAGGCCTTTGACAAGGTGCCACACAGGAGGCTGCTAAATAAGATAAGAGTCCATGCTGTTTGAGGCAAGGTATTGTCAGGAAAGAAGATTGGCTGACTGGCAGAAGGCAGAGAGTGGGGATAAAGTTGTCTTTTTTGGGATGCCAGCTGGTGACTAGTGGAGTTCAGAAATCTGAAGCACAAAAAGATTTAGGGGAATCCTAATTCAGGATTCTCTAAAGGTTAACATGCAGCTTTAAGGCAAATGTAATGTTAGCATTCATTTCAAGAGCGCTAGAGTACAAGAACAGAGATGTACTTGCTGAGGCTGTAGAAGGTTCTGGTCAAACCGCGTTTGGAATATTGTGAGTGGCTTTGGGCTCCATATGTAGAGGAGGATTTGCTGCCCTTGGAGGGGATTCAGAAGAGGTTTACAAGAATAATCCTGGTGATGAATATTATGACAGGGGGCAAATCCTCCTGCTTAATTTAAACCAGCGACACAGAAAAGATTTATCCTGTGCAGTAATCTGTGAAAATTCGAGAGGCCAAGAACGATTTAAAGTAAAAATTAACAACTTTATTTCTTAAAGTATAACAGAGAATAATTAACTAACAACTATTTACAATTTCTTCCTCTAACCTATCTTTTACCTTCCCCTTCTATTATACTAGTCTGATAAAACCCCCGATTAAGATTTACTAAAAATTCAAATTTTCAAAACCAACCAGATGTCGTATCTTCTCTTATATCTTCATGGTCTTCTTTTCTTCTTCTTAGGGATTTCTGTTTCACAGGTTACTGATCAATAAAGGTACCTTTAAGAGAGCTATTCTCTGGGCAGTCTGCAGATGCTGGTGGCTTTGTAGTTCTCCCCCCAGCTGTTCAATTTTCCCTGGTCTTATACCCCCAAAGCATCAGATTGTGTGATTGGCTTTTAAGATTGTCAATATACTAAATTCAAACTTATTTGGAGTTTGGTATTTTTCGGGGTATAATTTAACCTTGATTGGCCTAATTCAAATTTGTTTTGTCATCCCCGGGCAACCAGCTAATCAAATTGTTCGGCCAAATGTTACATTATATCTTGTTCAGAACACTTGGTGCTGTGTCAGGTAGTTCTGTTAGCTTTTAACTCTCTTAAAGATACAGTACACCCACATCTTCATAACACCTCCCCCCAATAAGAAAAAATGAACCATCATAATGAAAAGATGGCTACTTTTTTCTATTCCTTAAACACATTACCTGAACATACTGATAACTTTAATCTAAGTTCACCTTAAAGTTCACTCTCTTAAAGGTACAATACACCCACATCTTCATACATGAAGGTCTTGTTATATGAGGAGCAGTTGAGGAATCTGGGTCTGTACTTGATGGAGTTGAGAAGGATGAGTGAGTATCTCAATGAAAATTACAGAATACTGGGAAGCCTGGATACAGCAGACATGGAGAAAAGGTTTCCACTGGTTGGTCTTGAGGACACAACCTCAGAGTGAAGGGCTGACCCTTTAGAGCTGAGGTGAGGAGAAATTCATCAACCAGAGGGTGGTGAATCTGTGGAGGGCTGTAATGGTCAAGATATTTGAGATAGAGATAGAAAAGTTCTTGATTAGTAAGGCAATCACAGGTTGGAGGGAGAAGAGAGGAGAATGGAGTTGAGAAACATATTAGCCATGATCAAATTATAGAACAGACTCCATGGGCCAAATTGTTTAATTCTGTTCTCATATCTTATGGTATCATCTAGCCATAGAAACCTCTCTTGGAAAATTGAATTTTCTTTTCTTACAGATGGGAATCTATTTTTACATTCTTGCCACATTTTCCCAGCTGTCTTATCCATACTAACATCATTCAGAGGCTGGGAAAATTCAGCCCTATGTTTCTCCCATCAAATTTATCATAATGAAAGGAAGTTTCTAGGCAGAAGGGAAGAGTAGAGCTAAACAACTCAAGGATGTTCCATCAAAGACACAGTGTTGGGAGAGACCAGTATTGAAAGGCTTGAGAAGACCCCAGGTTGAGAGAGAGAGAGAGAGAGACATACACACAGAACTAACAAAATGAATATAGGCATGTGGAATAGAGGAATATGAAAGCAGAATGTAACAAAGCAATTCAGTAATTTAACTCTATAGGGAAAACAGAAAGATGTCTGAATACATTATCTATTTAATGAATGTAAAGGTCAGTTGTGAGGCTCCAAACAGTCTGACTAAAATATTTTCTGCTTCTGGGACGATTTCTGCACCTTACAACTAAGTGTATTTGTACTTCTGTAAAAAACTTGCACTGGAATTTGAGTGTGAACCTTCATGAGTGTTGGGCAAGCAATGTTTATTAAAGATGATTGATGTAGGTATTTTCTATGTAATATTTGTATGTCATTATAACTCCTGAATGAAATACTAATTTCACTTGTGCATTAAACAGATGCAAAGATATTGTCTCCAGCTCATTCTACTTGTGAGTGGCAATATGAGACATGCACCAACCCATGCACCAGAACCTGTAGAGATCCCACAGGCAACATTTGTCAAACTCTACCAAGGTACGTGCACAATAGAAATATATGAATAGATTATAAACTCTTGGAAACCTCCAAGCGGCTACTGAATGGATATGAAATATTCCAATCACAAATCAAAGCAATTTAGAAGGTAGAAACTTATTTGTTTATTTCTCAAATAAGTTTTTCAAGGAATTAGAACTGAGCAAATGCTGTCAAAGACTTCATTGTGGTGTTGTGTTGTGCTATGATGTAAGACATTGCAAGTGCCTGTTAACCATTGCACAGTAAGATCCTGTGAAAAGCTCTTTCCTCAGGGTAAAGGGAGGGTAAAAAAATTCTGTGGTGTAGAGAACTACCTCCATAGTTGCAATGAAGTGCAAGAAAACATTGCCCATGGATTGATCTGAAGTTTAGTATTTGGAAAATGAACACAAATTTGAAAATATTTCAGAGTCAGATGAATTTTTTACAATTACTGCTCAACTAACTGCCCAAATCAGAAACTGCAGTCTTTGCAAACACATTCTCTCAGTCTGAAAACATATCAGTTTTTCATAACTGCATGTTGTAGATTTAAAAGGAAAATTATTATTCACACAAGAATGGGAATGTAGTACCAGAGAGATCAAATATCTCATAGTGCAGACTTTTTCATATTGAACAAAACATGACTTTGCAGATGCATGGTTCCATTGAAATGGTCACCTTTGTCATGCATGCAATATGTGAAATAAAAGTTCTGTTGCCTGAGCTGTAAATTCACAATTCACTTGCATCTTTGTTTTCTGACTTCACGGTATTTAAATTAATTCTCTTAAAAGCATTTCTTCGTTTTCATAGTGCAAGACCATATTATGTGAAAATGCAAAGAAACAGCAGTACAACTAGGCCAACTAGGAGTGAGTAGCACATGTTCTGTGAGATAATTTATATCCACATGCAAAGTGCAACATTAACGTAACAAAGTACTCTTTTTTGAATTGGGTTGACATTTTACCATCTGATACACACACTTGTATAAAATTCCATTTACTATTTTCGAAAATATCCAGTAAAAATCCAGACTTTTGAGATAATTTTACTTCAAAAACAGTAAGAAAACAAGTTGACTGAAAACATCAAATGCTGAGATCACAGCATCCATTGAGAGAGAGAGCAAGCTAATGTTTCGAGTCTAGATGACTCTTCATCAAAGCCATCTAGACTCGAAACATTAGCTTGCTGTCTTTCCATGGATGCTTACTAGTATCTGAAGGAAACAAGTTAAGTTAACTGGTTAATTTTAATCATTACAAAATGTGCTTGTGCTTTTTCTTTAATCTAAGAATTTACAAATATAACTTATTGAGAAAACAATGGTATTTTGTTGCATAAGTACATTTTAAATGATTATGTTGGTTGGTCGAATGAACGATGGCATAGCATTTACATTGTTTTTTCCTTTATGCAGGAGCTTAAATCTTGTGAAGAGCATGCATGTATCATTTATGTTTTTTTTCAAATTGGGACAGGTGATGACACATCAGAGTTTGGCTAAGATATTATTTTTCTTCCTAAACTTTTGAATCTTTATTGTCATGCACTGTTTACAGACTGCTGCAAAACTGGCAGATATGACAATGGTTTACTTGTATTACCAGTAAGTGGTAATATTCACAAAAATGAACTCATACCCCTCAGATTCCCCACACCCCCATATCCATTTTGCTCCCTCCTCACCACACACATACAGATGCAGAAACATACACACCAATATCCAGCCCATCTTCCACATTGGGCCATGTCCAATTCAGAGGCAGTTTCAAGAATATTTATTTTACAACTGAGTATAATTTAACTATCTCATTCTGGTGAGCTGATTGCAGACATGATGTGGTTAGCACTGCTGCTTGACAGTGCCAGGGACCTGGGTTCGATTCCAGCCTCAGGCAACTGTCTGTGTGGAGTTTGCACATTCTCCCTGAGTCTGCGTGGGTTTCCTCTGGGTGCTCCAGCTTCCTCTCACAGTCCAAAGATGTGCAGGTCAGGTGAATTGGCCATGCTAAATTGTCCATAGTGTTCACGGTTGTGTAGGTTAGGTACATTAGTCAGGGCTAAATATAGGGTAGGGAGAACAGGTCTGGATAGGTTACTCATTGGACGGTCGGTGTGAACTTGATTGGCTGAAGGTTTAGATCAGAGTGGAAAAGCACGGCAGGTCAGGCAGAATCTGAGGAGCAGGAAAATCGACGTTTCAGGCAAAAGCCCTTCATCAGGAATTGATTGGCCGAAGGGCCTGTTTCCACACTGCAGGGATTCTTTGATTCTATATTGTTTATAAAAAGAAAGACTTGGACAAAAGCAACAGTAACAATTTAATATTGATAGGTTGAAATTTTGCTGTTATAGTTTTTGGGCAAATGATCTTCGAATGGATCCAGCATAATAGAGCAAATAAGTTAAACAGATTACATTTTCACCACTAACATGCAACAACTCAACAGTGAAGACATGGTGATTTAAGAGTTTTTTTGCATAAATCTTGGTTGTAAGCTCTTAGTAAAATTGCTGAACTCTCAACACTATTTAATCATAGGTGTAAAGTATAATCATATTGTATCAAAGTAACGCACTAACCTGAAAATCTGCATACTGAATTATCTTCTATTCTTTTCTCAATCAACACCTCTGCAAACTTAATACGACTTCATTTCCAGATTTTTTCTTTGCACAGCTGTATAAATTTCCTGTATTCTTCTATAATATTTATCCCACCATGATATTGTTCAATAAACACAAAATAATATTTATGAATTTTTTTAGAAGAATCCATCAACATTAATCTCTATGTGAGGTCCATTCTTCAATTTAAAAAAAATTGAAATACAAATCCTCAGGCATGTCATGTATGCATGTGCCGTGTCTAAGAATTTAAGAATCAGTTTATTCCTTAGGACTGTCAGATCCAAGACCCACATCCATCTGTGCACATTCGCAACATTTCATTCTCATCTCGCTATTTCTTCAGCTATTTTGGGCTCTCTCTGAATAATGTCAGCTTTAGACAACTGAATGACCATGACAGTTTTTTGATATCACCAACATGTCTCCTGTTATACATCTGCAACAAATATTACCAACTTTTATTCAATAAGTTGGAATGAATAGAGACAGTGTACACTAAAATATTTTTGAATTCACACAGTTTTTAATTTTTAGGATTATAGTCATAATAGAATTTCTCCCCCACTATTTTTCTCTACATCTTCCAAAGAAATGTTGACTTGAACAAACAGTTAGTTATTAACCATGAAGAGAAGCACAAATAAACTCTTTCTGTCCTAACCCAATATCCAAATACAATAAATGTACTCCCCATCACGTATTACTGGATGTTGATTAGTTGTGTTAACTTTGGTTATTTCACCTCAGTTTTGCAGAGGTTAGATGAGGTGTGCAGGTTTCATTGCTGAACTGGTTGAATGAGCATCAGTATATCAGGGAGTGAACACGCAATTTTTTCCTCTTAAACTTAAACAGTTATATATAATCGCAAATTGTGCATACTTGCATACAGTTGTAATTTATTAATACTTCCAACAACTTCAAAGGTAATATTTATACATAAGTAAATTCTTGTATTGCCCGAGAATGCCACATTCAATACCTTCTTGCAGGACTGGTTTCTAAATTTGTAGAGATAAAGCCCAGTGCCTAAAGCCAGTAGATTAGCCAGCTGCACATTCTTAAGCCCCACTTTTAGATATCTGAAAAAGTACATACTTATATAAGAAAATAAGACATATTATTAAATAAAGCCACACAGCACTCAGTACCTTCCTAAATAGGACTACAATTGTCACTGCTCTAGAGACAAGATATTGACACATGTTTGTCAGCATGGCCCAGTTGGTTTTCAGGAGCTGATTTAGATTTATAAAAATAACCATATATAAACATTTTTTTGAATGTGGAGGATAAATGTTTATCTTCATCACCTAAGAAGAGGAATCCAAGTAGTTTTATACAAATCATTAGGAGAGATGATTCAGATGTCCCTTAACAAACCTGTATCTAATTCCTCCTCTCCTGTTAGCAGTGACTCCTTGTAACGTTACAGTTCGGTGCAATGCACCAAATTTCAGAACCCTATCTAAGTTTTCAGAGTGCCCAAGTAGCTGAAGGAACAGCAAGCAGATAAAATCAGGGATGTTCAAAAGATTAGAATTTAAAACATCCACAGTTCAGGAAATTAATTTAGATGAATGTTGCAGCTGGACCATGGTATTTCTTTTTCCTAATCCTGGGCCACATAGGATTGAAATAATTTTGATGCTGCACAAATGCTTTTAAAATGTACTTTGTTTATAATGCTGTCTTTAAATTGTTCTACACTGTCCTGGGTATGAGTGATGTTGGACTTGAGATTCTGGCATGTTGTTCTACACCAAAAACTCAATTATCCCATGAAGAGTTAAATTACAATGGCAGTGAAACATTAGTTTGTCATAATTTGAACTTCAAATTCCTGCATAATTTATAATGGGATTTTCTACATTAATGGGAGTATTTTCTGTTTTTAAACAAAGTGGACACCACTGGATTTAGTTCAACTAAATCTAGCATGTCCAACTATATGATGAAAAGATTAGGAAATCATAAGAATTGCAATATAACAGATAAAGGCTATTCACATCGAAATTGTGCCGGCTTTCCAAATAAACAATGTATGATAGTTGAGGCCAAACCAGCACGTTGTACAAGATCAAAAACCCCTTTTTCATTCGTGTTCTATGCTCATATTAAATGAGCCAAGGATGCTGTATGCTTTATTAACCGTGCTCTCTCTCTTAAGCTACCTGCCACCTTCAATGATTTGTGCATATTTGTACCTGGGGCTGTCTGTCCTTGCACTCCCTTTGTATTTACACCCTTTGAAGTATATTGTCTACCTGTAAGCTTCCAAAATGAATCACATCACACTTCTCTGTATGAAATTTCATCTGCCACTACTCCATTCATTCCACACTATCCTTCCCATAGATTGTATTACTTCCAAAGTTTGTATTTTCTGCAGATTTTGAAAATGTGCCCTGTCTTTAGGTCATTATTATTTGTTAGAAAAGGGATCCAAGAGCCACTGTTGGGAAAGTTCAATAACCTTCATCTAATCTCAGAAACATTCCTGAACCAGTACTCCCTGTTTCCTGACACTCAGAGAATTTTGTATTGGTGTTGCCACTTTCTCTTTTATCCCTAATTAGGATTAGGGAATGTACAGGAAGCAACAGGTTTGTTCATTTCATTGGAGGATAGAACAAAGTTTTTTTTAATGTATACATTGTTCATGAGATGGGAGCATTGCTGGAAAGGCAGTAGTTTATTGCCATCCCTAATTGCCTGTAAGAATGTGATGATAAGCTTAACTGCTGTAGCCTAGGTGATTTAGATACAACCACAGTGCTGGTAAAGAGGGAATTCAGGATTTTGACCCAGTAACTAAAAGATGACAATGTAGTTCCAAGTCAGGATGGAGTGTGACTTCAAGGGGAACATGGCGATGGTGTTCCCTTGTGTCTGCTGTCCCTGCTACATGGTAGAGGTAAGGGAAAGAAAATAACTTACATCAAAAATCAAACAGATATTGGAGTCCCTACTGATGATTATTTGAAGATGTTCTGTCACAATGAGCAAGGTAAGTCAGATTTTCAGACATACTTAAAAGGTCGAACTTGAATCTAAATTTCAAAAGGATCATGCCACAGTATGAATGATCTGTACAGCCATCTAAAGACTACAATTTTTGATAAAATGTTGGTTAAAGGACAGAACATAGTAGTGATTCCTGAATGTTTTGGACTATAAGCATCAATAAAATGGTCTCTCTTAGGTGTCTAATTCAGGACCACAGCTGTCCTCAATATTTCTAAATAATTTGGATTTGACTATACTGTAAATACTTAACTAAAATGTGTTCCTTAAGGAGTACTGGAATAATCCAATTTTGTTTTCTTAAGTGTGGAAGGCTGTGTACCTCACTGTCCACTCAATATGGTGTTTGATGAAGATACACAGAGATGTGTATATCCAGAGGATTGTAAGTGGCTATTTTATCTTTGTTTTCCTGCACATAACTGAAGTTGAAATGTGCCAAAAATTCCCGGACAAAATGCAAAGTAGTGTAGATATTGGGAATATAAAACAAACTGTAAGAGAACAGTGGAATTATACAAGATGGTCAGTCAGTGAGATCAGATAAGTTTACATTTTCAGGCATACTCCTGCAGAAATCTAGAGTTGAATTTGTTATCCTTCCCTCAAGTCTTTCCGTCCTGTTTTTCCATTTATATATATGTTTATAAGTTGGCCTGTACCTTGGAGTGAAATCAAGTCTTGATTGAAAAGATCAAATGAAAGACACTTGATTGAAAATATAATGGTCCGATGTGAAGTGGGCAAACCTATTCTGCTTTCTAAAGAAAATGATTAGGTGCACAAAATAGAACTCTCTCACTCTTTAAATCAAAAATATGTAAATATATGATACATGTTAAGTGGAGCTGAGGTATGTTGCTTTGGGATTTAATAGTGAGACAGATTTAATCCACTCTCAAACAATCTGCTTTTGAGATTCAAGTACTTAATGTTGACACTGAGTGCTTGAAACAAAGTACAAGCACACAAATACAACATTAAATGCACGTGAATGATACCCATAGATATTGCTGTGTATTAATGAACATATTCAACAGTGCTATTTAATGAACAACATGCTTATAAAAGAATCAAGTTAATTGTATGTTTGGATACCGTAATGTGAAATAGAAAACAAGGAATGTACCTTTTCCTAAGATGCAAGGCTATATGCAACTATAAAGTTTGAGGGTTAATTCCTGATTTCTGTTTAAACAGATGATGCCAATTTGTTTCAGCAGGATGTGCTACAGCTAACATTGGGGCTTTTAGGGTTGCATAAATGAATATGTCTTATACTCTGATCTGATCAGTATCAATTAGCAGATATTAGGAAGTGTACACGTAAAGGCAAAATGGGCTAGGCTTTGTATTTCTCTCAAAAATAAAACATTTGTAAGCATTCCTTATCTAGACTGTCTTGTGATTAATGGTCACTGCACAAGATACATAAACTCCTGAATCGAGGTTTACAAATATGACACCCAATCGGAGTTCACTGAAGAGAATTTACATAATTTTTGAACTTGTTCTAACACTATCACATTTCAACTGTACTTTAATCAAAGCTTAAAATATCTGCCTAATTTATCTGCTGAAAAAGTGTTGAGCTCTAAGTACAATGAGTAATATTTGAGAATGAATTTGTTAGCATAAATGAATGCTGAATCTCAAATCTGAGCCCAATAGGACACTGGACAATTTTTTTCTGTGCAAAGTCCATTCCTGAGTGTTCTTATGCACCAGCCACTGGAAGTAAATGTATGGTGCAGCAACAATAATGAAGGCAAAGTTAATATTGATCTTCATAGCGAGAGGATTGAGTACATGAACAAGGATGTCTTGCTGTAATTATACAGGCCATTGGTGAGGCTACAACTGAAAGGTTGTGTGCAGTTTTGATCTCCTTATCAGTCGAAGGATGTTCTTACTATAGAGGAAATGCAGTGAACATTTACCAATTTGATTCCTGGGATGGCTGGGCTGATGCGTAAAGAGAGATTGAAGTTGAAACTTTATTGCTGGAACAGCACAGCAGGTCAGGCAGCATCCAGGGAACAGGAGATTCGACGTTTCGGGCACAGGCCCTTCTTCAGGAATGAGCAGAGAGTGTTCAGCAGGAGAAGATAAAAGGTAGGGAGGAGGGACTTGGAGGAGGGGCGTTGGAAATGTGATAGGTGGAAAGAGGTCAAGGTGAGGGTGATAGGTCGGAGTAGGATGGAGGCGGAGAGGTCAAGAAGAAGACTGCAGGTCAGGAAGGCGACCTCACTTTCTCCTGTATCCCATTGCAGACGACCTGCCCTCCCCCTGTCTGTATTCCATTGCAGACGCTCTGCCCTCCCACTGTCTGTATCCCATTACCGACGATCTGCCCTCCCCTGTCTGTATCTCATTGCAGACGATCTGACCCTCCCCCTGTCTGTATCCCATTGCAGACGCTCTGTCTCCATTTGACATCTTATTGAATGACTATCCTGGTGCATGAGCAAACTGAGCTCCATCTCCTTCATCCGGTTCATTAGAATAGATTGCAATTTGTTGATGATCTCATACAGATCCCTGAGGGCCTGTTCCATCCACAATCAATCTCCTGTTCCCTGGATGCTGCCTGACCTGCTGTGCTGTTCCAGCAATAAAGTTTCAACTTTGATCTCCAGCATCTGCAGACCTCACTTTCTCCTCCAAATAGAGATTGAGTCAATTAGGATTATATTGTAGAGTCATACAACATGGAAGCAGATGCTTCAGTTCAACTAGTCCACACTGACCATGTTCCTAAATTTGTCCCACTTCTCTGCATTTGGCCCGTATCCATCCAAACCTTTCTAATTCATGTACTTATTCAAATGTCTTTTAAATGCTGTAACTGTAGCTATATTCATCACATCCTTTGGCAGTTCATTCCACATACTAAATACTCTCTCTGTGAAAGGGGTGGGTGGGGTCTCAGAGAAACCTATAAAATTCTAACAGGATTAGATAGGTTAGATGCAAGAAGGATGTTCCTGATCGTGGGGGAGTCCAGATCCATGCTCACCATGTTTAAGGATTATGGGTAAACCTCTTAGTACTGAGACGAGGAAATATTCCTCCTCTCAGAGAGGGGTGAGCCTATGGACTCCACTATCACAGGAAGTGGTTGAGGCCAAAACATTATACTTTAAAGGGGAGGTAGATATAGCTCCTGTGGCTAATTGATTACGATATGTGGGTGTGAGAGTTGGGATTAAGATATTGGGCTTGATGATCAGCCATGATCATATTGAATGGCAGAGAAGGTACAAGGGGTCGAATGAGTTAATTTTGCTCCTATCTTCTATGTTTCTATGTAATACACCACACACAGGCAATATTGTAATATTTTCTTTACCTATTATAAGAAATAGTCCATTTTTCATCCAGTATATTGCATATGTAGAAGAAAGTTTAATGGTTGTAATTTAGTCAATGGAAATAATGTTTACTCATTTTTCAATAAAGCTCCTCAAATGACTATTTTGACTAGTCGGATTATGTTAGGAAAACAAAGTTGGTATAGGTTTCTAGTTTTATCCTATACTGCAGTGAAAACAAACATTTTTATTTATATATTTTTGGTTATTTATTTAATGGTTTATATTTTGGATGTATTGTATACAAAGTAAAACTTAATTACAAATTAATAGTTCTACCAGAAAGTACAATACAATGAGGGGGAGTTAAGTGGGGATGAGGCCAATGGGTTCCCCATGTTGCTCACAATCCTCCCTGGGGCTTGTTTGAAAATCTGGCCTCATGCACAGGATGGATGTTTCCTGCCCATGGTCAAATCCCCAAGTTAAATTAATTTTCATATTCTTAATTTTGTTCACAAAAAGACTGTGTTACTACTTGCACTTTTAAAATTCAATCATGCATCCTAATAACCAATTAGATTACAACAGAATAAAACTTCATCCACGCTAGAAAACAAAAGAGTCAAATTGCAATTAGAAATTTTAACAGCAAGAGCCAATTGGTTGAGTAGTAGAGAATTAGTGCAAAGCCCAAACCTATGTACACTAAATGTATTTAACTTCACATTGCTGAAACTATGTTAAAATTGTAGTGGTGAGGTACTAGTAATATACTTACTCTTTTTTTCTTAGGCATTAGACTGGCAGTTTATATTCAGCCTCCTAAATCCACAAGTGCACTGGCATTACCTGGAATATCCACTTCTGCAGCTTTTAATGGTTCAGTCCAAACATTGACAACACCTACCTTAAGCCAGTACACAGGTTCACTGGTGGCAACAAAGAGTTCAAAGACTACTGCTTCCATTCCAACAATAGAAATCCCTATAGGGACCCATCTGTCCAAAGTTCCAATAGGGACAACTACAATTTCTTCTCCAATTCCATTACTAACAGAAACAACAACCTTTGTACAAAAGACAACATCAGTAACATCACCTGCCACCGAACAAACCTTAGTGTCTAATTTCACTAAAAGTACAACATCACCCACTTCTGCACTCCCAGTTTCTTCAACAAAAATAATAACCACCTCAACAATAGCTTTGCCTGAAAGATCAACATTAGAAGAAACAACAACTGAATTACCAGCAGAATTACATTCCTTGTCCACATCAGTTGAACCAAAGCCTACCAAAAATATAACAACAACTTCAACGACTACTACAGGACTATTATCGTCAACAGCATCTGAAACTAGAACAAAATGGATAACTACAATTAAGACAATTTCTGCTCAAACAGAACAACTACCAAGGAAGACTTCCTCTTCCACAACTGTAGCATCTCCGTCAGTAGAAACAAAGCCAATGACACAGAAAACATCTCTACTTCCACCTTCAAAAGTGACCATGGCATATTCTACTTCAAAAGAACCGCAATCCACTATGCTTCCTCTCTTCACCAAGTTAATAACAAAAACCACGAGTTCTAGTTACCCACGCTTGACTTCCTTTTCTGCTGGAACATTGTCCTTGACAACTAAAAAGAGCAAATCATCAACTGCAGGGGTCCTTAGAACGTCAGCATCAACAGAAGCAATGGTGCACCCAGCATCTGAAAAATCTACAGCAATATCTTCTCCAACATTAGTTCCAATAACAGAAAGAAATGAAACAACTGCAAGAACTACCACAGAGCCTCTTTCAACAGAAAGGCCCACAACATATTCACTGAGCTCAAGAACGCCATCAACAACAGTTCCATCCATGACCTCTTCACCTTTAACTACTTTATTTACAACCTCCAAACAAACTACCCCAACATCTACTGCTAAGTTTTCTTCAACATCATCTACCATATTGTACTCAGAAACACCTGCCAAAGCATCAACATCTGTAATATATCCAATTACAACTAAAACAAGTACATCATTTTCTGTTGATTCATATCAATCATTATCTACAAAAGGACCAGAAACTAGTTCAACTGTCAAAATATTCAAACCTGTAACAACTCCACAGAGCACAGTAATGACCTCCAGTTCAACAACAGAAACACATATAACAAGTAAATTAACTTCCCTACAACCAATTACTACACACAAATCTACTTTCAGTACTTCCCCAGTTGATCAAAGCACAACTCCAGTTGATACTTCATCTGTTCTATTAACTACATCTCCAACTACAATAGCTCCAACATCTATAAGAGTATCTCCTATTTCTATTTCAACATCTAAAACAACCACTGCATCTACAAGATCTCAACTTGGGACAACTACAATGTTACCGACATTGTTTGTAACAAATACAACCTCAGAAACCCTCCAAGCAAAAACTGTTTCCGAGCTCACATCCAAAATGACAACCATTTCACATGTAAAAAATGTAACTACATCTGCTACACAACCTTCAGCAACTTCAACTACAGCTACCTCTATACGCAGTCTCACTGAAAAAATAACATCTGGAACAGTGGAAGTAGGTGTAACCAGACCCACCGTTCTTTCGTCTAAAGCACCATTAACAACAAAAACATCAACGGCTACAGCAAATGAAACATCCATTACAGGATTAGTTGTTACAACATCAGAAGGAGTTAGTAAGACATCAGAAGTTTTTACTCCAACAGCAACTTCTATTGGGACCACAAATATCACAGGAAAGACAGTATCGCCTCAGCAGCTTACAGGTAGCACAACACCCATATCTGCCCATTTGAATAGAACTGTTACCACTGAAAAGAAAGAAACCTCAGTCAAAGCCGTTCCTTCAACAACCCAACGTACAATTACTACTACCTCAGAATCAATTTTGTATACATTACATACTAATGCCACTTTGTCTCCAATTATTGTTCCTCATACATCAGTGTCTACAGTAGGTTCAACAATGTTCTCAACAAGTGCTTACACAACAGCTTTGACCATCCCACCAACTAGTCAATGTGTGGTAAGTAAAAGAACAAAGAATATTAATTATCAGTAATTACTTAGTTGAATACAAGGATACGTTCGGTGCGTTGTGATCGGTAGACGAAACAAAACAGGCTCTTCACTAATTGCAGATTCTGCTTATCACAGGTTTCGTAGTTTGCAGAGATAATCCCTGGTTTCATTTCTGCACTTTTGATCCTTTCCCCCCCCATCCTGCAATTCTTATCTCCAACAAGTGTGAGGTAACTGTATCATCTTGATTATAAAGACTGTGTACTTTAACCTCCATAATAATGCTCCCTCCATGCCTGACATAACCTATCTACAATCTAAACACAGTTCTATACCACTGTCACCTTCAGACATAACAGTCCTAAATTTTTGGGGGCTTCCACTTCAACATGTTCTATAAAGATGACCCCAGAGTCCATCCACCCTCTGTAAATGCTGCTGCCAGAATCCCAATTTTCACCATTGCTCTATGATCTTTATTGGTTCCCAGTTTATCAACACCTAGGTATAAAAAAATTAAATCCTTGTGTTCAAATTTCACCATGGCCTCCCCACTTTCTTCTCCTTCCACCAGCACCACCATCAGCCTCACCCCCATTCCAATTTCAAGACTTCAGCTTCACAATGCTGGAGGCATTTTGTGTTTTGCCTATTCTGGCCTTACATAATTTCCTATTTTCATATGTCTACCTTTTGTCTCTGTGCCTTTGACTGACTGGGCCTTAAGCTCTGTAATTCCCCATCTTATTCTCTGAGTCTCTTTCCTTCTTTAAGTCACCCCCAAAACCCTTGCATCTGTTGGGTGTCAAATTTTGTCTGACATTGCATCTGTGAAACACTCTGAAGTATTTTACAAAATAAAACATATATACTTTATGACCTTCCCACCATCATACGGTCAGAAGTGGAGCAGTTTGCTGAAGATTACACAATGTTAAGCACAATTGAAACTCTTCAGATACTGAACCAGCCCAGTCCCATATGTAGCATAACCTGGTCAACATCCAAGCTTGAGCTGATAAGTGGCATATAACTTCTGTGTCACATGAAGTTTATTGCTTTGATGTAAACAACTGCCATATTTTTGTTCAAATAGTGTTCATGTTGCTGTTCACCATTGTTGTACACTGGTATAGTAGATAATAGATGAAAGACGTTAGTGTGGGTTGTTTTCCCTCTAAAAGAAGTCAGTTACAAACCAATTGGCTTTGCAAAAGGCTACTCCACAGTGACATTATGCCATAACAACCAAAACATCAGATTTCTACCCAGTGGGAGGAAGTGGCTAAGGAGTTGGTGGCCAGTCAGAATTTCGCAAGAGTGTACTGGGCACTTTAGGGAGGCCAACATAGGATTCTGGGGATAGGTAGGTCAGGCCTTCTTGTTGAGATTGGAGGGATCAGATACCCTGAGCAGGGGGTGGGTGGAAAAGGTGAGAGGATGGGGCAAAGTTTGGGAGCAAGACAGTGATGCACAAAGTGGAGATGGTGGGGTGGGGGTGGGGGGATGGTGGGGTTTGGTATGCCTGATGAGCACAGGACATGCCTGTTCTTTCATTAACTTTGGTGAAAACAAATAGCCTGCTCGCTCTCATCTGCCTTTCCAGGACCCAGTGTAATTTGTCAGTGGCGGTGGAATGAAGCTACTTAATTGAAGTTGAAGATCTCACTTGGCCTAAAAGGCACGCTGACTGTTGCCTTACTTGTTCATTATATTGTGGTGGATTGCTTGGGGCTGGTAGGAAAGTGGTGGGCTAACGTTGTGCACACATGGCTCCCTCTGGAGGGAGCCATAAATATCTCCTCATAATTTTAGTCTTACCGCAATGTAAATTAATCTTGCTCTTCTAAAATGCTTTACAGATTCCATTTCCTCAGGATCTAGATGAGTGCATCAAAAATATATGTGTGGAAGGGCAAATAGTGCAAATCAATAGATCACATGACTGCCCTTACCTTGTGACTCCACCCAGCTGTGAGCTCCTTGGATTTGCTGTGCAGGTGAACGGTGACAAATGCTGTCCACAGTGGGAATGTCCATGTAAGAGATTTGGCTTTATTCTTGTGCTTTAATCTTAAAATGGTTAACATTTCATGTAGAATTATTCAAACTGATTTTGTTGTTGTAAAGCTATATATATCATAGAAACATAGAAAATAAAAGCAGGACTAGGCCATTTGGACCTTCAACGGCTCCACCATGCGATCAGAGCTGATCATCAAACTGTACCCTTTTGCTGCTTTCTCCCCATATTCTTTGATCCATTTAGCCCAAAGGACTTTACCTAACTCCTTCTTGAAAACACTTCATGTTTTGGCCTTGATTACTTTCTGTGGCAGAGAAATTCCACAGGCTCATCATGCTCTGAGTGAAGAAATTTCTCCTTGTCCCAATCTTAAGTCGTCTACCCCATATCCTTAGACTGTGACCTTAGTTCTGGACTGTTCAGTATTGGGAACATCCCTCCTGCATTAACCCTGTCCAAACCTGTTAAAATGTTTTATCTTTCTATGAGATTCACACTCATTCTTCTGAACAGAGTGCTCACTAATTTAGTTCATCAAGCGAATTTAGTGGATAAGATCTGTCCCAACATTGCATCATTGAAGTATACTGAAACACTACAGTTTTATTCAAAAAGTCAGTAACATTTTAGCCAAGTCAATATTGTAAGATCGACAACAGAAGACAGACTTGCCAATTCACAACTTCAAATTTACTTACATTACTGATTTCAGTTCCTCCTGTGCATAATCTTTAGTATTTACACCTACCTACAAATACATGTCATGATCACATACTCATGTCTAATTTGAAAAAAAAACTTAATAGGGCAACAGAAAAATCTTGGAAGTTATTATATACACAAGCCCTTAAAAATTTGCCTGAAAATAATGTTACATTTCAAATTAGCTGATATACTTGCAATTGAAGTGTAAATTCTTGCTGAAGAATAAATGCTAATATTAGCATTTTTGCAACAGTTTGTTAATATTACGGAGTATTGTGGGGTTATTTGGAGTATTGTGTGCAGTTTTGGGCCCCATAACCCAGGAAGGATGCACTGGCCCTGGAGTATGTTCAGAGGAGGTTCATGAGAATGGTCCCAGGAATGAAAAGCTTAACATATGAGGAATGTTAGAGGACTTTGGGTCTATATGTAGGGCGTCACAGTGGCACAGTAGTAAGCACTGCTGCCTCACAGCTCCAGAGACGCGGGTTCAATTCCTGGCTCGGGTGACAACTGTATGGAGTTTGCACATTCTCCCCGTGTCTGCGTGGGTTTCCTCCGGGTGCTCCGGTTTCCTCCCACAGTCCAAAAATGTGAAGGTTAGGTGAATTGGCCATGCTAAATTGCCCGTAGTGTTAGGTGAAGGGGTAAATGTAGGGGAATGGGTCTGGATGGGTTGCACTTTGGTGGGTTGGTGTGGACTTGTTGGGCCAAAGGGCTTGTTTCCACACTGTAAGTAATCTAATCTATACTCCTTGGACTTTAGAAGAATGGGGGGGGGGGGAATCTAATTTAACCTAATCTAATTTAATCTAATCTAATGTTGGGAAGCTGTTTCCATTGGTAAGAGAGACGAGGACCTGAGGGCACAACCATAGAGTAAAGACATGACCTTTCGAACCTTTTAGAAACTTCTTCAGCCAGAGAGTGTTGAATCTATGGAATTCACTGCTACAGAAGGCTGTGGAGACCAGGTCATTGAGTATATTTAAGACTGAGATGGAAAGGTTCTTGAGTATCAAGTAGAGAATGGGGTTGAGAAAATGATCAGTCATGATTGAATGGAAGAACAGACCCGATGGGCTGATTGGCCTAATTTCTGCTCCTATGAGTTCAAATGGCAGTAATAGTGGTCAATGAAGCATATATTATGTAATATGTATTTTGAACAATATATTCAGCCATTGTTGCATTAAAATATTTCTGAATATTTCAGTGCAGGTCAGAATAAACTTGTGTCAATGTATTTAACAGTAGTTAAACTTTATTTGCTAAATTTGTTTCTAATATTTTGATTCAAAGTATAGAACAGGTCATTTATGTGACCCTAAACTTCAGGGGAAGAGGATGAACAGTAGTCTTTAATCTCATATTTTAAATGCAAAAAAATCAATTCAAATTTTACATGGATATTTTAATGCCAATTGAGCTGACAAATTAATTCCAAAAACAAAACAGGTACAGAAATAACCCATTTTCATTTAACACTTGAAATTTAAGCTGCCTTAAACAAAAGCTAATGGTATTTACCTTATGCAATTTATTTACCTCACATCAGTAAGAGAATTTGCTTTGGTGAAATCATATGCATTGGTTTGCCATTCATGCTTGAACACATTTTCTAAAGACGTGTTTTAATTGCAAACCAGAAATGATGGAAGATATAAAGACAGACTGCAATGTAAATGCATCTGCTCTTACCCATACATTTAACAGTGATTATCTGATGATTATTTAAAAGGTGCTAATATCTTAATGCAATCAGAGGCAGCTGGAGCTTTCAGTTATTGACAAGTATTAATTAAAAAATAATAGACGTGTTTGTGTATCTGTAAATAATCTGTCTTCAATTAAGCTTTATTGTGGCTGATCTCACTATTGTGGTTAAGATGTGGAGGAGCCGATGTTGGACTGGGATGGACAAAGTTAAAAATCACACAACACCAGATTAGAATCCAACAGGTTTATTTGGAAGTACTAGCAGTCGGAGCACTGCTCCTTCATCAGGTGGTTGTGAAACAGGACCATAGACACAGAATTTATAATGAAAGATTACAGAATCATGGAAGTAAAATGATATATTTAACAAACCTTGATTGTTTTAATTTATTTATATAGCAATTGAGGTTTGTTAAATATATCATTTTACTTTCATGACACTGTAACCTTTTGCTATAAATTCTGGGTCTTATGGTCCTGCTTCATAATCACCTGATGTGCTCTAAAAGCTAGTGCTTCCAAATAAACCTATCGGACTAAAACCTGGTGTTGTGTGATTTTTAACTATTGTGATTAGCTTTGCACGATAATATTGTCCTCTTGCAACAATTCTCCAAGAAAATTACCACGAATATTTTTGACAGTTATTGCCCGAGCTGTGTGTAAAATAGCTCTTAGATATTAGCTTTCAGTTTGCCACAGTTTTATGTTGGCCAGACATGATTGACTCCTTCAGCCACAATGAAACACTTCACTGCCTTAATAAAGGTTCTTTGAATCTACCTTGTTAATTATTTGGTTGCTTTCCCCAATTACAAAATGGAGAAATCCATGAAGCTCAAGAAAACCTATAAGTTTAAGGACTTCAAAGTTACATTTAAAAAGCGTTAAAATTCACAAGTTATGCCAAATTAGACAGAAATAGTCATAATGGGAGAAAGAAAAAGATGACAATGCAAGCAGACTTTAAATTTAACTAAAATACATTAATTTCAATATAGTTACTATTTCAGTATAAATGTACTCCTGAAATTTGAGTATTTTGTTAATGTAATTTTTAAAATATTATACAGAGCTGAGCTGAGTCCAGCACATTAGTGTAGTCTGAGTGAAAAAGCTTTAATACATAAAAAAAGGGAATTGAATTAAGTATGTTTAAGAATAGTAACTTATATAAAATAGACAAGCTAATGTATGTGAATAGTAAAGGCAATAATGATTTACATGGCTCCAAGAGCTGGATAAATAGAAAACAAATTTTTGACTCATTTGCCATTACTATTTCTTCAATCCCAAGATGTGTTACATCATGAAATGTAAACAATGAAGCTAAAGGGAAAATAGAAGCAATGTGCTTAATATATCTTGGATCAAATTAATCTTTTATAAGATTAATATGGTTATTCTATGCAATTAAATTAATTGGCTTGCTTATTGAGAGGGCAGATATAATCTACGTTTAAGATACTTAGCCAGTGGAGAACTCAGCAATTGAGTTTCCACAATCAGGTCACACAATTTTCAGTTTCACAGAACATGAAATACTGATAATGTTACAGTAATATAGATTAAAAAAAAACTTTTATGTAGCTTTCTCAACTACACCTGATAAATATTCATGAAGCAATCATTACAATGTGCACAAAAATGCATTCACTTCAGCTTAAGTATGGAAAAGCATCTGTTTGCCTATTGTACCTTTTGTGTTATGAACTTTAAGGAGAAGGCAATTAACAAAAATAAGATCAACCACATTTTTCTGCTAATTTTCTGTACCATAACCTCAACAAAAATCCAGAATTGTAATAAAAACCTAAATTCTAAACTGCTTGGTGCCTTTTGAAATAGAAAGTCTATCTGGAAACCTACCAAATTACTTGGCAAAATGTAAAATAAACAGAAACTATGCAGAGGCTGTCATAATTGTCTTGTACAGAACACCTGTCAAAAAGGGGCCTCCTGCTCAACATTAAATTGACGATTGACATTTAAACTTGTGTTAAACACTGCTCCATGAACAAGAAATATCCTCATGTCCACTCTTAACAGATAACAAAATTAGAAAAGGAGGTAGTTTTCCCACAACTAAGTGAAAAGAGATGCACATCTCCAAAATTCCAAGCTGATACTCAAGTTTGAACTTCCCAATTTCATGCAAGTGTGTCTCATCATATCTGGTTATAGGCAATGACTCAGAACATTTGCCCTGACACAGAAGGCATATCAGTCTATTAGTTTCTCATGAGACGAGCAGACTGCAAAGGACAACCACCAGATGATCCCTGACACCCACACCACTTTGATGGTTGGGTCTAATTTTGTCATAGGAAGGCTGGCCACAATTTTACACCATCTACTAATATCTTGCTGTTTCAGAGAATAGAGTGTTGAATTGACCTGATGCCCATTTAAAGTGAACCCCTAACTTGTTAGCACAGAGCTGTCTTTTAACTTAACAATTATTATAACCCATTTTTGAATTGTGTTATCTCCTGCCACGCCATTAAAATTTAGTTGTGCTGCAATGAAGTTCTGCAAGCGTAAAGGTGAGAACAATATATTGCTTTCTCTTTATCTTAAAATCATACAATGCTACAGATCATTCCTACTGCCTCAGCATTGGAAACATTCCCATCCTCCACTGCACATGCTGTGGCTTCAATCATAAAAGAACAACACACGAACTCTATTTCTGAACAGCCACAAACAGTATTCTTATTTTACCCTGGTAACAAGTGATAACCTATTTTCTGGTAACTGCTTTGACACTGGACCCAGTTTCTTGCACATCACCATCTTCCCATCTTGTTCACAAATTGCTGCTTCTTTCACTCAGCATGCTCATTTCATGAAGCTGATTCTCAAAATTCATAAGCCTCTTCAGAAATCATATATTAGTTCATTTCCATATCTGCATGACACGTCGGCTCAAAGAGAAACCAAAGCAATAAGTTTGAGAATCTGTCCATATTCCCAATTAAAGCATCAATGTCCTGGCTCTAATCAATAACAGCAGATAAATCTGAAATAGAACAGGGACAGCAAGTCCTGCAACCATATTGTTGTTGCACTGCCATCATATTGCCACCTGAAAACGGGGTAAAAATATACCCCACACATAAAGAATGGCAGTATTGCTACTTTATGACAATGACTTTTTTTTAATAATACCATACAAGAGAGTGGTTAACCAGTTACTCAATAATGAAGAAAGTGTTTGTGTTATTGGCTGCTGCTGTGGTCTAGATTTGAAGATTTGTGCGTATGTGTTACATGTTTTTACATTTTTGAAATATTTGCCATCTTTCTTGACCTAATATGCTATTTAAAATGTATATCATTGATATTAAGTAGAAATTTAAAAAGGTTTTGCTAACATTTTGTAATTATACTTGTACTGATTTAAGTCGTAGTAAAAACATCATTATATGATTTGACTATGATGTGAAAGTACTTTCGCAGACTTGTTTCTCCTCCCCCCACACCCACCCCAAAACAGCAATCATCCTCCTTTAAAGCTCAATTTACTGGGAACTAGATTTTAATAACAGCATAAGCTATTTAATTTTTGTAGGTCGATGTTCCATTCTCGCTAATCTACACATAATTACATTCGACGGAAGTGGCTTTGGCCTTTCTGGAGCTGCTTCATACATTATTGCTTCACTGGCAAATGAAACCATTGTTGTAGGGATCAGCAAATGTCTCAGCAGCCAGATGGTAAGTGTTCAAGATAATGTAAACCCCTGAGAATCCATGTTGCCTCACAGCATAAAATGCAAGGTTGCCTGAATTTCTCCAGCTTTCTAATTCTTAAACATCCCTCATCTTTCAACACTATTACCTTACTTTTAATCAAGTGTGGTTTGGAAGCCAACTTCAATTAAAGGAATTCCTTGGCGTCTATTTTAATAATTCAGTGCAATGTTACTACACTGGTATTTGTTATAAGAAAAATAACATTGACATGAATGTAATCCATTTGCCTTGGTATGAAGAAGTTCGCAGCTGGTTCACTTGAGCTCTGCAGCAAGTGTTTAGAGGTTGTATGTTATTTGCATAACCATTGGGAACATTGCAGACCAGATCTTTTTTGGCAGGTTTCCCCATTCTTCTACTGGTGCTGTCTCTTGCTGTTCAGTTCAGAAGTACTGGAAACCCTGTAATCAGTAGCTCAAGTGACCATTCTGCATCAGTCAGCTGAGACAGTGAGCAGTATGCAAGCCTGTTTCATTATGGTGGGCGTTGCAACCAAGCCTGATTCTCTCTGCTCAGCCAATGCCCACATGTTCTAACAAAGAAGCTCTCAGATGATATTCAGGAAGAGGAATCCTGGTTAAGTCCCTCCTCACCCCCTGATGTCAATTGTAATACCCCTACTCTTCCACCAGTTTCAATGGAAAGTCAGAATACATGAGAGATCGAACATGTTAGCTTGTAAGCAGTTAGCTTTGCTGTTGCTGTAAAAGCTTATTCATATTGTTCTCATTGCATATATTTATCATCAAATTTTATTTCCAGAATATAAATCAGTTTCTTGTTTTAAATAACCTATTACACTATTATTACTATATGTTGAAAAAGCAAAAATGATTAAGGGCACAGACAATGTGGAGACATCAATATACTTTAGTACTTCCTATCTGTAGATTAAATGTTGATGGAAAAGATGGTGCATTGCAATTGACGGTGATGTCTCCTGGAGTAAGTATTTGCTTCTCCAACCTTTAGGAAAGAAATCAACCCATAGTTTATTTTTGATGTTTCCTGCCACCATTGGGTTTGGATAGGTGGAAATTCCATTTCAGGTTTTATATAATTTCACCTATTGGACTGTGAAAATGTAATGCAGGCTTACAGCATTTATAAACAAAGATTTATACATTGGAATCAAATCAGAAATGAATCATCTTTGGTTTAAATGCAAGAAGTGATTTTCAACTTCCAGTGGTGGAAAGCTGTTTTAATTGTTCTATTGCACATGGCCATACTTTCAGCTCCCTACACTCTACTCTCTGGAATTTCATTCCTTCTGGACTCTCCTTTAAGATGTTTCTTGGGATCAAAGTTTTGGCCACGTGTCTGAAATGTCTTATATCTCCTTAAAGGGTTTTCTTTTTTGAGTGCTTCTTTGGAACACATTAAAGCCATTTCTGAGATGATTTTACATTGGAAAACTTGGATTGCTGTAGTCCTAACCATGCATTAAGTGATATCATGAACTTAACATCATCATGCCGGACTGCCATAAGTACCAAGATCAGCAGCCCACTTACTCAATAAACACTTTAAAAGATCTGATTAACATGTGATTAAGATACCTTCAAATCCAAATGAACTGGGATAAAGCATTGCCCACGCCATAGTGCATTGGGTACAGAAGAGACATAACTGATGGGATTTGCACTTTCATTGACAGTAACTGTTGAAAAAGCAGAGATAAAAGCTGAAAGTGTGATCATGTCTAACTTTGGTGGAAGAGTCTGCTGAGACTTAGGCAGTGTGTGACATTTTACTTTTCATAGCATTTTCATTACGTCAACTCCTTTTGGTAGGAGCTGAAATTATTGGCTCTTGCCATGATTCAGCAGTACACATTGTGGTGCTGGGGTTTGTACATTTTGTTAAAGGTGCCACTTCCAATGAGGGGAGAAGGACAACGTCAGCTGGCCAGAGGCAGGTGTGCCATGAGGTACAGGAAGCTTGGAAACCTCCTGAAGAAAGAAAGGGCTGTGAAGTGGCAGCAATGGGCAGGCAAAGGCCTCAAATATGTTTACAGGATCAGAATGTCTTATCTGTAGATGATGGAGCACTGAAGGCTTTGCCTCTTGAGAGAGACTGTCACATCCCTCTGTGATGTCTTTGATTGAGAGAGCCTTGAGTCGTACAGGTGGTGAGCCAATGCTTCTAGCCTTACAAGTAACAATGACATTGAGCTTCTTTGCCTTGGAAACATTCCAGGCAACCTGGAGATATCAGTGGGGCCTGCAACACTTCACTAAATTAAGAAATTCACTGATGCCATGTTTGGGTGTGCCTGTCAGTATATGGGTTTTTATATCTGACAACACAAGTCAAGTGGACAGAGCCAGAGCCTCTGTGTATCCATCACTGGTTATCAGCAGGTATAATGGTAATTGATTGTACCAATGTAACGATAAAAGCATGGCTTAGACAGCCAGGGGCATTCATACACTGAAAAGGATGCACTGAATAAATGTGCACGTGTGTAAGATCACATTCAAACAGTTATGCATTACTGTCCACATTGTGGTTAGGAAGCAGCCACAATCTTGGACATGCCTAGATACCAAAGACATAGAAGCTTTGGATGGCTGGTGACCAATAGTACCCATTAAAATGAATGGCTGATGACTCCAGTAAGGATGGAGCCTCTATGCGTATATAATGATGGACTGTCTTATTAAAACCCAAAAGACGTAATGGTAGAAGATATCTATCATCTGAGTGCTTATTCTTTTAAATGACCTTCTAGAATTGACCCCAAGCCAAAAGAAACATTTGGACATCCATTTTTTTCAAAATTGTGTTAAAGAGAGAGACTTAGAGGAGCATCTCGTCAGAGAGAAACCATTTTGAGGGAGACCTGACTGGGCTATTGGTCTCTTGCATTGAAGAGATCCAAAACTAAACCACTTACTTGCAGTTTCACAGTATTTGAGGCTATGCAAGTGAAGCTATAGGAGTTAAGTAAATGAGACAAACATAAATAAACTTGTGAATTTGCAACTACGTTACTTAGTTTGCCTTGGTGTAATCAAAACAACATCAAATTCCGCATAAACTCAGTATAATGATTTACACATTGTTGGAATTTTTACTGTTCCTGATTAGGGAACACCTCAAATGAAGGCTAATGTTACAGACAAAGCTTCAATACACAGTGGGTCAAAAACTTTTCTTAGTTGGATTGAAGCAGTGTTTCTTTTAAAATGAGGGTCAAGTTTAATCATATCCTCACATCATGTATCTAATCAGATCCAACCAAACCAATCCACTCATCGTTTCATTAATTATGTGTTTACTTATCGGGAACACCTGGTTCACCGCACAAATTAGGTCTTAATCGCATGTTATTGAATGTCTTTGCTACATAGCTATAGTATAACAGCAGTTGGAAGGGGGTCCTGATTATTATAGTGCATCTATTAACAATAGTTATGGAAAAAGCCAGGATGTTTGATACTTTGTCATGAGAAAAATATGTGAAGTTTTTAAATTAAGTCATATCCATTCACACAATTCCTGAACATGGTTCAGATTTTGCTTAATTTTTTTTGCTACTACATCCTTCCTCTTTGAATTTGGCTGGGTATTTGATACATTTTATAATTCAAGTTCAATAGGACCATTTTATAAACAGCGATTTACTACACTTTCACTTCCAATCTCAACTTTCATCACAGCTTGAAAGGAGAAGTCAAATTGCTTGCAATATAAGATCCTAAGCCTTTGACATTCAGCTGACCCACAATGGTAGTCTATAAAAGTTGTCTCTGTTGGTAAACTGAGGGCTGAATTTTGAGCCTCGACTGAGTTGGGACAGGAGCTACAAATAACCATACCAAATGCCATGCCAGTCCCCAGCATAGTCCCACCTCCAGACTAATTATTGCACGGGCAGGATTAGGGAGGGAGGTGGCTGGTAGCAGCAGAGCTACCTATTCGCACAGTTCATTCAGAGTCAAGAATGTGGTGCTGGAAAAGGTCAGGCAGCATCCCAGGAGCAGAAAAATTGATGTTTCGGGCATAAGCCCTTCATCACGGAATTCCTGATGAAGGGCTTATGCCCGAAACGCCGATTCTTCTGCTCCTTGGATGCTGCCTGACCTGCTGTGCTTTTCCAGCACCACACTCTCAACTCTGATCTTCAGCACCTGCAGTCCTCACTTTCTCACAGTTCATTAAGAGCCCTGCTGAGCCCGACTGGGATTTTCCCTTTGGTGGACAGGTCCTGTTTCCCTGCTAAAATGCTGAGGATCAGGAGCAACCACAGGCTGTTAGCAACCTATAAGCTACACACCAGCTCGAATTGCAGAGAAAACCCATTGCATTTTCCTTCTCTGTCTAAATTTTATTGTATTATTGCAGTGGCTCAGTGGTTAGCACTGCTGCCTCATAGCACTAGGGACTCTGGTTCAATTCCAGCCTTGGGCGACTGCCTGTTTGGAGCTTGCACATTCTCCCCATGTCTGTGTGGGTTTCCTCTGGGTTCTCTTTTTTACACTCTCAGTCCAAAAAATGTGCAGGTTAGGAGGATTGACCATGTTAAAATGCTCATAGTGCCTATGAATGCGCAGGTTAGGTGGATTGATCATGTTAAAATATTCATAGTGTCCATGAATGTGCAGGTTAGGTAAATTATCCATTGGAAATGCAGGCTTACAGGGATAGGTTGGGATGTCTTTGGATGCTCAGTGGGGCTGACGCAATAGTATGTCTAATTTCTTCTTTGGCTCATGGACTTTGGAGGTCTGTCCATGTCATGACTCCGAAAAATAAAGTCACTGTTTTGGCGCGCAGAACAGTGTGGCATGGAAGCTTGGAGCAGGACAGCTTAGAGGGAAGCCTGACTTAACTTAGAACCCATCCCTGAATGAATATCATACCTTTGGGCCAGTTTTGTTTAAGTCAAGTTTCATAAACTGGTTGATTTCCCATCTCTGCTTTGTGTTTTCCCATTTCCAATTCTGACCTTCTTAAATTATCACAGGCTAGTACATTTTAACCAGCTTGGATTTGTTTACCAGACTCCCATAAGGGTTTTACATTTGAAAATTTCAAACTTCGTACTAACTTATACTCCTAAAACATGTGAATCATGAAATGTGACATATTTGCAAAATATATTCAAGATACATGATCAATCACAAAATTATCTGAGTGCAGAATAGAACCATTTGGCCAGTTGCATTTGCACTGTTTCCTGAAATGAATATTTTACTTGATGCCATTGCCATCTAATTCTGCGCATTACTCCTTCACAAGTAACAGTCAAACTCTCTTTAAATGCTGTTGTGGTTCTGTTCGCCGAGCTGGAAGTTTTTGTTGCAAACGTTTCGTCCCCTGGCTAGGCGACATCATCGGTGCTTGGGAGCCTCCTGCAAAGCGCTTCTTTGATGTTTCCTTCGGTGTTTATAGTGGTCTGTCCCTGCCGCTTCCGGTTGTCAGTTTCAGCTGTCCGCTGTAGTGGTTGGTATATTGGGTTCAGGTCGATGTGTTTGTTGATGGAGTTTGTGGATGAATGCCATGCCTCTAGGAATTCCCTGGTTGTTCTCTGTCTGGCTTGCCCTATGATAGTAGTGTTGTCCCAGTCGAATTCATGTTGCTTGTTTTCTGCGTGTGTGGCTACTAAGGATAGCTGGTCGTGTCGTTTCGTGGCTAGTTGATGTTCATGTATGCGGATTGTTAGCTGTCTTCCTGTTTGTCCTATATAGTATTTTGTGCAGTCCTTGCATGGTATTTTGTACACTACATTCGTTTTGCTCATGTTGGGTATCGGGTCCTTCGTTCTGGTGAGTTGTTGTCTGAGCGTGGCTGTTTGTTTGTGTGCTGTTATGAGTCCTAGGGGTCGCAGTAGTCTGGCTGTCAGTTCCGAGATGCTCCTGATGTATGGTAGTGTGGCTAGTCCTTTTGGTTGTGGGATGTCCTCTCTTTAAATGCCTTGATTAAACCTTTCAGACAGGACATTCCAGACACTAACTGCTTTGTGCATGTAAAAAGTCATTTTACCATATCACTTTTGGTTTTGTTGATGGTTACCTTAAGTCTGTACCCCTATGCTATCAATTCTTTCATGAGTTAGAACAGTTTTTTTTCCCTCCAGGTAGTGTGGCCAGACCCCTCATGATTTTGAATACCTGCATTTGCTCTCTTTTCAACATTCTCCAAACAGACATTTGATGTTCATAACTAATGTTTCTCATACTTGGAACCATTCTCATAACTCCCTCTTACATTCTTGCAAATGCCTTCACATCTTTCCTAAAGTGCAGCACATTCCAGCTAAGGCTGAACTGGTCTGCTGCACAATTTCAACATCATCTCCCTGCTTTTGTTCGTGATGCCCCTCTTAGTAAGGCCTAAAATAGGTGGCAGATTCCCATAGGCAACTGTTATAACCAGATCAGGAGAGATGGATGAGTACTCCTCATTTTAACTCCCACCCTTTGTCAGCTGCAACAAAGATTTTTTTTCATTATTTTTAGCGTACAGTTATATCACGCATCAATTAAAGCTGAGCTTGCCATTTGACGAGAACCAAATTGGAAAACAATTAAAAACTCACATGTGAAAGAAAAGAATTTTATTACTTATGAATTCCCAATAAAATATGGTATGATTTGTAGCCTCAGCAATAACAACATTTAAGGATATCTTTTGAATTCTCAATGAATGAGTATTTCTCCAAGATTTTATTTATGACTGGAAGTTGTCCTTTGAGAGAGACTGAGAGAAACTGGGAAAGAGAACAAGCCTTTCAGTTCTACTGTTATAAATCTTTTATATTCTTCTCTCTGTTTTACCTCAAAACTGTTGCTTGAAATGTAGTTCATTTGTGTATTTCCATATCTGGCTTTCGTTTCTTTTCTAAAGTGGACAATCTGCAAGCAAGTCTTTTATCCCAATATGTGTAGCTAGCAGAAATATGTAAATAAAACAGGAGATACAGATTTGAGTGACTGGTTTTAGTTATTTTGTTAGTTCAATTTCAGTTCAGGTTGGATCTTGTTTATTGATGGTTTCATGAAACCTGGCTCAACCTAGCGAAGTGATCACAGTGGCCATCTCAAGTCAGTTTTGATCCTTTTTTAAAAATTCATTTTCATCCATGAATGGTCCCAGGTATTAAAACTTAGGTGATAGAAGTTGAACATTATCACCAATACTACAATACAACATATTTACCATTCCAAGAAAAGCTGCTGCAGGTGGAAGAGCTGTGCCTGAAGGATTGACTCAAGGAGTTTACGCCTGAGCTATGTCCTCCCTAACATGAATGTTTGCAATCAGTCATTCAAAAGATGTCACAATCACACTGCCAGACTATCCGTTCAGCTTCTTACAGACTGGCATGTGTTTGTAGTTTGTGACATGCTTCCACTTGCTTACAAATCAAATGGCTTGGATACATTATTGAGCAAAAATATGACTGGGAGCTGGGCTTCCTTCTGTTCAATTCCAGTTAACCCCATACGTAGTGCACTAGTGGGCAGGGTAATCCTAGTTTGACAGATAACAAAGCTTAATACTAGTTTCAGATGGTGACATTTCACCCAAACCATTGTGCACACATGGGATCTAAGTAAAACTGCATTTGACCTTTCTGAACTGGTAACTGCAGTGTCATTATTGCAAAAAGGATGTGAATTCTAATTGGATAAGCTGCAATTCTTTTGTTTTAATTTCCTGTTGCTTGGTTCAAATTCATTTATCACATAACTATTGGTTTCAGTATGGATCAGGCATCCTGCTAACATAAACTATTTCTTTTCTATCCCGCCTGCATTGCATTTGACAAGCCCTTACATCATATGAGTAAAAAGCTTTAAAGGAATGATTATGACAGAGCAACTTGTTATAGATTTTTCATGTGTTTGGAAATATTAGTGATACCTTATTAAATTTCTTTAGGTTTTTATTTCAGCATTATTCAACAGTATCCCGTTCTATACCACACTGTTTCTTATAATGTTTCTAAAGCATGTTCAATGATTTCCACTACTTGGATGGCTCAATTAACTCAGGAATGTTGTTGCGCAAACAGTTCACCTGGGTTCCTCCTTTCTGCAGCGTAATCTAAATATTGTTTAGTGTAGTACACAATGCTGCTCCATTTGATGGGCTGCTAAAGTAATGCATGTTGGAGCCCTCCATCTGTAGACTGTGAAATAAGTACTCATATGCATGATAGCATTCAAAACCTTGCACAGGTAGTCCCTCTGCAAAGAATAAATATTTAAATTTAAGCTTGCATTTTTAAATATGTTTGCAATAGCTTTGAATATTTTTGACTGTAAATGTCCTTAGGTTTTGCTCAATCCTTCAGGTATGCTGACAACTAATGAGGACTTATTCATCCTTATGCATCTGATACTTATGCATCTGGTACTCTGGAGCAGGCCCAGTTCATGAGAAAAATCAATAATTTTCATCATTGTCTGCAAATCAAACGGGCCAGCCCTCCTATTAACAGGAAACCCTCTTGTTTCTGAGTCAGAAATTCGTAGTTTGAGCATTCACGATAAATTAAAGCAATAATGTGGGCTGATATTTTACTACATCACATCATACTCAAAGCTTGGTCCAGCCCTTAGCATTTGAACCTTGAAACATTTTAGTAAGGTTTGTGAATATGTGGAGAAAAATTTGGAGTGTGTAGTTTGAAATTCATCTTTATCCACAGTCCTGCTTAGCAGAGTGAAAATGTTCTCACAGTGATCATTGTGGAGTTGGATAGCTGAATTGGCGGGATGCCTGGTTTGTGAAACAGCATGATGCCTCATTAGCTAAGGTTACCCTGAAGGACTTTCCTTCTCAACTTCTTTCCTCACCTGAAGTGTGTGACTCTCAGGTTAAACCACCACTAAGTCATCCTTCTTTAATGAGAAAGTAGCCCTATGGTCAAATTGGCCAATGGTGACTTTGCCTCTTTACAAGAGTAATTACTTTATTCTAACGTAAAGAGTTATGATTAAAGGCTTATTAAAATTGTTTTGCACTACATTGATTTATTTCCAAATTAAAGACTGATTGTTTGATCAACATGTTTCTCTCTAATCAGACTACAATGATTCAGTCGTATGTGAACTCCAGCTTTCTATGTCTGACAAAGCTTAACATAACTCATGGATCAAACCACATCATTATTGACAGGCAGTTGAGAAAGGTAGGTTGATTTCTAACTTATAACTAAGTGCATGTTTCTAATAACTCTTATTAAAGATTGTAGCATATTCTTTACAATAAATACAAATAATCATCATGCTGCAGTTCATGAGCTTCATTAGTGATCATATGCAATACTTTGATCTACGAATATTTTGGATTCCTGTATATTAAAAATATTAAAATAAATATATTGGAACTTAATTGATGCTTGAAATGGTTCTCTGCAGAAATTAATATAATAAATCATGAAATGTTATTTACAATGGATACATGGTCAAAAACATGATAATCTTCAATTTATATATTGAAGAACAGAGGTTTTGACAAATTAATTGTATCAATGTGATGTGCATAATTAAACAGATGTCCCAAAAGGAAATTATACATGTGTATAGTACCATCAATAAATTTTCAAATAACGGCTATTTTTACAATAAGGGATGCAGTTTGTTCATCAAGAAATGTTCAATACCCAAAATGCCATGTGCCATTTCACATTATTTTGTAATTTAAGCCCAGGATATGGAGATGCACAGATTAAAACTAGGTTTTTTTTTCTCTCTTGCAGATTGCATGTTTTGTTTGCTTATTTTAAAGGGGAAACTTATAACAAATTATTTGGAAATGTCTTGTTTTTGTTGAAACAATAACAGTAGCCAAACAGATCCATGGGGATTCCGTATGTGTGAAATGCACTTTTATTTTGAGAAGAGTAACTGTTTGCAATAATGCTCCAGAAACTGTTACTGCTAAAGTTGAGTCCATTTGTCAAAATGGCAAAATATCAATGTCCCAATGATTATGGAGCTTTAAGATGCTATACAATGCAATGGTAGGATACAAGAATCATATAGCCTTGAAAAAAGTCATTTGAATCCTGGTGTCTATACCAGTATTTTAAAGAACGATCGAATTCTGCCCATTCTGAAGCAGCAAATGCAGCAAGACCAGGTCAACATCCATGAGTGCCAGACAATGACCATTTCCAATAAGGGAGAATCTTAACATCGCAAAATCCTCCATTATCAACATCCTGGGATTACCATTAACCAGGACTAAACTGGACTAGCTATATAAATACTGTGGGAACAAAAGAATGTTAGAGGTTAAGAATTCTGTAACGCCTAGTATACTTTTAACCACTGCCCCCAAAGTCTGTCCAACATTACAATGTACAGGTCAGGACTGTGATGGAATACTCTCCACTTACCGACATGGACATGGTTCCACCAAACCTCTTGATGCTTCTGTCATCCAGGACAAATAATACCACTTGATTAGCACCTAATTTAACATTTTAAGTCTTCAACCCATCCAATCCTGCGGGCTGCATGGTGTTTAGCAATGCTGCCGCAAAGCACCAGGGACACTGGTTTGATTCCAGCCTCGGGCGATTGTCTATGTGGAGTTTGCACATTCTCCCCGAGTCTGCATGGGTTTCCTCCGTGTGCTCCAGTTTCCTCCCACAATCCAAAGATGTGCAGGTCAGGTGAATTGGCCATGCTAAATTGCCCATAGTGTTCAGGGATGTGGAGGTCATGTCTTTAGTCAGGGGAAAATGCAGAGTAATAAAGTAGTGTAATGGGTCTGAATGGGATACTCTTCAGAGGGTCGGTGTGGACTTGTTGAGCCAAAGGACCTGTTCCAAACTGTAGGGGTCCTATGAACATGAACACAGAGGCATAAGTGTGTATACTATCTACAACAGGCACTGCAGCAGCTTTCAAACATGTGACCTCCACCACTGAGGAGAACATGGGAGCACTATCGTCTGCAAGTTCCTCTCTAAGTCACACACCATCCTGACTTGAAACTATATTGTCCTTCTTTTTCTCTTGCTGGTAAAATTCCTAGAAGATCCTTCCTAGTAGCACTGTGGGCATACTTATCCTCAGTAGACTGTGCCATTTCAAGAAGATAACTTGCCCCACCTATTCAAGGGCAATTAATGATGGACAATGAATGATGGCCTAATCAGCTACACTGACATCCTGTGAAGGAATAAAATAAAATCGTCTGCTGTCTTGTAAATATCTTCTTCTCAAGTATATTATTCAATTGTTTTCTGAAAATGATTATGAAATCAACTTCTAATGCCCTCTCAGGTTGCACACACCAGATGTTAGCTCAGAATACAAAAAGAATGCTCCCTATTACTTCCAGGAACTTTTTGTTACAGACTTCCTTAGCAGTAACAATAGTTTCTCACCATGTCTCTATTAAAACCGCTTGCAATCTTGAACATGTCCATTAAATCTTCCTTAACCTTGTCTGGTTTGAAGAGCACATCCAAATCTATTATATCTCTGCAATTCACCAACCTTATTGATATCATTCTGGAAGATCCCCTCCACATTCTGTCCAATGCAAGGACATTGCACTAAATTTTCCCTTTTTCAGTTAGTGTTTTGTCAAGTGAAGTGGTGTTTTGTTCGCAATGGCTCACAGTGAGTTTTCTCACACAATCTTTGACTCTTAACCACCTTTTCATTCATGCTCTTTTGTCCCCAACTCATGGGATCATTTAGTGGGAGAGGCAGAAGTGTTCACCACTGCTGGTACTGTATTTAAAATGTCTGCACGCCTCATCAGGTGCTACAAGACAGGAACTGGCTCTCACTCTGTAGTGCATCTTGGTTACCAAAGAGGCTCAGTGATGCATGATTCTACCATGCTGTCTTCAATATGCCTCCCAGTCAATATCCTGATCATCATCCTCAGAAGATTTCTGTGAATTCCTGATTTTTCTCTGCATCCAGGATATTCTCCCTTTGTTTCCTCCAGTTGTGAAGGGCACAGCTTGCTCTAATGATGTAGTTCATCTTTTCTACTACATGCTTCCAGACTCTGCTTGAGTGGCCCAAGTATTCAGATCAAATTTTAAGGAGGCCCTGGCGGAAGCATGTATAACATTGTATCTCTGTACTGACTCAGTCTGCGGATTTCTTAAAATAGAGGTGTCATGATCCATATTGGAGGAAGTAGCCTTTGTTTCCCAGTAACCCAAAATGGGAATGATGTCAGAAGCCTGCTGAAAATTTAAACTTGGAGCAGGGCCATCAGTATGTTTGTGTCATGACCAAGGTTTGTTACCTTTTTATATTGACTCAATGAGTGAGCCAAAAGTACGAGGAAGCTCAAATGCAGCTTCTAAGTATAACTGCCAAGCTCCAAACCCAGCAAGGCAGGGGGCTGTCAGGCACAAGAAAACATTGGCAGCTTCTGAGAATGGCTCTGTAGTATAGCACTAGATGTCTTAATTGTCTGTCTGCATTTGTGCAGCAGCTTTCTGATTCCAATGGCAGCTGCTTGTTGGCCCCTGTGAGAGTCATCTGGAGGCAAAACAACACTGGGGAGCCATCATAGCATGCAACAATTTGATTTCCCTGCACCACCCCCATCTCTGAACCCAACCCTGACTCCATGGTAAAATTTAGCTCAAAGTCTGGCTTTTAAGAGGAAGTTAAAAATCACACAACACCGGGTTACAGTCCAACAGGTTTATTTGAAAGTACACAGTGAGAAATGATTTTCGCTGTATCGATGTTTTCCTTTTTCATTGATAAAGTATTGATTCTACATCAGCTCATTATATCGAAATTTGAGGAGAAAAGGCATAATTTAGCTTTGCAAACCTATTAATGATTGGATACTTTGTTTTATAGAACTGATCGAGCGACATCCACATCCTGATTGAACAACTATTACAATGGGTGTGATTTCCAGTCAATTCAACCACATTTAAAGACTTTTGATTACGTATTTGATTTTTCATTGTCAAATAATTGTACATAAATCATTTTTCTATTCATATTCCTTCAGCTGAGCATTAATTCAAGGTTTGGCTACACTCCATTCCGAAGGTTTGACTTTGAAATCATTGATACTGGGAGTATGTACACAATCGTGACTCCAGCTGGTATACGCATACAATGGTTTCACAATACAGGGATTATGGTTATTGACACAGGCACACCCAATAAAAATCTAGCTACTATGGGGCTCTGCGGTACGTAAACATTGGTTGTTTTATGTGCTAATGTATTTGCAAAATGTTTTCATGCTAAACAGAGAAAAGACATTTTGTTGCAAACTGCAATACAATAGGTCCACCAGCAGGCAGGGAGAGGTGTGTCAGCCCCGAGATGGGTGGTGCATTTGGGTTGTCAGGACTTGGCAATTGTCTGATTTCAAGTTCTGCACTTGATTTGGATGAGTTGTACTGGAATCTTAACTGATCTCATTCAAGTCAAGGTTGGTAGGTAGAAACAGTAATCGGCAGTAGGTGGCTCCATGTGGAAATCTGAGGGAGCAATAGGCTAATTTAATGACCACAATGATGGGCCTGTCCATCAGCTAGAGAGCTGGTGGCAACACTCCTCAAACATTCCCTGGAACTCCAAGGTGGCTGAAGCCAATTAGGCTTCTACTGGAAGGAACGATTCCCAATGCTGTTTAATGCAGAAAACCAGGAAGACAAATATCATTGGATGTCTTGGAAACATCCTTTCTACATTCATCTTGCCAAGACTATTCATGGTCTTATTAACATCAATCCAGTTATCCCTTTTAAACTCCAATGGAAAAAAGCCCAGCCTGACCAACCAATTCTCATAAGGCAACCCACTCAGTCCAATTATTAATTTAGTAAAACTGTTCTGAGCTACTTCCAACACATTTACATCCTTCATATATAAAGAAACAACAACTGCAGGGAGATATTCAGAGGGTCAATGTGGACTTAATGAGCCAAATGGCCTGCTTCCACACTGTAGGGATTGTATGATTTAAGATGTGCTCTTGTCAATGCTCTTTATAACTGAAGATTGACTTTTTACTTTTATGTTCAATTTCTCTCATAAGAAAATAAGTATCATCTCAATAGTTGCCTTAATTGTGTACTGTTGTGACTCATGCCATAGAACAACAAATCCCACTGCCCCTCTGATTTCTGCAGTTGTTGTCCATTTATTTAATACTCTACTTTTCCATTCTTCTTGTCAAAATGAACAGCTTCACATTTTCCCACATCCTTCTCCACAAGCCAGATTTTTGCCCACTCACTCAACCTGTCTATATTCTTCTTCAAATTCCTTATGTCTTCTTGAAGTCATACTTTCCTTTCTACCTTTGTGTTGTCTGCAAATTTAGCTGCTATAACTTTGGTCTGCTCACCACATCCTGCCAAACAGAAGAAGATCCATTTATACATATTGTCTATTTTCTCCCAATCTTCTAATTGGTAGCATAATACATTACCCTTTCACCATTGTATTTTCTGCAGTAAGCTTTCTTGTGGTATTAGTGTGTTATTGATGTGACATTATTTATATTTCAGTCAGAAGTGTGGGGAATGTTTTGTTTAAAGGTCATTGCATAATGTTTTTCATGTGCTGTTGCTTGATATATTGTCTATGTAGGGACATTATGGAATATGGGTTATTTTTAGCAGCAACTCATAAAGTGTGGAAAATTTCAAAGTGACAACTCAAATGGATATAAATGCTAGGAATGGCATTTGATGCTTTTTGCTAGTTAATGAATAATGTCCAAATTAAAACTGAGTGATTAAATGTGATACTAACTAAGTTGAATGCCTTTGCAATGTAGTTGTTCTTAATTGGCCAATTTGGTCATTCATAACATAATTCCTAATTTCAGCTATTTTGTTTGGTTACAGATTTTTATTTTACATAATTTCCTGAAATGTAACCTCTATGAGTCGTAATGCAATAAATGCTGTAAATGGTATCATCAAAATTTTAGAGATAAAAAGAGACTAGGTATTAAATAAAATAGTGATGTCTTAAAACAGAATTAATTTACATCTGGACAAACTCAATGGGTTTGGCAGCATCTGTGGTAGGAGAAACAGAGCTCATGTTTTGAGTCTGGCATTACTCCTACTGTTCTTCTCTGAAGAAGTCATACAGGACTTGAAACGTTAATTCTATTTTTCTCTCCACAGATTGTGCCAGACCTGCTGAGTTTTTCTAGAAGAAAGTGAGGACTGCAGATGATGGAGATCAGAGCTGAAAAATGTGTTGCTGGAAGAGCGCAGCAGGTCAGGCAGTATCCCAGGACCAGGAGAATCGATGTTTCGGGCATAAGCCTTCATTCCTGAAGAAGGGCTTATGCCCGAAACCTCGATTCTCCTGCTCCTTGGATGCTGCCTGACCTGCTGCGCTTTTCCAGCAACACATTTTCCAGCTGCTGAGTTTTTCTCCTATTTTCTGTTTGTTTCATATTTCCAGCGTCTACAATATTTTGCTTTTATAATAATTTACATCTCATTTGGTATTATGTGAAATCTCAGCAAATTTATTAAATTTAAATACAACTCAACATCAGTATTTTTATTAAAATATAAGAGATACATATCTCTGAATACCCTAGGCATAATCAGTCTACTTTCCTTTCTGATGCTTGACAACACAAATTTAGGAACATCAGACTTAAATGGGATTAGCCCATTCTACCATTCGGGTCTGCTCTGTCAGTCAATAACATCATGGCTGATCTGGTTACAGTCTCAACTCCACTTATCTACATGCAACATCCCCAATCCACCAGCCCTTGAAAAAGTATAATTCATTGACTTGACAAGATTATGTCTACAAATGTCCTTATTATATATACAGGTTACTGTGATGGAAACCCAATAAATGACCTAACCTTGAAAAATGGCACAGTTCTTCAAAAAGATGACGATCCATTGACCTTCATTCAAGACTGGACAGTGGCCAGCACAGAGACAGGAATGATAATGAGTCGACGTCAAGAGGTTAACTGTTCTACAAGCAACTGCTCTGAATGTTTCAGAATGCTCCAAAGTGAGACGTTTTCCCTCTGTCATGCACAAGTATGTATTTATAACAATCGCACAGAACAATGCATATATAATTCCAGAGTCTGCAGAAGTGGGTACTGCAGATGCTGGAGATTAGAGTCAAGATTAGAGTGGTGCTGGAAAAGCAGAGCAGGTCAGTCAGCATCCGAGGAGTAGGAAAATTGACGTTTCAGGCAAAATTCCTTCATCAGGCTGTGGAGACAGGTGCTGCTTGAGAAGTGAGTTTAAAGCTCTTTTCAACTTCAAATGTCGCAATGTAATGGTTTAGATACTTTCCTAAAGTATCTAACCTGCTCAGAAATATTATTACACACCTCTACAGAAGGTGGAAAAAATTTTAGTTTTTGGTACAATGATTGATCTTGGAACTTTGTCCATAAAATGTAAATGACCATTGGATATACTAGCACTGCATAAAGATTCAGATGTATTTGAGTCCATTCTCCATCTTCTTCATTCTGCAGTTGGGAAGGATCAAATATGAATGTTTGCAAGGGATGCTATGGTTTGATATGGCTTTACTGCATTTCATGTACATCATTACTGCAACTGAGAACCTATCCAAGGAATCTATACCAGCGTCCTAACTTTCTCCTCAATCTTGACATAATTCTGATAAATCTCCTCTCCATTTTCTTAAAGACGTTGACAATTTTCTAACATTCAATAACCAAAATAAGACACAATGTTTTAGCTAAGGCCTAACCAGCTAATGGCCTTGTTTTTGTATTCTGTGCCTCTAATTTTAAAGCCAAATATCCCTTTTCTTTCATTGTCTTTTTCACCTGCCTTGATTTAGCTGTGTCATTCCCCAGGTCTCTCTGTTTCATCACCTCCACTAAACCTGTTCCATTTAGTTTATAATGCTTGTTCTCATTATACTTCCTAAAGTGCCATTTTGACTTCTCTGCTTTGAGTTTCAAATAATGTATATGGCTTCCCCATGTCTGTAGTGAGAGACAAAAAAGCTGCAGATGCTGAAATCCAAAACAGACAGGCAGGAAGCGGAAAGAGCACAGCAAACCAGGCAGCATCAGGAGGTGGAGAGGTCAATGTCCTGAAGAAGGGTTACACCTGATAATCCTGGCTTGCTGTGTTCTTCCAGCCTCCTGCCTGTCTATTTGCCATGTCTTTGTCTCCTTGAAGTCTATAACTATCCTGCTAATTGTGTTACAAACCTGTTCGTCTTGAATCACTGCTATCTTTACTAATCATTCACAATCAACATTTTTTGTTTTGATGTTTACTTGTTAGTAGTTAGTTTTGAGAAATTTACATATTAAAGGGAATAATAAACATTTAATATTGAATTGATGTAACAAACCACATCTCGTGATACTGGTGAAAGATATTTCAATGAAATCTTGTTCATCATTGTTTATGCAACAGACCACCACAACTGCAACATTGTGAAGAATTTCTTCTTTTTTTCTCATGCTAGGTTTCTCCAGAAATGTTTTGTGAGCTCTGGATCCGTGATTCATTGTTTGTGAAGAACCATTGTTCTGCTCTGGCTGCGTATGTGGCTCTCTGTAATAAATTTAACATTTGCCTAGAGTGGAGGAAACCAGACTATTGCTGTAAGTAGTGGTTTAAATAAACTGACATAGGTTTAGATTAGATTAGATTCCCTACAGCATGGAAACAGGCCCTTTGGCCCAACAAGTCCACACTGACCCTCCAAAGAATAACCCACCAAGACCCATTTCCCTCTGACTAATGCAGCTAACACTATGGGCAATTTAGCATGGTCAATTCACACGGGGAGAATGTGCAAACTCCCCACAGACAGTCACCTAAGGTTGGAATTGAACCTGGGACCCTGGTGCTGTGAGGCAAGTCATAGCTGATAATCTACCTCAATGCCATTTTTCTGTGCTTCTGTTATGACCAGACTCCTGGTGAGGTTTTCTGATTTGTTTCAGTTGTGTAGGGAATTACCAACATGTTAAGAACCTGGATGAGGAAAAACTTGTTGGCTACCCTCCTTTGCTCGTCCACTGTTGGATGCAGCAAGGCTGCTTTAGAAAGGAACCTTTCCTTTCTCCTGGACTCAAAAAAACTTAGGTTTTAAAAGTAGCTAATTCAAGCAGGCTTTCTCAAATTAACAAAAGGAGTGAGTTTATTATTTGCTACATGCAAGAAGAAATACTAACACAACACACATGCGCACAGATCAGAAATGAGAGGTAAGACAAAGATAGAGATTTAAAAAAAAGGATTACTGTCTAAATTGTTGAATGGTGAATGGTGAACCTAGAATGACAGTTGAATGGTGCTGTCATTGTAATGGTGGTTACCTGTAGCAACAACTTTGGTAGTTGTATAGCTGGTTTCATAATCCAATAAACTGATTGGTTGAGATTCTATAATTCTGATGTCTTTCAACCGTGTTTGAATTTTCTGAATAAGCGAGAGTCTTTTGTCTCCGTTTAATTTTTAACTGATTTGCAGCACATAGAGTTAGAGGTGACTTTTAACTCAACATGGCTAACTATGGGATAGTTCTTGGCTGTGACAATCATACCATGCTAATTATCAAACCCAGACTGGTACATATAAAGACATTCATTCCTACTAGTCCACTAGAGTTGGAACAGGCTTTTAAACTCCTGCCCTTCTGGATTCTTCAAAGGGAAAAACGCACACTGTGCCTGCAGTTTGGGACATAATGCAAGGGTGGTGCCTTGCTGTTGAGCAGGAGACTATGATGTGGGGATGCTGGTGTTGGACTGGGGTGGACAAGTTAAAAATCACACAACACCAGGTTATGGTACGAGCTTTTGGAGCACTGTTCCTTCATCAGGTAGTTGTGGAGCAGGATCATAAAAACACAGAATTTATAGCAAAAGATTTCAGTGTCATGCAACTGAAATGATATACCTGTATTGAACAAACCTAGATTTCTGTTAAGTCTTTCATCTTTTAGAATGGGTTGCAGGTTTCGGTTCATTAATACGTAAATCCCAGGACCTCTTTCCAGTCACATTCTCGAGACAACTTGGAGATTTTAACTTGAGATAATTTTTAAAAAGGTGACAAAGATGTAAAAAAGAAAGGTGTGTTGTATGATCCTGCTTCACAGCTACCTGATGATGGAACATTGCTCCGAAAGCTAGTACTTCCAAATAAACCTGTTGGACTATAACCTATTGTTGTGTGAATTTTAACTTGAGCAGGAGACTGTTAGCCCCTCATTATCTTTGTAATCAAAAGAGATCACAGTCCTGGCCTGAAATTTCCTTGAGACCTTTAGGTATTACATTCCATTGGTCCTACACAGAAGCTTTTGCGTCTACATCAATTGTCCCTGTAACAGCTCTCTAAAGGGTTAAAAATGTTCATAGAACTTTGGGATTCTCACTCGTAGTCATGGGCCTATGTTCTGGGTTAGGTTTTGTAATAGTGGTGGATGGATCTTAGTTTATTCTCTGAAAGATTTATTTTATGGGGTTAGAAAGCCATTTGAAACAGTGACCTAAATATATCAATTCCTGGATCGCATATGATTCAATCAAGGACCCTCTGGTTTTAGAGGATAAAATATTTGTACAACTGAGTTTACACAGAACAGAGCTGAAAATGTGTTGCTGGAAAAGCGCAGCAGGTCAGGCAGCATCCAGGGAACAGGAGAATGGACGTTTCGGGCATAAGCCCTTCTTCAGGAATGGCTTCCTGAAGAAGGACTTCCTGAAGGGCTTCCTGAAGAAGGGCTTATGCCCGAAACGTCGATTCTCCTGTTCTCTGGATGCTGCCTGACCTGCTGCGCTTTTCCAGCAACACATTTTCAGCTCTGATCTCCAGCACCTGCAGACCTCACTTTCTCCTACACAGAACAGAGCCCATTAGTTTAGCTTGTGACTTCAGTTCAGAATGAACAAGAGTTCAGTTTAGCAAGAGTATCAAGTTTTGGGATCAGAGGAACCCATAACCCTAGCAGAAGTAGTTTCAGCTTGTGCAGCTTACAAGTCAGGAGAGTTTGTAAACTAGTCTTCAAGTTGTTAGAACTAAGTTTAAGCCACCTAAATTGGAAAATGAAGAATATAAATATTTTTGTTTTCTAGATTCAATCCCCTACAGTGTGGAAACAGGCCCTTTGGCCCAACAAGTCCATAGCAACCCTCCAAAGAGCAATCCACCCACCCATTCCCCATCATTTACCCCTGACTAACCCACCTAACACTATGGCAATTTAGCATGACCAATTCACCTAACCTCCATATCTTTGGACTGTGGGAAGAAACCGGAGTACCTGGAGGAAACCCACACAGACACAGGGAGAACGTGCAAACTCCATACGGACAGTTGCCTGAGGCAGGAATTGAACCCAGGTCCTTGGCATTGTAAGGCAGCAGTGCTAACTACTGAGCCACCTTTTACTTAATAAATTTTTGTATTATTGTTAAAGATCTGCTGCTTCATGGGAATATGTCTCAATGACTAAATATCATGGCTACCAGCTGCAAAAATGAATCTACTTATAAATAGGAGTTTGCTCTTGTACTTTGTTCTTGTACTTGTACATTGTAAAATGTACTTTGCTCAATTTTTAAAATGTATATGAATTCAACTTAACCTTAAACAAATTAGCAACAAATGATTTTCCTCCTGTTGTTTCAGCCTTTACATGTCCTGCTAACATGATATACCAGGCTTGTGTACTCATGTGTGAAGCGAAGACCTGCCAAAACAGAATTTTCTTTCCATCTGAGGATGCATCATGCTCTATCCTGAGTGAAGGATGTGTTTGTCCAGAAGGAACCATTCTCCATCGTCTAGACTCTACCTTGTGTATACCCGAGGAGAAGTGTGGTACTTTTCTCCTACATTTCTCGATTATCTCGTCTACCTGTAGCCATGAAGAACTAGCCACACAATCTTCCAATACTTCTTTTATTATATATAAATGCATATAAAACTTTGATATTTGCAGTACCAAGGATATTGGGCTCACTAGATTACTAACCATCAGTATATTTTACTGTATGGATAATTATTTTGTTGCTTAAGGTAATTACATGCATTTTATAATTTTCAGCTTGCACTGATAGTTGGGGATTACCGCATGCTGCTGGCGAGAAGTGGGATGCCTCACTGGATGGATGCTGCATGTACCAGTGCCTGGAGAATGGGACAATTATTACAGTTGATCACAACTGTTCTTCTGTCCCTGATCCCATCTGTCACCGTTCTGGGGAAATAGTGGTTAGTCTAGCTGGTGATAAGAGCTGCTGCCCCAAAAAGATATGTGGTAAGTATTAAATTCTGTCTGTAGCTGACTAATCCATCATGTCTGGAGAATGTAAGGTTTACATAAAATTATTACACTGTAGCCACATTGTTGTAGTGTCCAAAAAAAGTATTGTGAATCCTGTAAATTAAACTTAGAGTCTCTTCCATTTCCTGAACCTAAGACTGTGCTCTAATCATTCCATCGAGTGAATAATTCAATTCCAGGTCCAGAATTTCAACTGCACTTTGAAAATTTGAACTTCTAATTGCCTCAAGATTACAACATTGACCTTAAATTTCAAAATTAATCAATATGCAAAGGAAGCCATGCTGTCTGCTGCACCTCAGATATGCTGTCAAATAGGGCAGGATTGTTGAGAATAGAGGGAGCATAAAAGGGATTTAATGGAGTAGCAACTTGGTAGTCCATTGGTACTAATTTTGAAGAAATAATTAACGTGTTGCTTTGATAGCAACCTGTATGTATGCAGCTCCCCCAAACTGAGTTCTGCAGACCAGTCAGTAGTCTAATATGGATGCTTCGACCACTAACCTTCTGGCTGTCGGGCACTATCTGGAAACAATGATGAAAATAATTTTTGAAAAGTTAACGCAAATCAATGAATATGAAAATTGGACAGTTTCTATAATTTCGGCTGACACACAGTAGCAGTTCTAGAGCTACGTTATAAGTTGAGAAAATGTAGTCTTATAGAAAATAAAAAATTCGGCCCTTTGTGTCTGGATCACCATTCAATATGATCATGCAATTTCAGTGTCCCACTCTGCTTTCTCCCCTACCTCTTTATATCTTTAGCTGCAAAGGCCGCACCTAGCTCCTTCATGTATATCTGAGGAACTGTTCCCAACAGCTTTTAGTGGGAGAGAATTCCACAGATTCACAACTCTGAGTGAAGAAATCCTTCCTCATCTCAGTCCTGAATAGCTTACCACTTATTCTTAGACTGTAACCCCTTGTTCGGGACTTCCCCAACATTGGGAACATTCTTCTCGTGTCTAGCCCGTCCAGTCCCAGGATTTTACATGCTTCTATGAGATTCCCCCTCATCCTTCTGGAAGTTTTATGTTTATTAAGAGTTACACGAATGGTATCGCTGTTTTTATGCAATTAGTACATTGTGTATCAAATTGGAGTTAAGGAAAGTGCATTTCAGCAAGTCTTTTTCCTTAAATAAGCCAAAAGATTCGTATAACTTTGAAAAAGCTTAAAGTACAGTAATGCTTTTGGACCAATGTAACAATGAATTACTTACTCATGTTAATGCATGATGTGCTGTCACCCTACTCTGTTTTCAGCTTGCAATCAAACGGTCTGTGGGAGTTTTGCTCCTCAGTGTAACTATGGAGAAAGGCTCATCACCCTTTACAAACCAGACTTCTGCTGTCCTGATTTCTATTGTGGTAAGTGTATGTAACACGGCCTGAAGTATAATCTTGAGTGGGATGATGGAAGTTTGCATGGGAAAAGAGAGACTTGCACTATATAACACTTTCAAAAATAAAGAACATCTCAAAGATTGTTAAAAGCTGTGAAATAAAGATACATTTAGTTGCTGTTTAATATCAATGATTTGGAAGTCAGTTTTTTCTGAAACAAACCTTGTACCTGCAACTTTATGATGGTTACAAGCTAAACTGCTTTGATGTTGTTGATAAAGTGAATAGTACTGACCAGGACACCAGTCTAATTCTCTTGGAGTGGGATTTTAGACCACAATCTCTTGCCTCATTGATACTCAAGTGCTCCTGTCATCGTCCCCATGGATATTATTAACTTTTAAAAAGAGATGTAAATTTTTCAGCAACTGACTAAAAGAATCAAATGATATTTTACACTTGCAATATTTACTGTGACAAAGAAACTAAAATTAGCATCAACAAAATATTTTGTGATAGGCAATTTGCATATGAAACTGCAAAAATATTACTTCCCCACTAACTAATTAGCACAATTGAAAAAACTTTAAGACCTAATTGCACATTAAGCCACACCTTCAGACTGATTGATTAATTCCTCTATTCCTACCAGCTAGCTGTTCAATGGGCTCCCTTCACTCTGCCACAAGGACAAGTTTTCTAGAGTCATTTGGATATCCCTTCACTCAACTTCTGACCATTCTCAACTAACTTCCAACCACATGACCATTTTCAATGATTGCTTGCTCCTTAAATGTTCTCAAGTCTCAAGTCTATGAATGGGTAAACAATTCTCCTTGACAAAGTATTTGGTGGCCAGCATAAAACAGTCCTTTGCTTTGCACAGCAGCTATTGCTTCACCCAACAATGTCTGTCTGTCTGAGATTATATGCCCAGAGAGACTAGTTTATCTGCCTTTTGTGTTAAGATTTGAAAACTGGCACTTGATTTTCTGTACATTTTGGTCCAGATCTCTATGACAACCAAATAAGATGGGACTGCCTCTGGGCAGAATTTGTACAATCAACCATCCTTCCATCAGAACCATCTGTTCTATCTTAAATTTAAGAGATTTTGAAACATAATTGTCTTCAAAATCGCACACTCAAGTTCTGCAAATTGAGAGAAGACATGGATTGCATGTTTACTTATTTTTTAGTTTGTTTTTAATGTTACTGGGAAAGAATTACTTTTATTTAGTCATGGGATATGGGGATCACTGGCGAAGCCAGTGTTTGTTGCCAATCCATAATTATTCTTGAACTGATTGGCTTGTCATACCATTTCACAGAGATGCAGCTTCAAGTTCAAGTTTGCATTCAGATAGGGTGTGGAATAGACATCAAGTGGTCACAGGCAGGGCGAGTGACAATAAGCAAATATAACCAACCTATACCATCTCCAAGAAAATGGTGGAAGTAGATAAGTGAGGCTGGTAGGTAACCCCAAGACATACAGTGTTCAAGTTAATGAGATGTGTGAAATGTAAAACACAATGAAAAATGTTAAATTTTAAATTTTGAGTAAATTTACAATATATGCTTTCAAAATAATAAACACAAAGACAAATATTTAACTTTTAATATGTGATATATATTTACTATTTGGTTGAGAGTGTTCATTTTCTGCAGAATGTGATCCAAGCAAGTGCGAGTCTGACATTCCAACTTGTCTAGAGGACCAAACTTTAATTGCTACCCGTGCCGATGGAAGTTGTTGCTTAGCATACATCTGTAGTAAGTTGCACAATGTACATGTTTGATTAAAAATGACATATTTGCTTATTAAACATTGCTTATTCCAATCAGTTTAGCAGTGATTCACATTTCACCTTACATTACGTTATGTTTTTGTCAGGAACCAAATTTGATTTTAAAATATTTGATGGAAGTCTATATATAGATCCAAATTGTAAGGAGTTAAAAGTTTACTTGGACAAATTTCTTTCTATTCCCATTTAACATTTTATCAGTTTTCTTCCACAGATATATCCAGAGCTTTCAAAATAATATTAACATTTTTCTTGCTATTTTAAATGTTGTTGGAACTTGTGCAAAAAAATAGGAAGGGCCCAGGTTTTGTGGTCAGTAATATAGTCATTTAAATCAAGCTGATTTCAGGAATAGAGCAGCATTGATGTCAGCCAGAAGGATAAACAGCCAATCATATCAATGTGTTCTCACAGGCAATAAGAAATTTAAAAGTGCTGGATCCCATTAATCTTAAATTTCAGATAACAAAATTAAGTTCATCACTGAATTAAAACAGACATAAAACATATCCAAACTTTAAAGTAAAAAGAAAACATGCAGCATTATTTTTAATACTGGCAAACTTTGACATTTTACACATTTAGCTTTATATAAACAGCTTTAATGAGTTTTGAGAAGATTTGCAGCTCAGGTTGAGGTTCTGGATGTAAGTTTACTCACTGAGCTGGAAGGTTTATTTTCCGACGTTTTGTCACCATACTAGGTAACATCATCAGTGAGCCTCAGGTGAAGCACTGGTATTAGTGACCCTCTTTCTATTTATGCGTTCAGCTTTCCTTGGGTTGGTGATGTCATTTCCTGTGGTGATGTCATTTCCTGTTCTTTTCCTCAGAGGGTGGTAAATGGGGTTGAAGTCAATGTGTTTATTGACAGAGTTCCAGTTGGAATGCCATGCTTCTCGGAATTCTCATGCATGTCTCTGTTTGACTTATCCTAGGATGGATGTGTTACTCTAGTTGAAATGTTGTTCTTTCTCATCTGTGTGTAAGTATACTTGTGAGAGTGGGTCATGTCTTCATGAGTGACTCTCACTAGTAACTTTACATACAGATGAGAAAGGATACCACTTCAACTGGGATAACACATCCATCCTTGGACAAATCAAACAGAGACATGCATGAGAATTCCTAGAAGCATGGCATTCCAACTGGAACTCTATCAACAAAACATTGACTTTGACCCTATTTACCACATGCTGAGAAAACAAACAGGAAATGACATCACCACAGGAAATGATGTCACCAGTCATGAACACCAGTGCTTCACTGGAGGCTCACTGGTGATGTTATCTAGTATGGTGATGAAACGTCTGAAAATGAACATTCCAGCTCAGCGAGCAAACTTACATTCATATCCAGCTTTTTTTAGGGCTAATGAAGGCAAATTAAGTGTAATGATAATTTAATGTGTCATTTAAAATGTTTTGAAAGGCTTTACCAGCTAGACTAACAGTGTAAGTGAAAAGAAACAAAGAAATGCAGATGCTAAAGATCTGAATCAAAAACCGATGTTGAATCTTAAGGAGTCCCCAAACGAAAGATGAGATGCTGTTCTTTGAGCTTATGCTGGGTCTCGCTCGAACTACATCAGGCCTGAGGCAGAAGTCTTGGCATGGGAACTTGCTGGTGTGTTGAAGTTACAGGCGACTGGAAGCTCAGGGTCATTTTTATGGACAAAATGGTCTCCCATTGTGAGCAGCAAATACAATAAACTAGATTGAGTGACGTGCAGCTAAATCACTACTTCATCTGGAAGGAATGTCTGGTGCTTTGAATAGTGAGAAGTGAGAGGTAAACGTTCAGTTGTAACACTTTTTGCAATTCTGCTGTGGGAAAGTGTTGCGAGTCGAAGAGGTATGGCCCAGGGTGTCCTGGAAGGAATGGTCCTTGCAGAATGCTAATAAGGGAGGAATGTGTGTGTGTTTGTGACATCCCACTGGAAGTGAGTATGAGGCAATTCTTGTAAATTTGAAGATCTCCTTTTAAGCTTCAGTATAATAAAATTGAGCTGCTAAATATTGGAATTGAAACTTCTAATTGATCCTTAGAAATAATGTTGATACTTGCGTGAACACAATGGTAACACTTTATTTCCCTACAATTAGTGTGTGGTGCTTGTGCTGACAAAATTCCCACCTGCCAGAAAGGAGAAATCCTTATCGTAAACAACAATACCACTGAGATGTGTTGTCCAGCCTACCAATGTGGTAAGAATAATATTTTACTCTATAAAAAGCATGTAACAGTTGTTTTTTATGAATTCATGAATGCTAGTCGTAATAGAGAGAACACAAGCTGTAATCTGGTTTCAGAATCCAAGAAGTATGAAGCTGATCCTGCTCTTATTAATAGAATTTTATCTCAGCAGGTATTTTAGAGACAGGTTTTACACTGTCTGCACAGCTGGACTGAATTGAGATGTCCTCATGTGAGCCCCCATCAGTACTTTAGGAGTCAGGTTATTTGCAATGACCTGCTGTTTGTCAGACTGCACATTCAGAACCCTGGAAGAAAAGCTCATTCCGCTACAAACATGAGGGGTATGCAGCAGCGATAATAGTTGCTGATTCTAGAGCCTTACAACCACTCTCCAAAACAGCAACCAGAAGATCACAACACCTCCTTTGTAATGGTGCTAGCATTAAGCTCAAGGGTGCCTTGGTCAGAATGTTCTTGCACTTTCACCCTGAGTGACTTTCATGACTTAGTCTGTTGGAGCTCCATCATTGACTGAGGCCTTTGGAGATTATTTTTGTTGCCTGTCAGTAAAGCTGGTACTGAACAGTGGGGGGAAGAAAGAAAGATATCTCGCATTTTCAATGTTTCATGTGCTTGTTGTTTTCTCAGACTCATGGATAGGCACAATCCGTATGGTCCAATAAATCGGGAGAGGCTATTCTCAGCTCTCTTGCATTTAATTACAATGCCTACGTCTAATACACAGTCTTTTCACAATCTCAGTTAAAAGTTTTGGTTTAGAGAAATACTTTGAAGGAGAGTTTGAAAGGAAGAGAGGGCAAAAGAGAATGAGAGGAAGGTATAGAGGAAATTCCAGATAGAACAGATTTGACACTTGAAGATACAGCAGCCAATTTTGGAGCTGTGGTGCAGGGGAGTGGCTTTGTGGGGTGAAAGCAGGGTGGCTACAAGGTGAAAATCATAGGAATGGAAAGGGTGGTTTAAAAGCTGCAAGAGGTTTCACAGTTAACAAATGACAAGAGGATAAGTATGCAGGCATGTGGAAGAGAATTTTCAAGAGGGTATGGAATGAAGTTAGCAGTCAATGTGAGTCAAAGAGAACAGGGTGATAGGTGATCAAGATTTGGGGTGGGATTGGATGTTGGTAGCTAGCCTTCGAATGAGCTGAAATATGCAGGGTCTGGAAGTTTGGATATCCACTGGAATGGCAATAGAGGCAGGATGGGTAATTAGTGAGGAGATTTAGGTTAGATAGAGCAAGAGAGCTCTCAAACCTCAGGACAACAAACTCTTCCAAATGCTTGATGCAAGTTGGACTTTAATTTTAAAAAAAAGCTTCAGCCCGATAATGCTATGATTCTTGTCTTGAACCAGAACCTGGCTCAATTCATGATCTTCTGGGCTCTTCTTTTTAATTTCTAATGATTTCTGTTCTGTTTCTTTTTAGTTTGCGAAACCAATCGTTGTCCAAAGTTTCAATGTCCTTCAGGAATGAAAGTATCTGAGGCTTGGAGTCCAGATCAGTGTTGCCCAATTCATTCGTGTGGTAAGATGACAGTTTTAAATTTGGAAACATTTCAACAAGTTGCCAGATTCCATGACTAAAGTATCTTGTTTATAATTATTGTTTTTTTCAGAATGTGCTTGTGATTCAGTTCTGAAACCTCAGTGCAAGTTGGTAAGTAACATACTCCTATCTTTCAATTGTATGTGCTGCTTTTGTCTGATGTTTTAAAAATAATAATTCCGTAACTTGGTTTGCAGGGAGAAGTGTTAGTTACAGAACAGCAACGTGGAAATATCACAGCCAATCCATGTCGATGTCTGGATTACAAATGTGGCAAGTGCAATCATTTCATTGTACAGTTACTCCTAGTTTAATTGCAAGCAACACTTTTTCACCAAACTGTTGAGAATTATGTGAGAGTACAAAAATGTCATTTTATTCCAAGTAAATCGTGAACTATTGAAGCAATTGGGCAGATTTAGCAATTGGCTAATGGATGGTTTTTCTTCTTATAATACTTATAAAAATGAAGAAATGTTCCATAGCAGGCAGAAGAAGTGGATGGTAGGTGCCTGGTATGAGCTGACCTTTATTTCAGTTGGTTGCACTTCTGCCTCTGAACCTCAAAGTTGTTTATTCCAGAGTCTTAAATTCTAAGTATGTGCAGATGCTGTAGTCCAGCTGTATGAGTGCTGTCTTCCAGATGAGATGTTAATCCAAGGTCTTGTCTTTTCTTTAAGACAGACATAAATGAGCACATATATTTTGAACAAGATCAAGTAGTTATGTGTTGTGCCCAATCAATACTTGCTCTTAATCAATAACAGCAAAATAGATTATCTGGACATTAGCATTTCGGTGTTTGTGGAAGCTTGATCCATGCACATTGGCTGCCAAACTACCTGCAACACAGAGATTACACTTTAAAACTGTTTCACTGCTTGTAAAGCACTTGGGGACATCTCTTAGATTGTGAAAAACAGTGCACAAATGGAATCATCCCCTTGGGAAAGGTAATCATGACATGAGATAATTTTGAAATCAGTTTGGGAATAAATATCTTGGGTCAGAAAATAGTGTGTTAATCAGAAAGGCAATTACAACAGTATGAACACGATTGATGAAAGTGAATTAGGAACATAGACAGAGGCAGGATAGTTAATGAACATTTAAGGAACTATTTCATAATTCTCAACAAATATGTATCATATTCCTGCTGAATCTCTCTCCAGGTTATTCTGAAGTGATAATGTAAAGTATAAAAAAGACATGCATGGAACAAAATGTTCCTTTTTAATTCTTTGGCCATTGTTAAGACTTAAGTTTTCTTTACTGTTCTTAGTTCAGTCACTAAAATGCAGAACAGCAAATAAGAGTGACTAAGTTTTTTGACTTTTCTGAATTTTCCATGAATGTTATCTTCTGACTGTCTATCTGGTGAAGTATTGAAGATTTCAGCTCACTCCTAAGGATTTCTGAGTGCTATAGAATGAAGTGCCTTGGTATAACACCATGTAATTTTTGTCAGAAACATCCCTACTTCAGTGATTGAATGCACTTATACGCAAAAACAATTAAACAGATACGATGCCATTTTGGACATACTTCCATAGGAAGCCATTTCCAAAGAATGACCTATTTGCAATTTGAAAGGAATTCTTTCCTAGACCTTATATTGATCATTTCTATTGTACATTTCTTAAAATGAATCATAACTCATGATTTCTTTATGAACATGCAGTTTCTGAACATAAGAAAAAACACTGCAATCTATATTATGAATATTTTGCGACATCGTGCATGCTCTCAAATTAAAGACAATAAGGTTAAAAATGCGGCATTATTTTTGTTTGCTTTGTTACAGTAAATGACCATGTCTGTGTCGCTGGGGAAAGGGGTATATTACACCCCGGACAGACTATTGTGGAGCATACAGCAGATGGAGTGTGCTACGCTGCACATTGTACCTATAATCTGGACAACAACACAGGCTTTTACCAACTCCTTGTTAGAATGGTCAACTGCTCAGCTCGATGTGAAATGGTGACAATACGTAGCTATGCTACAGTCCTATTTATCTTTGTTTCATTACTTGTTGATGTTGTTAAAGTAGTTATTGGAAAGCCTACAAAAAAAACCTGTAGTACATGTTTGCATTAAAAGCATAAAAGCTCTTAAGTTAAGCCAACATTTATTTTAGCATCTGATCCAGTAAAGTCTTAGTGGAAGGATGGATTTCATTCAGTACTTTAAATTATAAACTACTAAATTAGTGGCACTATATTGTTCTTCTAAGTTATCAACTGATCTGTGTACACTAGTGACTGAAAACAGTATTCCTTATATTTGTGGGTGTAATTCAGAAGAAAATCTGTTCAATTCCATGAAAAAGTAATGAATATTGTCCACTTTTCTTGGTACTAGTTATACGATTAACTTACAAGACATAAGCAGTGCAAAAAGAATTTGCATGTTAGTAATTTACATATTCCTGGACTTTGAGCATCTATCTACTAGGTTGTATAAAATGATTATTTTTGGAAGGAGGAGCATCTGATTTTTTTCTAAGTCATCTGGATAAAATTCCCATAGACAGGTAGAATACAGGGCATGTAACAATGGAAGTAAGACAAATTAAGAGTAAGAACTCACTATTAGGAAAACAGAAAACACAAGAAATACTCAACTTGGACAGCATCCACAGAGAGATAATAAAGTTAACAATTCAGGTCAGTGACTTTTCACTGTGGACCTGAATTTTTTTCTCCTTTTCGCACAGATGCGATTGAGTATTTCCATCATTTTATGTTTTTATTTCAGATTTTCAGCACCTACAGAATTTTACTTTGCAGTAGAAACTTGTCTATTTTAAAATGTGGAGAGAGAAATGTGAAAATGTTTTGGTAATTGTCAGCTTCAGTTCTACTGACTTACTAAAGACGCAATGCATCTCCTAGTGAAACTCACTCTGATCCCTAATTTTGTCGCAAGTTAGTGTTAAGTGGCATAGCAATAGGGCTACTACAATTAATCTTAATGCTCTAGGATTAAAGTGGGATCATGACCAAGTGCATCTATGTAGATTTCTATTTATTAGTTGTGCTGAAATTATACATCTATGTACATTATGTGAAGGTAGGATCATCTTACATTATCTGCCCCATGCTCAAATAAATACATTCAGAATCTGTCTTCCAATTAAAGATATATTATTTTGGAAAGATGCTACAGTTTCCAGATATTTGTTGAATACATTCAACCAGGAACTAGTAATTAATAACAGTAAAGAAAGAAAAGTAAGTTGAAAGAAGAGGAAGAGCAATATTTCTTACTGCAACTTGCTATAAACCAGTAATGGTGTTGCTATCTATATAAACCAATATGGAAAATACAAATGTAAAAATTGTTCAGTCAGATTACATGAGTTTTTTATGTTTTGATTTTATAAATGTAGTTAAGCTTATACAATTTAAAAGTTAGTTATTTTATATAATGTGACTTATCAACGTATTACACGAAATACATGTTAATACCTGCTAACAACTAACTTCACAGAACCAGGTTTATATTCCTCCTTCTGACCTGACAACTTGCTGTGGTCAATGCAAGAATGTATCCTGTCTGGCCAACTTTGAGAACAGAACAACTACCATGCTCAAGGTAAATATTGAAGGCAAACAAGATTGAAATTAAACAAATTTCTAATCTGAGAGCCTTACACAAGATGTCAATGTTGGGAAGATTTAAGACCTGAAACATTGACTTCTATGTCTTCATAGATGTTGGCTGTTTTGCTAAATATTTACAGATTTTTCTGTTTTTATTACCAAATTTTCACTATCTGTTGTGCTAGAATAGCCAATTTCAGGAAAGGACCAGAAACTGGATTTAACACAATTTAATTCAGGTGTTTGATGTATGTACTTTGGGGAACTTTGAAGTATCTTCCAACAAGACTGAGATTGAAAAATACACCATGCAGGTAGTTGAGTGTTAATTTGTGCATTTCGACACACATTGCAGTTTAAATGATCTAATGTTCCATACTCTTGTATAACTGCAATTTGATGCTTTAATAGAGAATGATAAAATCAAACTAAAAATGTTTGCAGGTTTGGAACAACTTGATAATTGTCCAAAATATCTCAGGTTCAATTCCTGGCCATACTGATCTAACTGATCTCGACTGAAATGACCGTAGGAGCATTGTAATTGGTCTCTGCATGCGTACCTACATCCAGCCATCTCTGCTGGAAATGAGCTGTGTAGATACAAGGTGAGGACAGAGTTGAGCTTGTATTTTCAGATATCAAATAGCCTGTCAAGATCTTATTGAGGCCCAAAATCAATAATGGTTATATTCATTGAAGAATCAGAGATCAGTCACGGAAATGTACTAACAATCTGCACCTTCATATTTTCCCTTCCCTATCTAATATTGCTGAAGTTAATTCCAGTGCTTCAGTTCTGACAAATTAAGGTCACATAACTCACTAGTCAAGGGATTAAATCTGAGGCCTTTTGCTTAGAATACACTCAACTACTGAGTTATCAGAAAAGACGCTGCCTCTGATTTAAAAAAAAAATCTGATACTGATTTTGTTCATCAACTGGCATAATTTGTGTTTAAATTTTATAAATTACTAAGTTATTTTCTGACTTTAAAGGACACTTTCTTTTGGAATAAGTTGTTTGTCCAGAGTTTGTTCCATTTTATGCCATTTGCTATTACAGTAAGAGATAATTCATGTATATTTTGAAAGGAAGTTCACAGAATCATAGAATCCCTACAGTGTGGAAGTGGGCCATTCAGCCCATCAAGTTCACACTGACCCTCCGAAGACCATCCCATTCAGACCCAAAGCTTACCCTCCCTCCCCCCCAACCTTATCCCAGTAACCATGCCTAACCCTATCCCAGTAACTATGCATTTCACATGGCTAGTCCACCTCACCAGCACATCCCTGGACACTACGGGCAATTTAGCATGGCCAATCCACCTACCCTTCACATTTTTTGACTATGGGAGGAAACCAGAGCAACCAGAGGAAACCCATGCAGACACAGGGAGAATGTGCAAACACCACACAGACAGTTGCCCAAGGATCAAATCAAACTTTGGCCCCTGGCCCTATTAGGCAGCAGTGTTGACCATTGAGCCACCCTAAAATTGGAATAACTACGTTTTACATTGAGAATGCTTTTCTCATATAGCTGAACTAGTGGCTTGCTGTCCTAGAGTATAAAAGCCTTAAGATGATTCCAAAAATGAAAGTTGGTCAACTCCAAAGAAAAAGTCCAATTGTATATTTATAAGCTAAATTTCTCATGGCATCCTGACATATTCTCTTCCTTTCATATAATGCTACTGATAAAATATCTTCACAGTGACAGGAAAGTTTAAGCTGTTGTTGTATGCAATTTTTACTTTAAAAAGTCTTATCCCATTTCAATATTTTTCTTCTAATAGCCAGGAACATCTTGGATGTCCAACTGTGTCAAGCATAACTGCATGGACACAATTTTGGGACCTGTCTTGATCACCTCAAATATTAGCTGTCCTCCTTTCAATGAATCTGCATGCTTAAAGGTCAGTGTGTCACATATCAACATGCTGTTATATGGTTTAAATGAGGATGTATTATAGGTTATTTCACACTAAGAAGCACATCATTATGATAAGAAGTCGTCATTTTCGGATACTTTCAAATTAGATTAATTTATCCTTTTAAATAAGTGACAAAATTGCAAATGAAAACAAAGTCTTAAAATTCTGTGACTTGTTATATTGTTACAAAATTTCTTGACATCACCCTTGGTGAATGGCTGTTTGATGTGATACTTTCTTTGTCATTTTCTTTGACTTAATATGGCTTGGCAAAGATTGATTATTAATTATGTGTTAAGGGGTGTGTGTGTGCTATTTTCTGCTTCAGGGCACAGCATGTTAATAAAACATCAACACCACTGCATGTTATTTAAATAACTGTTTTGTTGAAATGGCCCATTGGCACACCTTGGTTTAAAACATCAGTAGAAAAATTCATACGTGAGTTTAATTTCTGTAATTCCTGCACATCATGATATTAGTGAATCTAGCAGTGGTAGATCTCAAATGGAGATGGATGCTCACCTAACATCCCTCAAGGCCATAAAATAATGTACCATATTTAGAAACCAAATGAATAAAGAGCAGAAATTAATGGGTTCAAGATTTATGATGTGGGCATGCTGTTTCTATAATACTTCCAAAATCATAGAATAATATTTTAAAATTTTACAGAATAAAAAGAGACCATTCAGACCATCACAATTGTGATAGGTCTTTGAAAACGCTATCCAATTTTAGCCTCTCACTCTCGATGTTTCCTCAAGATAAGGAGGCCTAATGCTATTTTCACTTTTCTGTTAATCCAGAGACTCAGGTAATGTTCTGGGAACACAGATTCAAACCCACCATGGCAGACTGTAGAATTTAAATAAAATCTGGAATTAAGTGTCTAATGATTGCCATGTCAATTGTCAGGAAAAATAAATACATCTGACTCATTAATGCCCTGTAGGGAAGGAAATCTGTCATCCTTACTGTTCTGCGTGTGACTGTAGACCCACAGAAGTGTGGTGGTTCTTAACAATCATTTAACAATTAGGAATGGAAGGTGGATGGCCTAGCTTTTGATACCCATGTCCTGTAAACAAATTTTAAAAAGACTCTTAATTATATGTTAAATTGCATTTTTAAAGCGTATATGGAATCTGATTCCATAACCCTTTAAAGTAGTGATTTCCAGGTCTTAAGTAAGATCATGTAAGCATGCAAACTTTTCATTTCCTCGCAAGTTCTTTTGTCATCTATTTCAAATCAATGACTTCTGATGTCCTGACTCATATTTGTCAGAGGAAATATGCTGCCTCACAGCGCCAGAGACCCGGGTTCAACTCCTGCCTCAGGCGACTCTCTGTGTGGAGTTTGCACATTCTCCCCATGTCTGCGTGGGTTTTCTCCGGGTGCTCCGGTTTCCTCCCACAATCCAAAAATGTGCAGGTTATATGAATTGGCCATGCTAAATTGCCTGTAGTGTTAGCTGAAGGGGTAAATGTAGGAGTATGGGTCTGGGTGGAATATGCTTCGGCAGGTCGGTGTGGACTTGTTGGGCCGAAGGGCCTGTTTCCACACTGTAAGTAATCTAATCTAATTTGGTAGGAATGATCAAAATGCCTCATTATTTTGAATTTACCTATTAAATCTGCCCATCACCTTCAGTGCTTTAATAAAAGAAGTTCAACTTTGCAAATCTCTCCACATAACTGAACTTTGTCATCCCTGGTAGCATCCTTGGGAAAAAAATCCAAAGCACCTTACATAAGGCCTTGATACCTTCCTCAAAGTGTGGTCCTCAGAACTGTACACAATCCTTCAGCGGAGACCTCATCAGAAATTTGTAAAGATGTAGAATGCCTCCCTTGTTTTGTCTTCATTGTTTTTATGTATAAAGCTAAAAATTATCTCTCATTTTCTGAACGATCCTCTCAACTAATATATAGGAAATCCATGACATGTGAATTTAAATTTTACATTATAATCATGTCTTTGTGATATGGTTTTATGTGGTCCACAGATATAAAACCTTGAGCATTCAAGTTTGGTAACAAATCTCAAACATAAGTTTGTTTGTGTGCATTCTAATAATACTGACATTATTTTGAATAATTCACATTCAGTAGCTTTTTTAATTCATCGAATCAAACTTCAGGGATTCACAGATCTTTTGGATTCATTTGAATTCTTTCTCCCAGTGGATAAATATAGATTTGATTTCAATGTCCACAATTCAGCTTTCATTATCTTAACTGACATTTTTCTTCTCCAGACTGGAGGATCAGTTATAGTTTACATGGATGGTTGCTGTAAAAGCTGTGAGTATGCATTTAACTGGTATTTCAGATTTGAGTCAATCACTGGTCAGCAACAAATTTAAAGTCATCCTTTACTGTAAAGAAAAAGTCAACAGTGTCTGCAACTTGTTGGTGTTCTCAGCAATCCCATTTTAAGGTACAACTGCTTTAACATCAATGTTTGCATCTGGGGTGCTGACTGTCTGGTTGCAGTGTGTTTGAGGTTAGAATTTAAAAAAAAAATAAGATGATAAATAATAATAACCCACTATGAAAACATCCTTACTCTGACACAAAAGATGGACCATTGACATCATACTGCGAAGAAATGTTTCAATATAATACATGGGTTGTATAACAGACGTTTAGGGTGCTCCCGCGAGGAGGTTCAGCAATTCATCAACTTCACCAACACATTCCACCCCGACCTTAAATTTACCTGAATCATCTCTGACACCTCCCTCCTCTTCCTGGACCTCTCCATCTCCATTAATGACAACCAACTTGACACTGACATTTTTTACAAACCCACTGAATCCCACAGCTACACCTCTTCCCACCCTACCTCCTGCAAAAATGCCATCCCGTATTCCCAATTCCTCCACCTCCACCGTATCTGCTCCCAGGAGGACTAGTTCCACCACAAAACACACCAGATGGCCTCCTTCTTTAGAGACCACAATTTCCCTTCCCACGTGGTTAAAGATACCCTCCAACGCATCTTGTCCACATCCCACCCCTCCGCCCGCAAACCCCACCCCTCCAACCGTAACAAGGACAGAACCCCCCTAGTGCTCACCTTCCACCCTATCAACCTTCGCATAAACCAGACCATCCGCCGACATTTCCGCCACCTCCAAATGGACCCCACCCCTTTCCGCCTTCCGCAAAGACCGTTCCCTCCGTGACTACCTGGTCAAGGTCCACACCCCCCAACAACCCACCCTCCCTTCCTAGCACTCTCCCCTGCCACCGCAGGAATTGCAAAACCTGCATCCACGCCTCCTCCCTCACCTCCATCCAAGGCCCCCAAGGAGCCTTCCACATCCATCAAAGTTTTACCTGCACATCCACCAATGTCATTTATTGTATTCGTTGCTCCCGAAGTGGTCTCCTCTACATTGAGGAGACTGGACGCCTTCTCGCAGAGCGTTTTAAGGAACATCTCCGGGACACCCGCACCAATCAACCCCATTGCCCCGTGGCCCAACATTTCAACTCTGCTAAGGACACCTCATCTTCTGCCTCAGAACACTTCAACCCTGGCATCAATGTGGATTCACCAGTTTCCTAATTTCCCCTCCCCCCATCTCACCCCAGTTCCAATCTTGCAGCTAGCACCGTCCCCATGACCTGACCTACCTGCCTATCTTCCTTTCCACCTATCCATTCGACCCTCCTCTCTGAACTATCACCTTCATCCCCATCCCCATTCACCCATTGTACTCTTTGCTACTTTCCCCCACCCTCCTCTCTGACCTCTGCAATGGTGCAATACCTGAGCATGGATGACAGTGGAGGAACAATGGCAGATATTTCTGTGTATAATGCAGAAGATGCAAGATTAGTTCATTCCAAAAAGGAAGAAAGATCCTAGGAGGAGGCATGGGTGGCCATGGCTGATGAAGGAAGTTAAGAAACATATAAAGTAAAAAGAGAAAAAGTATAACATAGCAAAGATAAGTGGGAAAATGGAGGAATAGGAAGCTTTTAAAGAACAACAGAGGATTACTAAGAAGGAAATACGCAGAGAAAAAATGAGGTACGAAGGTAAACTGGCCAAAAATATAAAGGAGGATAGTAAAAGCTTTTTTAGATATGTGAAAGGCAAAAAAATGGTTAAGACCAAAATTGGGCCCTTGAAGACAGAAACAGGGGATTACGGGGAACAAAGAAATGGCAGAAGAATTGAATTGGTACTTCAGATCGGTGTTCACTGGGGAAGACACAAGCAATCTCCCTGAGGTAACAGTGGCTAAAGGACCTCAACTGAAGGGAATTTATATTTGCCAAGAATTGGTGTTGGAGAG
>NC_057725.1:44711183-44712272 GCF_004010195.1 Chiloscyllium plagiosum
TACCACTTTTTAAGAAAGGTGGGAGAGAGAAAGCAGGAAATTATAGACCAGTTAGTCTGACCTCAATGGTGGGAAAGGTGCTGGAGTCTATTATAAAGGATGAAATTACGACACATCTGGATAGTAGCAACAGGATTGGTCAGAGCTGACTTTTGCCCCCTATCTGAAGTCCCACCCTGGAGATCTGTCAGCAGTTCTCTAGCCTCTGCATAGAAACATAGTAACGTAAAATAATAGGAGCAGGAGTAGGACATTCAGTACATCAAGTCTCCTCCACTATTCAACATGATCATGGTTGATCCTCCATCTCACCACCATGTTCACTCTGTCTGTCCACATCCACCAGTCTGAAATAAGGTTGCACTGGTTCTGCCATCCACCGCCTCCAACCTCATAGTCCCACAACCCCGCACTGCCCGTTTCTACTTCCTGCCCAAAATCCACAAACCTGACTGCCCCGGCCGACCCATTGTCTCAGCCTGCTCCTGCCCCACCGAACTCATCTCTGCATATCTCAACACGGTCCTGTCCCCCTTAGTCCAAGAACTCCCCACTGATGTTCGGGACACTACCCATGCCCTCCACCTCCTCCATGATTTTTGCTTCCTCGGTCCCCAACGCCTTATCTTCACCATGGATATCCAGTCCCTGTACACCTCCATCCCCCATCACGAAGGACTCAAAGCCCTCCGCTTTTTCCTTTCCCGCCGTACCAACCAGTACCCTTCCACTGCCACCCTCCTTCAACTGACTGAACTGGTGCTCACCCTGAACAACTTCTCTTTCCAATCCTCCCACTTCCTCCAAACCAAAGGAGTAGCCATGGGCACCCGCATTGGCACCAGCTATGCCTGCCTCTTTGTAGGATATGTGGAACAGTCCATCTTCTGCAGCTACACTGGCACCACCCCCCACCTTTTCCTCCGCTACATCGATGACTGTATCGGCGCTGCCTCGTGCTCCCACGAGGAGGTTGAACAGTTCATCCACTTTACCAACACCTTCCACCCCGACCTCAAATTCACCTGGACAGTCTCAGACTCCTCCCTCCCCTTCCTAGACCTCTCCATTTCTATCTCGGGCGACCGA
>NC_057725.1:44713211-44728576 GCF_004010195.1 Chiloscyllium plagiosum
CTCCTTCCACCTATCGCATTTCCAACGCCCCTCCCCCAAGTCCCTCCTCCCTACCTTTTATCTTAGCCTGCTGGGCACACTTTCCTCATTCCTGAAGAAGGGCTCATGCCCAAAATGTCGATTCTCCTGCTCCTTGGATGCTGCCTGACCTCCTGCGCTTTTCCAGCAACACAATTTCAGCTCTGATCTCCAGCATCTGCAGTCCTCACTTTCTCCTCCACAGGATTGGTCAGAGTCAGCATGGATTTATGAAGGGGAAATCATGCTTGACTAATGCTTGAATTTTTTTGAGGATGTAACTCTGAAGGTGGATGAGGGAGATCCAGTAGATATAGTGTATCTGGACTTTCAGAAAGCTTTTGATAGAGTCCCACATAGGAGGTTAGTGAGCAAAATTAGGGCGCATGGTATTGGGAGCAAAGTACTAACCTGGATTGAAAGTTGGTTGGCTGACAGGAAACAAAGAGTAGTGATAAACAGCTCCATTTCGGAATGGCAGGCAGTGACCAGTGGGGTACCGCAGGGATCAGTGCTGGGACCGCAGCTTTTTACAATATATTTTAATGATATAGAAGATGGTAATAGTAATAACATTAGCAAATTTGCTGATGATACTCAGCTGGGTGGCAGGGTGCAATGTGAGGAGGATGTTAGGAGATTAGAGGTGACCTGGACAGGTTAGGTGAGTGGTCAGATGCATGGCAGATGCAGTTTAATCTAATAGCATGCTGTCCTTCATAACAAGAGGGATTGAGTATAGAAGCAAAGAGGTTCTTCTGCAGTTGTACAGGGCCCTCGTGAGACCACACCTGGAGTATTGTGTGCAGTTCTAGTCTCCAAATTTGAGGAAAGACATTCTGGCTATTGAGGGAGTGCAGCGTAGGTTCACGAGGCCAATTCCTGCAATGGCGGGACTACCTTACACTGAAAGACTGGAGTGACTGGGCTTGTATACCCTTGAGGGAACAGGAGAATTGACGTTTTGGGCATAAGCCCTTCTTCAGGAAACTTCCTGAAACTTATGCCCGAAATGTCGATTCTCCTGTTCCTTTGATGCTGCCTGACAGCAACACATTTTTAAGCTCTGATCTCCAGCATCTGCAGTCCTCACTTTCTCCTTGTATACCATTGAGTTTAGAAGACTGAGAGGGGATCTGATTGAGACATATAAGATTATTAAAGGATTGGACACTCTGGAGGCAGGAAACATGTTTCCACTGATGGGTGAGTGCCGAACCAGAGGACACAGCTTAAAAATACTGGGTAGACCATTTAGGACAGAGATGAGGAGAAACTTCTTCACCCAGAGAGTGGTGGCTGTGTGGAATGCTCTGCCCCAGAGGACAGTGGAGGCCCAGTCTCTGGATTCATTTAAGAAAGAGTTGGATAGAGCTCTCAAGGCTAGTGGAATCAAGGGTTATGGAGATAAGGCAGGAACAGGACACTGATTAAGGATGATCAGCCATGATCATATTGAATGTTGGTGCAGGCCCGAAGGACAGAATGGCCTCCTACTCCACCTATTGTCTATTGTTTATCACCTCCATCCCCACCCCCATTCACCTATTGTACTCTATTCTTCCCACTCCCACCCCCTCTCATTTACCTCTCCACCCTGCAGGCTTCCTGCCTCTATTCCTGATTAAGGGTTTTTGCCCGAAACATCAATTTTTCTGCTCCTTGGATGCTGCCTGACCTGCTGTGCTTTTCCAGCACCACTCTAATTCAGTTTAGGGGAGATCACCCATTGGAGAACCAGTGCAACCTTATTTCAGACTGGTGGATGTGGACAGACAGAGTGAACATGGTGTTGAGCTGGAGGATCAACCATGATCATGTTGAATAGTGGAGTAGACTCTATGTACTCAATGTCCTACTCCTGCTCCGATTATTTTACGTTACTATGTTTCTATACAGAGGCTCGAGAACTGCTGACAGATCTCCAGGGTGGGACTTCAGATAGGGGGCAAAAATCTTGCCTTGAGCAAATTACTGACTCAGCAGCTTTAAAATTAGCTTGACACATTCAGGCCAAATGGAGGTTGGCTCATCTCATCTTTTGAGCCAGCCCTGTGTTGTCAAAAATGAATAAAGTAATTGGTATTATACATAGTGTAATAGAAAGGATAGCCTCGTCAACGGGTTTATAATGCTGCACTGAATGGTTTGAAAGAAAGTAATAAGGCACCCTTTAAAATAGTTTAATGTTTCAACAAAAGGAATTGTTAAAAATATTAGATCTTTTATAATTGAAGTCTATTCACCTGAAGTTGGGAGGTTTTGAAATGGATACACTGAATATTTTTTGTCTTAATGATTTTGTGCAGGTAAAGAAGATGTGAAATCATGTCAGAAGGTGGTTGTGCGAATGACCATACGAAAGAATGACTGCAGAAGTAATAGACCTGTAAGTAACAAATGAAATGATAGGAAGTCTGCTTCTTTCACATGATTTACATTTTCCTTCCCACTAAATATTATTTTAACTTTACACTATACTTTAAGATATACTTTCAAATGATGGGTATTGTGGGACTCTGTTGAAGTTTGGGATAATCTGTACAGTTTCAAAACATAAATATGTGCATTGATGTTCTGGAAAACAAAGTACGGAGAATTCCTTTTGTGCATTAATTGTCCATAATCTTGAAACAAACAACACTCGCGGAGGCACAACGATTGTTTACCATTCAAAAGTAACATGATAAATTTATTATTAAATTGAAAGAATGAAGAGGCACAGTGGTAATGTCACGAGACCAATAATCCAGTGGCTCAGCTAATTCTGGGAGCAGTTGTTCAAATCCCAGCATGGCAAAGGATGGAATTTGAATTCAATTGTTAAAATCTTGAATTTGAAAACTAGTTTAATGGTGGTCATTAGTGTAAATACCTATGATTAACTATTTTAGGGAAGGAAATCTGCTGTCTTTAACTCATCTGGCTTACACAGCAATGTGCTTGACTCTTAAGTAGAGGGGTCACCCAGCATCAACATAGCTGTTGACTGTGATATGTCCACTTCTGCTGACCCTGCAAAGCCTTCCATACTAACAGCTGGGATCTTGTTCCAAACTCTGGGAAGCTCTCCCACAGACTTGTCAAGCAACAGCCTAATATTGCCTGTGAGGTAAAACTGAAGAAGTGTGGCTACCTCCCAGACTCTACCCTCACCATCCTGGGTATATTTTGTCCCACTGGCAAGACAGACTCAGCTAAGTTGGCAGAACTGTAGTTTATACTCCAGGAGGAGATTGCCCTGAAAGTACTCAATGTTGCAATGTTAAAAGCCTATAAGGTTTCTTGGCATTAAGATAAACATAGTCATGGAAATCTCCTACTGGTTACCACATAACATGCCTTCCCCTTTCCCTCAGTTGATGAATCAGCACACTTCATATTGAACACCAATTTCACTGGGAATCACTGAGGATGATAAGAGTACAGAACGTAATATGGGTGGGCACCTTTAATGTCCATAATCAAAACTGAAACACAACAGTCATAAAATACGCAAGTGATGAGATTAGATTAGATTCCCTACAGTGTGGAAACAGGCCCTTCAGCCCAACAAGTCCACACTGACCCTCCGGAGAATAACCCAAACCCTTTTTCCCTTTGACTAATGCATCTAACACTATGGGCAATTTAGCATGGCCAATTCACCTAACCTGCACATCTTTGGACTATGGGAGGAAACCGGAGCACCCGGAGGAAACCCACACAGACACTGGAAGAAGGTGCAAACTCCACACAGACAGTCACCTGAAGTTGGAATAGAACCTGGGACCATAGTGCTGTGAGGCAGCAGTGCTAACCACTGAGCCACCTTGCAAGTGATAGCAGGTCAGGTGATGTGTTGTTGCCACAGATTGTGGGAGCCACTGAAGACCAAGGTGATCCAGAGTGAACACATCTGTAATAAATATTTGAAGCTCTAAAAAAATTGCACCATGTCAGGGATGGGCAAAGCTACCTGGAAGATTTGCTCCAAGGCATAGTCACTCCCCTCTGTTTAGATCATTCAAATTTGGTCTGAGTTCAGGAATAGGAAAGTATGTCTACAGCCATGGCTGGTACAGGGGCCCAGGGGTATTCAAAGAGCCTTAACCCCTGCAATTTTCCAAAAGTTAAGAGGTTCTTTTAAGCTGTGTAGATAGAAATGGAGATGGCAGGGATGATGAGAAAAGTGACCATGGCACCATGGTATCTGGATATTTCACGCAGGGGAGGAAATAGGTGATCTATTCCTGGGGACAATATAATTGAGGCTACAAACACTCCTTTTTACAGCCATATATTGCCTGCCCGGTGCTGGGGATGTCCTGAGGGTTGGAGAGGAACTTGAAGTGGAAGGGCAGGGATCCAATTGTCATTGTCTACATTGGTACCAGCACATCAATAGAAGTGTGCTTTTGCTGAAAGAACCTGAATCGTTAGGAGCTAAATTAAAATACAGAATCTCAGTTTGCTACCTTAGCTCAGGGCAAACTGACATGGAGAAAAAAAAATGAATGAGTTAAAAGCATAGCTCTAATATTTTGGATTGCTATTAGTTCATGGGCACTGGCATCAGTACTGGAGGAAAATATTCCAGTAGGACTGCAAACCTGGAAATGTTATCTTACAGGATGCTTTGCCGTGATGATGGTGCTATGTTAACTGTAGCACTCTAGTGGCTCAACTGGTAAGGGAACTAAGATAAGGCAAGCCATTTGTCAAGATTAATTAACAGCAAGTAACAATGATTGACTTTGATGATTCTGGCTAAATAAGTCTGGTTTGGGTGAATATGGAGTCAGTAAACTCTTATTTCCTACCCAGGAATATTTAATTGTTAAACAGCATGACTGTGTGCAAACACCATCAAGAATGATTCAAGAATAATGTATATTTGCTGAAGAATTAGTATTGCTGATTCTATAGATCCATAGTTCTACACAAATAGACATTTTCAGAAAATAGCAAGTTAGAAAGAGAGGATAAATTACCAGAGATTATTTTTCTGTATTGATTAAAAATAGAATTTTTCTCTGTTTTCCAGGTGAACATAGTCTCATGTGATGGAAAATGCCCCTCCGCCAGTATTTACAATTATAGCATGAACACACATACTAGATTTTGTAAATGCTGTCGGGAAATTGGCCTACAAAAACGCAGAGTGCAGCTTTACTGTAACAGCAACTCTACTTGGGTCAGTTACTCCATCCAAGAACCAACAGACTGTTCGTGCCAGTGGTCCTAGAGACTAAATGAAACTGCATAACTATAATTCCAACAAATATGTGCGATGATCTGTAGATTGATACTTTGTGCAAACTATGTGTACTCCAGTAAACCCAGCCTGTACTTGAGCATCTTGATCTTTATTTTGTTTTAATTTTTCATTTTCTATGGATTCTTTATTTCAGTCTTCACCAGTCTTCTCAACTGCCTGGAATAGTTCAGTAATTACACACACATAACAAATCTACGTCTTTTATTCACATAAACTTGCCAAAGAAATCGAACTACTTGGAGCCTAAATTGTACAGGTTACCATTCCTCCAGTTGTTGCTGACTTTACAAGCTTGTTTCTCTCCAAGTAAACTAAAAAGAGTTTGCCTGCCTTGAGGAGTTTAATATTGGCAGTGAATGTCAAAATGGAAAGTGGTCCATTCCCTGGCACTTAAACAAGCACAAATTTCACACAAGTATATTTTAGATTAAAAAAAACTTTTACATATTATAACGACAACATTTTCTAAACTAAAGATGGAAACATGAGCATCTATATCAGAAGAATCCTGTTTTGTACAGAACTGTTGCCTAGACATACCAATACATTTTATGCGAAAGTGAGGACTGCAGAAGCTGGAGATTAGAGTTGAGAGTGTGGTGCTGGAAAAGCACAGCAAGTCAGGCAGCATCCGAGGAGCAGGAGATTCCTGATGAAGGGCTTTTGCCCGAAACGTTGATTCTCCTGCTGCTCGGATGCTGTCTGACCTGCTGTGCCTTTCCAGCACCACTCTCTTAATACCGATACATTTATTAAAATATATGGAATTTTGTATTTTTATTCCAATAGGTTTGTACTAAGTTTAGGGCAGTTACAGTGATATTTGCCTCAAAATGTTTTAATGTTCATGATTTTGTCAGAATTATACATAAATTAAATTTGATCAAGAACAATTAATTAGCAGAAAAATAATCAAAATAGGCTTTCAGTAAATCTATCTGTTACATAGAGGATAGCCTGTTACATAGAGGATACAAAACCCGAACAATCAGTTGTATATTCCTTTGCACTTTATTTAAACATTAAAACAAATAAAGCCAAAGTAAATTTTTGTATTTGTGTGTATCTGAAATTTAACCCAAATTAATTCTATTAAACATGAGAGATTAGTTTATCATATATAGCTTGTTGCTATGGAATTATACACCAACTATGCTATTTTCTAACAGCTATGAACTCTGCTGATTCTGCTATTTATGAATGGAGAAACAATTATGATCAATATAATCTTATTTTTAAAATGTACTGGATGCATGCATGTCTCAACTTTGAAAATTTCACTCTGAAATAAATAATAGAGGTCCAATGCAAAAAACCCTCTATCTCCTTCAAAAGCATTCAGTTTGGAAATCTTTTAGCCACTGAGAAATGCCCTGAGTTTACTCATGTTGATACTTTTCTTGTCTATCCTGTGACTAATTTTAAAACCATCTTATTATTTAGCTTTACTACCATTTAACCATGAATTTGACCAATGCACTGATTTTATTTGTATTGCACTTTTACCATATCAGATAACTGTATACAGGAACTAACAATAAGGAATGAGGAAAATAATTGGTTTAGAGAGCAACCGCACATTTATAAATTTTATGACTTTGTGCAGAACTTGAAACTTCCGTGTTGACAGTGTTCATGTAATGTTTTCTCCTATATTTTCAACTACTAGAAAAATGTTGAATGCGCTGGAGAAATGTGCAAAGCTCCTGGCTTCATATGCTGTCATAATATGAAGAAGTAAAAAAACAAAGGTACTGAAGCAAAGTTGGTAAAGAACACATTTTCCAGGAATATCTCTCATGCGTGAAACAATCTATGCAGGCTGGAATGCAACAAATTGATTGGGCAAAAATGCTGCAATTCTTTATAAACCAAAGCACACTGAAGCGTAGACAGAAGACTTTAATCTCTTAGCTTTGCTGGCAGCAGAGTTACTTGACTGAGTTGCACACCTGTGATTTACTTATACTGTTATGCTATCTGATAAATATTATTTAATTTTGCAGATCACTAGTCCTTCATGTATACAAATTTTAATCTATCCATTCTTGCAGGCAAATACAACCACAGGTAATAGCAACCGTCCATTCTTCTTGTATTGCTCTAGGTAGTGGATGTGGGTCAGTGCAGCGTCAGATAACACACAAACGAAGTTGCATTCATAATAAAGGAAAAAAGAATGCATTATTAAGGTTTTGCTTTTAACTTTTGTGATTAATGTGCATTGATTTTAAATCTCTAATGTGTTAGAATTCCCCACAGTCTGTGTTCAGATGAGCTGTTTTTTACTTAAAAATAAAGAACAACACAAAGCTAACTCAGGATAGTGAAGGATAAGACCCAGATGGCCCAAAGGTTAACATCGGAAGCAACCTTTATCCATTTATCTTAAACAAATCCCTTCTGTCATCTTCTGATCTATCCTTTCTCCTCTCAGTTCAAAGCAGCCCAGGCCTCAGGATTGCCTTTTTACTGCCTGTTTGAGAAAAATAATTAAATTAGAGGGAAATGAGCACTTGTCCTTGGTGACCATTTTAGCTTTAAAGTATTTTCAAGTCAAGTGGGTCTCATTAGTGGATTCTTTCATCCAATGCCTCATATGAGAAATAAAGACAGTTGAAGAACAGGGAAAGTGAAATGATGTGGACATCTGGGCAAACCTCGCTAACTGAATCAAGCAATCTCATAGACACCACTTATATTTAATTCTGGCAAAGAAAAGTTTATATTGTCACAAGGATAAACAAATGATAAGCAAGATGATCAAAAGCAAGATGAGGTTCAGTAATTTGTATGAATAATGATGACACAACAACAAAGGCAATCTCTATATTATGCAAACAGGCATTGTGCGCACTTTAACAGCAGCAGTAGCCAATTGCTATTGTGCATACATAATCCATTTGATTTTTGTTGTTTCAATATTGGCAAACAACTTTGCAAGACCAACTTAGATGGAACTACATAAAATACAAAGTGCAGGAACAAGCCTTCAAGTCCGTAACTACATGCTGATGTTTTTGCTCCATTTAACCTTCTCCAATCCTCCTTCATTTAACTTTCAGCAAAACTTCATATGCTGATCATGAAATGCGTCTATACCACCCACTTCAGCCACTCCTTATAGTAGCGTATTCCACATTCCTGTCACTCTATGGGCTAAAAGGTTTCTTCTGAATTCTTTGTTTGATTCTTCAGTGACTATTTTGCATTGTTGACTTTTTGTTTTGCTGTCCCCATTAACTGAAAACACTCTCCTGTGTCTACTCCATTATAAACTTGTATAATTTTAGTGACCTCTATTAAGTCACCCCTCAGCCTTCACTTTCCAAAAGTAAAAAGACACATCCTCTTCATCCTTGTCAACAGTAGGTGATCACAGGATATCCTTGTTGGTTTATCCTTTTGACTGAGCAATCAAAATTGTATTGGTACCAATTAGCAAATTTTTCTACTTTTCAATTGTATCTCCCAAAAAATAAACTAGGTTTACTCTTATTAATTAATCTTTTCACAATGTTTAATGATTTGTGTATTTGACCTCCTAAGTTCCCTTTGTTCCTCTGCTTTCTTTTCATCCACACATGGGTTGTGAGCATCACTGGCTAAGCCAACATTTATTGCACATCCCTAATTGCCATTGAGAAGCTCCCTTCTTGAACTTCTGCAGTCCATTTGGTGTAGTTACACATACAATTCCAGGTGTAAGTTTGCTCGCTGAGCTGCAAGGTTCATTTTCAGATGTTTTGTCACCATAATAGGTAACATCATCAGTAAGCCAATGGTGAAGCTTCATCGGAGACTCATTGACGATGTTACCTAATGTGATAAAACGTCTGAAGCTCAGTGAGTAAACTTGCATCCAGAATGTCAACCTGAGCTACAAATCTTCTCAAAGCTCACTAATATGCAGTTCCATTAAATTGGGAGTTATTTTTAATGCCCCTGGCTTGTTTCAAAGAGCAAGTGGGGACATGTGTGCCATCTGCCAACTATCAGCCCACAAATGAAGCCAGAATGTAATTGATGCTATTTCTCTAGATTATAGCAGTTTATATCCTTCCCCATGATAGGAGCTTCAAGTAGCTCAGGCAGTGATTCAGGGCAGTAACATTGCCTTGTTCTGAGGTTAAGTTGGTATCGGAGTGTTGTGCAGTGCTGTTTTTCATGGAGTGCAGCAGATTGGGGGCAATCATGAGGCACCTCCTTTTTACTATTCCATCATCAGTTGGCCTTCAACATTTCAGTTGAGCTGACTGCTAAAGAACCTTGAGTATCTGACCGTATTTAACCTGAGATTGGCAGTACTTTGGGAATATCAGCGCCATAAGCATCATTGGAAAAAACACTTATGAGAAATGGGAAAATTCAGCCCTTTAGCTTTATTATCAGTCGTACGTGGGTATGTAGACTTTGGATTGACTTCTTAATGGTGAGTGTCACAATTTTTGTTGCCATCTGTCTCTTTTTCTGTATATTATTTTATATGCATTTTGAAGGATATTGTTTCTATCTTGCAATTCCATTTCTTCTAAGCATTCTTGATTGTAGCTGTTATTTCATTTGCAGCTGCCAAACATGAGCTTTTCTTTATGGATTCCAGTATTTGGAGGAGGTTCAGCAACTCTCAGGAAAGGACAGGTGGATGCAAACACACATCATGAGTTATGCACATACACTAGTTCTATATCTTACGATTCATTAGGAACTGCTCCTTCTTGGCTTGAAAGAAGTCATCTCTGCTTGGTGCTAAGACAAAGGAGACTACTACGTAAATTTGCCCACTCTTGGAGTCAGGCCAGCAATTCTGAAGGGCATTCCACAATTCAGCTATCTAAAATTTTCAAGCTACTACCAGTGAAAAAAAACAAAGTAATTAATTGGTTATTCACAGATGTAGCAAAGTGGTGACTGAAACGTAGTTTGCAAAATAATGTTGCACAGATTCACAGAATGATGCAGCACAGACATAGGCAATTCAGTCAATAGCCCCTGTATCAACTTTTACAAATAGCTAAAAGGGCTATCCATATCCTCCCATTCGTCTGCTTTCCCCCTATCGCCTGCAAATTTAGCATGTTCATGGATTTATCTGATTCTCTTTGAAAGCTGTTAGTAGACTTGCTTCCATCACACTGCTGGAAATTAAATCATAAGTCACTGTTTAGAAAATAAAGGTTCCCTATATTGCTTCTGGCTCCTTTTTACAACACCTTGAATCCATGTCGTGTGGTATCTTACAGCTGGAAAACAGCTTTACCTTATTTATTCCTATCATAATCCTTCATAATTTTGAACAGTTTTATTACATCTCGTTTTAATCTTCTCTAAATCAAGAAGAAACCCAACCCCTCTGTGGTCTTCCTTGTAACTGAATTCCCACATACTTGTCAGTCTTTATTCCAACTTTCCCTGGCCTATCAGGTTAACCCTGGATATCAATAACCTAAGCAGTCCCACAACATGACATACCCAATTGTTCCTCACTGAAACAAGGTAAACAACAAAAAATCCTGCAATAATAGTAATACATCACAAATGGCATGGTTTATGTGGACCTGTCAGAGGATCAGACTGAAACAGTTGATTAACCTGCTTCATCACAATATCCAGTCGCTGACAGACAACTCGCATTCCTGAGATAACCATCACACACTTTTTATTCTCCTTTTCTAGGCAAACAGCATTTGTGATCAAACGTTGACACTTTCCAATTTTCAACGATTGACCAGTTTGACCATGGGCAAAAATTACAAATGTGTCACATTGCCCTTGGTTGGTTAAACTATCATTCATTAAGAAAACCACTTGTTTTCTATGGAAAGAGGCTTATCTTTTGGTTTTAACAAACCTTAAGCCCAGACCAACCTGCTCATATTATCTATTTCCTTTCAGCTTTTGTATTGTCCAATCAGTTGTATGATATTTATACAGCATAATTCTATAGTTTTGAATACAAATGGTCATCACATATCTAGTGAACTGTTTAAATCAGAATGTCAGGCAGACAACAATTCAGCACATCACCTGGCTGAGTTGTAAACTCACAAATCCTTTCGGAGACATCATGCAATTGATTAACCTTTCAATACAGCAGACTTCATTTTCTTTCCTCTCATTTTGGCTAACCCAGCAAATTTGGGGTTACAACCTACCTATGTTATTCCAGCCTCCTCTGCAACATCTGCATTGTCTTGACATCCTTCCTAGCATGTTATTCCCAAAAGTAGTGAACCTGAAATATAGCATTAGTATATTGTACAATTTAATTAGAAGTCTAATGATAACTATTTAAGCATTGTCATAAAAACCAGCTGGTCCACTAATGTCTTTTAGGGGAAAAAAACTGACACTTTCTTGTGACTCCAAACCCATAGCAATGTGATTGTCTTTTCACTGCCCTCTGAAATGGCCGAGCAATCCATTCAGTTAAGAGGCATGTCTCTCAGACTAGTCAACCATCAGCCTGATATAGTCATACTCAAAGAATCATATCATATAAATAATGTGCCAGACATTATCATCTTCACCCCTGGGCATATCCTGTCCCTCTGCAGAGGTGGCAGCACAATGGTATACAGTCAGGAGGGAGTTGCCATGGGAATACTCAACATTGACTCTGGACTTCAATAGTTCTCATGGCATGAAGTCAAACATAGTTAGGGAAACATCCAGCTGATTACCACATACTGCCTCACCTTGGCTGAAGATTCAGTACTTCTCCGTGTTGAACACCACTTTATGGTGGCAAGTACACTGAATGTATTCTAGTGGGGAATTCAATACCTATCACCAAGAATGGCTTGGTCGCAGCACCAATGACTGAGGTATGTGAATCCTAAAGGACATTGTTGCTTGCAGCAGGTGATAAAGGAATCAACAAAAGATAAAAACATAGTTGACCTCATCCTCATCAATCTGCTGTTGCAGATAGGTGCATAACAGTACAGCATGACACAGGTGGCACAGTGGCTCAGTGGCAAGCACTCCTGCCTCACAATGCCAGGGAGCTGGTTTCAATTCCAGCTTTGGGTGACTGTGTATGGAGTTTTCACATTCTCCCTGTGTCTATGTGGGTTTCCTCCAGGTGCTCCAGCTTACTCCCACAGACCAAAGATGTGTAGGTTAGGTGAATTGGCCATGCTAAATTGCTCTGTAGTGACCAGGGATGCGTAGTTTAGGTGGATTAGCCATGGTAAATGTGGGGTTACAGGTATAGGGTAGCCACTGGGTCTGGGTGGGATACTCGTCAGAGGGTTAATGCAGACATGATGGGCTGAATGGCCTCTTTCCACACTATAGAGATTCTGTGACACTTCTAATACTGGTACTATCTCCATATTGAGTAGACTTCCACAAAACGTCACTCCCTCCATCACTGACATTCAGTAGCTGCAAAGTGTACCTGCTACAAGATGGCCTGCAGAAAGTTAGCAGCACCTTCCACAACCATTACTAGCAATGGGCAACAGATACATGGGAACACTACAACCTGCAACTCCCCTTCATGTCACTTACCACCCTAACTTGGAAGTAGGGGCACTGGGTCAAAATCCTGGAATTCCTTTCCTAATAATATTGTAAGTCACCAGTTTCAACCACTGGCAGTAGTTCTAGAAGGCAGCTCACGCCTTGGGATGGGCAATAATTACATCCACATTTCATGAGTGAATTTTTAAAACGATAACATAGCTGCCACCTCCTCGCACAGTCAAGTGCTTCAGTGGAGAAAATTCTCATACCCTCTGTGTATTCACCGTGTACAGTAGCCAATTTATTTTGCCTGTCAACAAAAAGTCAATCGAGTGTTGCTCACAATTTGACGTGGTCGCTCCAAAGCCTATTTAAACTCATAACTTTATTATTAAAGGTTCCTAAATACTTCATACTTTGGTGTAAACTTGCAAAGTTAAATATTAGTACTTTCCTTAAGGCATAAAAACATCACTCAATTTTCCTGGTGAGCTTGGGATCGGTTACTTTATGTCATAAATTACTCATCCTATAATCCCTTAGACAATAAGAAGTTTGTTTGGCACCACTTTCTGGAGCAATCCTTCCGAATGCTATTCCTCTTTTTAATTACCTTTGAAGCATTTAATTTGAAACTTGAAACCCTGAGTTGAAACATCAGAATGGAACCAATGTAAACTGTCCCTCTGTGATGAGTGTAGCTGTTCACATTTTCCAGAAAGAAAAATAGCATGTGGAGTATTTGGATTTCTGACACTGGTTTTATGCAACAAAGAAAATGTTCTCAAAAATATTTTGCAAACTAGCAAATTTACTTATGAGGTAACCATGACAACCAAATTGAGATTTGCAGGGTGTACTGAACAGTGCAAGATGCTATTATCAACTCAAACATGTTTTGTTACAGATCAATCTTGAGTTTATTGCAGGAAAAGAATCTTCAAATAAAGAAAAATTAGGATTTGGGCAAGGCCTGGATGGATAATGGGAATAAGATCAAAAAGCAAGACGAAATTGAAGGGCTTAAGAAAAAGCTAAAGAATAAATCCACATCTCTCACCAAAACTGATGATTCCAGAAACAACTGGATTAGGCCCATCGTTATTTGAGAGCACAATATAAGAAAATGTTCTGTTGTATGCAAATTTTTTTCCATTAGGTGGAATGAAAGGTCACAGTGAGAATTTAATCCATCGATTAGAGAATCAGCTGGAAACCCACTTTTGTCCTGAGAGGAGGCCTGACCAGATTAATTGCATGTTCCTCAATATATTACAGTTCTAGATGGGTTCCCTAAATTGTCAACTTCCCTATTGAAGAAGGATGAATTGGCTTACCCTCTTATTTCCTTCCTGCCCCTTCTTTAGTTGCGACAAAGTTAATTTGAAAGGATGGCTTTCTCCCAGGACCAAATGAATTAATGCTTTAAAAGAAACCAATTTAACTGTGCTTTCTTTAATTAACAGAAGTGTATAAGTATGAGTTATTATACAGGATTATAAATGATTGAATTTTACAAGAAATCAGCTAATTGTCATTTTTGTAGATTTTAAGACGAGTTTCTTTCCACAAGCCCAAGCAAATTTTCTCATGCTGTCATTCCAAATTCACCTCATTAAGCACAAGCCACTCTGTTATGATGCCAAGCTTGACTGTTGCGAGGCCAATTTCCCCATTCACTGTAACTGCACATATTCACTGCTGTTGAGCCATTCTGAGAACCAAGGCCCTGGTGCACTATTTAAAAGGCCAAGGTAATTTGTCAAAGGCAGTTTGCAGACAGGGACCTGACAGTCCTATTGGCTATGCAGAGGAGGGTCGCCTCATTCTCCAGGACCAGCACAGAAGGGTACCAGAACATCAGACCATGCTGACCTTGTCTAAGGTTATCACCCAAGTCACTCTGGTCTCAAATATCCGGAGAAAGAAGATCATTGACCTTCTCTAATCTGCCTGCATAAGTGCTACCCGAACTCACTCTAGGGTGTCTTTCATCTATACAGTATGAGTGTCTGTGTAATTCTCTTACCCTTTGAAAGGCCTTGGATCGCTTAAAATTGTATATCCCCACCCTCACAGAATGAAATATCCAGTTTGTGTTAGCAGCCATCTTAAACTCTGTTGCATGAGAGAAGGAAATAGCAGTTTCTCCTGACACAATGTATCTCAACGTCAGCCTCTCACTACTGGTGAATTCTCAAATATACACATTCCTTTCTTGGTCACTTACCCTGTCAACACCATCAGCTTTGAACTTCTGCAGGCTCTTACTCAAGCTGTCTATCTAAGTTGAGCTGAAAATGTGTTGCTGGAAAAGCGCAGCAGGTCAGGCAGCATCCAAGGAACAGGAGAATCGATGTTTCGGGTATAAGCCCTTCTTCAGGAATGAGGAAGGTGTGCCAAGAAGGCTAAGATAAAAGGTAGGAAGGAGGGACTTGGGGGAGGGGCGTTGGAAATGCAATAGGTGGAAGGAGGTCAAGGTGAGGGTGATAGGCCGGAGTGGAGTGGAGAGGTCAAGAAGAAGATTGCAGGTTAGGAAGGTGGTGCTGAATTCGAGGGATTTGACTGAGATAAGGTGGGGGGAGGGGAAGTGAGGAAACTGGAGAAATCTGAG
>NC_057725.1:44729364-44731231 GCF_004010195.1 Chiloscyllium plagiosum
GGGTGGAAGGTGTTGGTAAAGTGGATGAACTGTTCAACTTCCTCATGGGAGCACGAGGCAGCACCGATACAGTCATCAATGTAGCGGAGGGTGGTGCCACTGTAGCTGCGGAAGATGGACTGTTCCACATATCCTACGAAGAGGCAGGCATAGCTGGGGCCCAGGGTGAGGACCAGTTCAGTCAGTCGAAGGAGGGTGTCAGTGGAAGGGTACTGGTTGGTACAGCGGGAAAGGAAGAAGCGGAGGGCTTTGAGTCCTTCGTGATGGGGATGGAGGTGTACAGGGACTGGATGTCCATGGTGATGAAGATAAGTTGGGGACCAAGGAAGCGTGGAGGGCGTGGGTGGTGTCCCGAACGTAGGTGGTGAGTTCTTGGACTAAGGGGGACAGGACCGTGTCGAGGTATGCAGAGATGAGTTCGGTGGGGCAGGAGCAGGCTGAGACAATGGGTCGGCCGGGGCAGTCAGGTTTGTGGATTTTGGGCAAGAGGTAGAAACGGGCGGTGCGTGGTGACGGACATCGGCGTGGGGGCGGGGTTAGGCATGGTGACAGAGATCGGCGTGGGGGTGGAGTTAAGCGTGGTGACGGAGATCGGCATGTCCGTCACCATACCCAACTCCGCCTCCACGCCGATCTCCGTCCCCCGCCTCCATGCCTAACCCCGACCCAACTCCCTGCTCCAGCCCCACACCAGGTCCGAGCTCCTCGCTCCCAGCCCTGCCGTGTTTCCACCATCCCTCCAGAACTACCCCTCTCTGAGGATGAAAGATCAGTCCTCAGCAGAGGCCTCACCTTCATTCCCCTACGCTCTCGGATCAACGAGTTCAACACACGGTGTGACATCGAACAATTCTTCCGCCACCTTCGCCTCCGTGCCTACTTCTTCAACCAAGACTCTCGCCCATCCTCTGATGACCCCTTCTCCCGCCTCCAATACACCCCATCCTCCTGGACACCCTGTGCTGGCCTCTTACCCGCCTCGACCTCTTCATAGCCAAGTGCCGCCGCGACATTAACCGCCTCAACTTCTCCACTCCTCTCACCCACTCCAACCTCTCACCCTCGGAACATGCAGCCCTCCACTCCCTCCGTTCCAACCCCAACCTCACTATCAAACCAACAGACAAGGGAGGCGCAGTAGTAGTTTGGCACACCGACCTTTATACCGCTGAGGCTAAACGCCAGCTCGCGGACACCTCCTCCTACTGCCCCTTGATCATGACCCCACCTCCCACCACCAAACCATCATCTCCCAGACCATCCATAACCTCATCGCCTCAGGGGATCTCCCATCCCCCACCTCCAACTTCATAGTCCAACAATCCCGCACAGCCCATTTCTACCTCTTACCCAAAATCCACAAACCTGACTGTCCCGGCCGACCCATTGTCTCAGCCTGCTCCTGCCCCACCGAACTCATCTCTGCATACCTCGACACGGTCCTGTCCCCCTTAGTCCAAGAACTCACCACCTACGTTCGGGACACCACCCACGCCCTCCACCTCCTCCATGATTTTCGCTTCCCCGGTCCCCAACGCCTTATTTTCACCATGGACATCCAGTCCCTGTACACCTCCATCCCCCATCACGAAGGACTCAAAGCCCTCCGCTTCTTCCTCTCCCGCCGTACCAACCAGTACCCTTCCACTGACACCCTCCTTCAACTGACTGAACTGGTCCTCACCCTGAACAACTTCTCCTTCCAATCCTCCCACTTCCTCCAAACGAAAGGAGTAGCCATGGGCACCCACATGGGCCCCAGCTATGCCTGCCTCTTCGTAGGATATGTGGAACAATCCATCTTCCGCAACGACACTGGCCCCACCCCCCACCTTTTCCTCCACTACATCGATGACTGTATCGGCGC